>NC_057725.1:23275952-23287004 GCF_004010195.1 Chiloscyllium plagiosum | reverse complement strand
TGATACTGTCATGGACAGATGTATCTGCAGCTGGCAGATTGGTAAGGATGAGGTTGAAAATGTCTTTCCCTCTTGTTGGCTTCCTCACCAGCTGCTACAGACCCAGTCTGGCAGCTATGTTCTTTAGGACATCACCAGGTTGATCAGTAGAACTGCTGCTGAACCTTTCTTGGTGGTGGACATTGAAATCTCCCACTCAGAATACATATTGCGCCCTTGCCAACCCCTGTGCTTCCTCAACATGGAGGAGTACCGATTCATCACTGAGGGAGGACAGTACGTGGAAGTCAGCAGGAGGTTTCCTTGTTCATGTTTAACCTGAAGCCATGAGACTTGATGGGGTCCAGCGTCAATGTTGAGGACTCCCAGGCAACTCCCTCCCACCCAAGTGTATACCACTGTGCTGCCATGTCTGCTGGGTCTGTCCTGCTAGTGGGACAGGACATATCCAGAGACGGTGATGGTGGTGTTAGGGACATTGTCCTAAGGTATGATTCTATGAATATGACTATGTCAGACCATTACTTGACTAGTCTGTGAGACAACTGTCCCAATTGTGGCACTTGTCTCTAGATGTTCGTCAGGATGACTTGTTGGGTCAACAGGACTGTTCTTGCCATTGTGTTTTCTGATGTCTTGGTTGATTCCAGGTGGTCCTTTCATTTTGATTTCATTGTTGAGACTTTATAGCGATTGATACAACTAAGTGGCATGCTAAGCCACTTCAGAGGACAGTTGAGAGTTAGCTACATTGCTGTGGATCAGGAGTCACACGTAGGCCAGACCAGGTGAGGATGGCAGATTTCCTTCTCTGAAGACAGTTAGTCTCTTGTTGGAGATTGGTCTTGAGCAGCATTAATACTGTTTGCCACTCATCAATCCAAGTCTGAGTGCTGTCCAAGTCTTGCTGTTTATTGACCTGGAATGTTTCAGTATTTGAGGAGTAGTTATTGGCACTGAACATTGTGTAATTGTTCGTAAACATCTCCATTACTGACCTTATGATGGAGGGAATGTCATTGATAAAGTATCTGAAGATGGTCGGGCCTAGAATGCTACCATGAGTAATTCCTGCAGAGACATCTTAGACTGAGATAATTCACCACCAACACTCACAACCAGCTTCCTTTCTGCTAGGTCCATTTTCCATTGTGTTAACTAAGGGAGAGTGTTAACACTTACTCCTATTGGTTGCAGTTTTGTTAGGACTCCATGATGTTGCACTTGGTCAAATGCTACTTTGATGTCAAGGGCTGTTACACTCAACTCATCGTTTGAGTTCAGCTCTTTTGCTTATTTTTGAATTAGGCCATAATGAGATCAAGAATTCAGTGTCCTGCAGAACCAAATCTCAGCTTCAGTAACCAGGTTCTGAGTAAATGCCATCTGATAGCACTGTTAATGATATCTTTCATTGTCGTAATGATCAAAAGTAATCTTATGAGGCTAGTTAGACTTTTCCTGCATTTTCTGGACAGGACCCAGCTAGCTAACATTCTAAATTGTTGAATGGATGCCAGCTTGGCGAGAAACATTGCCAGTTGTAGAACACAATTCTTCAATATCACTGATGAAATATTATCAGGACTAATAGTCCTTGCAGTATCAAGTGCTTTCAACCATTTCTTAATATCATGTGGAGTGAAATTAATTGGCTGAAGAGTGTCATGTGTCATGCTGGACACCTCAGGAGACTGAATCTGAGAGAGATCTCCACTGGAGTCACCAAATTGTTACAGTGCAGAGGATGATCTTTCAGTGCATCATGCCTGCACCAGCTCTTCTAGCAAGCATCATTTACCTAAAGTCAATTTCCTGCTTTTCTCCCACACCCTTACACACTATTTCTATCCAGGTAAGTAACCCATGTCCTCTTGAATGCCTCAATTGAATTTACCTCTTCTACACTTCCAGGCCGGTATTCCATATCATAACTACTCATTATACAAAAAGGCTTCTTCCACATCACCCTTGCATATTTTGCACATCACTTTAAATCTATGCCCTCTTTTTCCTGTTCTTTTTACAAGCAGAAACAACTTTTCCTAATCTACTCAATCCAGCCTACTCATAATTCTGGAAACTTCTATTAAATCCCCTCTCAGCCTTCTTTGCTCCAAAGAGGACAGTGGAGAAAGTGAGGTCTGCAGATGCTGGAGATCAAAGAAGAAGGGCCTGTGCCCGAAACGTCGAATCTCCTGTACCCTGGATGCTGCCTGACCTGCTGTGCTGTTCCAGCAATAAAGTTCCAAAGAGGACAGTGCCAATTTCTTCAATGTATCCTCATCACTAAAGTTTCTTATTCCTGGAACCATTCTTACAAATCATCTGCACACTCTACACTACATTTTCATCTTTCCTATACACTACACTGTTCACAATATTACAGCTGAGACCTAACAAAAGTCTTATACAGTCAGTTCTGCTATTATGTGATAGTTCCAATCTCGTGTAATCCTGTGTTAAAATAAAATTATGTAATAGCAGCACCATTTAAACCAATGGGACCGGAATCTCATTATAACCAACACATGCTTTAGAATTTTGCACTTGAGAAACAGTATCCCCAGTCCATCAATTGCTTTATAGTGATTTCATGTTAATAAAACACACATTATAGCAGAACGACCTGTACATGTCAACATCACCTCCTTGGTCTATGACCCCATTAATATATACAAGGACATGATGTTCTTTTTAACTGCTCTCTCCAATTGTCTTGCCACCTTCAATGATCTGTGCATATATGCACCCAGGTTCCCCTTTAGAATTTTACCGTCTATTTTACATTGTCTTTCTTCTGATCATTACCTCACACTTCTCTTCATTGAATCTCATCTGTCAACTATCCACCCACTCCACCAAATTTATAGTGTCCTTTGGAGTTCCACACTGTTCCTTCACAGTTTACAATTTTTCCGAGCTTTGTGTCATCTGTAAACCTTGAAATTGTTCACCAGGATCCAGATCATTTATGTATCTGGGAAAATTAGGGTCTCAATCACTTTTTAAAAATTCACTTGACTGGCCAGATTTATTCTCATCCTTAGTTGCCCTTGAGAAGATGATGATGAGCTGCTTTCTTAAACACTGCAGTCTGTGTGCTGTAGGGAACTCACTACAAACATTTCTTCAATCTGGAAAATATCCATTGACCATTACTCCCAGTTTTCTATCACACCTAATTTTGTATCCATATTGTTACTGTCCCTTTTATACCAAGACAATAACTTTCCCCACAAGTCTGTTGTGTGGTACAATATCAAAGGACTTCTGTTGGCCCAGGTATACTACATTAGCAGTTTTAACTTCATCAAACCTTTCTGCTACTTCCTCAAAATACAGAAACATAGGAAATAGGCGCAGGAGTAGGCCATTCGACCCTATGAGCCTATGAGCCTGCCCTGCCAATCAATGTGATCATGACTGATTATGCAGCTCAGTCCCTTATTCTCACTTTCTCCCCATAGCCTTTGGTCCCTCTAAATATAAGAGCTATATCTAATACCTTCTTGCACCCATGCAATGTTTTGACCTCAACCGCTATCTATGACAGAGAACTCCAGAGGGTCACCACCCTCAGAATTAAGAAATGTCTCCACTCATTTCAAGCGTAAATGGTCTACCTCATATCCTTAGACTGCAATGCCTGGTTCCAGACTCACCAGTCATTGGGAACATTTCTCTCGTTTGAGTTTAAACATTTTTTCAGATCACCCTTCATTCTTCTAAACACCAGTGAATATAACCAATCAAGTCTCTCTTCATAGGTCAGTCCTGTTGTTCTAGGAATCAGGATTAGTGGTGCTGGAAGAGCACAGCAGTTCAGGCAGCATCCAAAGAGCTTCGAAATCGACGTTTCAGTCTGGTAAACCTTCTTGCACTCTTTCTATAGCAAGAGCATCCTTCCTTAGAATAAGGAGACCAAAACTTCAACAATATTCCTAGTGTAGTCTCACCAAGGACACTGTACAATTGCAGCAAGCTATTCCTGTTTCTATATTCAAATTCTTCACTATGAAGGTCAACACACATATTGCCTTCTTCACAACCAGCTGCACTTGCGTGCTTACTTTCAGTGATTTGTATACAAGGACATCCAGGTCTAACTGTAACTCCCCCTTTCCCAAATTATTGCCATTCAGATAAGCGTCTTCCTCTGCATCGTCAACACAATTCACCCTTCCACACAGCTTTGCTCCATTTGCGAACTGAGAGATTACATTTAGTTGTCTGATCTAAATCATTAATAAAATTGCGAATAGCTGCAGCCCAAGCATTGATGCCACTGATTCCACACACATCCGAGCACTGCCTCCCACTCATAAAAAAACCTGTTTATTACTATTCTTTGTTTCCTGTCTGCCAAACAATTCTTCATCCATGTTAGTACATTATATTAAATCCTTTAATTTTACAAACAAAACTCTTATGTAAGACCTTACTGAAAACCTTCTGAAAGTGCAAGTAACTCACATCCACTGCTTTCCCCCTTATCAATGCTACCAGTTATATTCTTGAAAAATTCCAATTGATTTGTCAAGCATGATATCCCTTTCAAAAATCCATGTTGGATTAACTCTAGCAAATTAGTTTAAATATAATTTCCTCTTTGGAAATCCATGCTGACTCTTCCTAATCAACCCATCTTTTCGCATGTGACTACTGTTAATATCCTAAATAATTCTAGCTGAAATTCAAAATACTTCACTTTTGTTTTGTGCACTGATGTGCATTAAGATTGTGAATATTTTTGCAGCCTCTTCCTCTGGTTTATTGTTGAATGCCCAACGCCGTTCATGACTGTGTGGCAGGACAACAAAATTTTGATAATTTGTTGGGGAAATCGCTTCATACTGTCACATATTGCTTCCACTATTTGGAATGCAATGCACCTTCCGTTGTAGCTTCATTGAGTTGATGCGAGGCATGTTTTCAGCCAATACCTCATGTGCATTGTCAGCCCTACCTTGTAATGTTGTAATGTCTGTAACCAGTCACTTTTGATGCCAATTTCTAGATCAAAGATGTTTTAGCAGTAGTCAAGTCCATTTTATCCAACCAAATTACCCTTCACCCATACACATTAAATTCACTGATTAGAATTTACAAAATACCTCACTGGTTAAATAAATGTTTAGTAGTCCCAAACTTAAACATTACTAAAAGGAGACATGGAGTTGAAACCTTTTGCCTTGTACTCTGTGGGACAAGAATGCAAGATACAAGCTTGGAAAAGGAGCATCAATTTATACAATATGAGAACAGGTAGGTTGTGCCACTATCAATGTAGAGATGCAGGAGGAATAATTTACTGAGAATCTTTTTGGGATTGAATCATATGTTTTACTGACTAAGTCAGAGTTGCACGATTTCTTTGGAGGCATTTCTGCCACAAGGCTTGGTGAATTTTCTCATTGTAATTTTACCAAACTCACCTCATTAACTGCATACCCTGCACCAATAGCATCCTTCATGTCTGATTCTGGCCCCAACTTACCCCTTTTGCCATTCCCAGAACAACTTGCCACTCAGTGGATATTAGTCAAAAAATGAGCATCCTTAAGCCTATGGCCATCCTTACAAGGCTGCTGTGCACCTGGACAAACACTGGTATTCTGAAGGTGCCCTGCAGTCAAGGACATTTGCAGACGATGTTAGTGAAAGGAAAGATGACACTCTGATTCTCCAAAAGGGATCTAGATGTCCTGCTAGACAGGATGATACAAAGGTGAGGCAGTATTGTCCAATACGATCTTTACAGTCTGGAGGAATGACTAGCAGTGTCAGAAGAAAGTCAGTGACCTTGCCTGCTGCATGAGGGAATGTGCCACGTGCTTCTCTGCGCTACTGCACACACTCACTCTATCTCTGCTATCCTACCCACTGCCCAACAACACTCATGTTCTACTATTCTCACTAGTGCCTGCAATATCTCGACCTGACTCACTCTCATCTCCCATAATCTCCAACAGCACTAACCCAGCATGACTTCTGTGCGGCCTACTCACTCCCTTAGAACACTTTACCTTCTTGTACCCACCTTCAGTAACAGTGAAGTTATGTGGTCCACTTTGATCTCATTCAATTCTTCCCTTTCATTACAAGAGGAGAAAATCTATAACAGGGCAGAAAGAACCTGTATGGATGAAGGGGTGCTTGATATTAAGCTCTCACCCCATAAGAGGAGAGAATCCTGGCCCTTACAGGAGGAGACTGGAACTGGTCCAGCAGGGATGTCAAAACATCCATGTTCCACCAACAAAGTAAGCATCACTTTTTATTCAACTGAAGCTCACACAGTAACCTCACTGTCAGTGTCACTCATTGGCACATCACTTCTAAAACCACTGGTCAGAAGAAGAGTCAAACTGTGCTTGAAATGTTAACTCTGTTTCTCTCTTCACAGATGCTGCCAAATCCGCTGAGTTGCTTCCGCACTTTTTGTTTTTATTTCAGACTTTCAGTATTTTACTTTTATTTGCGGGCAATGCATTAGAATAGCCAGAGATTATGGATCCCCACATCTCTGTGTTTGTATAGTTCATGGTTCTCTCCCTTTAAAAGCCTGAACATCATTGGATCCCTGAAGTCCCACCCTCACAGGCTGAGTCACTTACCCCACCCTCTCCAACTGTGGTCACAGCCATTTTTTTTACTGTCGCCTACTTTCGATTTCCAAGATGACAGAGGGTAACTACTCTTCAGGAGGAGATAGTTTTCACCATCCATTTCTATACGTCAGTGAGGTCCCAAACTTCAATGTCCCCAGGTTCCAACCCAACCTTTCTGAATATTCCTGCACTCTCTACCTTTCCCATCCAGTCCCTGCATTTGAGACGATCATGTCAAGTGTGGTCTCAAACTGTGACCTCCTTGAAGCTAGGGTGCTCCTGACAGTGAACGAAACCACCCCCTCTCACATGATTCCCCTTCTTATCCATGTTTTACTGTATCTGTCATTGCAGATACAGGTTCCACCCCTTAATATGGACCTACATGGACTTCAGCGAGGAGAACTTCCGTAAGACAATGAGACATGGCTGGCTGCTTACTACACATGCAGTGTGTTTGACATTGAAGCTACTGGCACATGATGTAGGTGTGAGATTGACTTAGTGCACTGCCATATGTTAAGATGACCACCCCCTTGACTGAGGAATGTTGACCAGAAAAGCAAAGCAACATATCTGGTTGTGTGACCACCAACCACCCCCCACCCCCACCACCACCCCCACACCTCCCCCCCCCCCCGCCCACCAAGGCGAGGCATGGATGCTGGGAACTTGCAGGTAGGTAGTAAGTGAGTGAACAGGCCAGCAGCCCAGAGATTCAGCCTGATCCAGACCTTCAGTTGGGTGTCTGTTTTGTCTGCAGCAGCCTTTCAATGTTGATGGGCAGTCTATGCTTCACAACACAAGTCTATGCTTCGAGAGCACCCTGCCAGCACCAGTGGTGCCATGATGGTCATGAGGGGTTGACAAATGCTGGATGCCAACGTCTGTGGATAGAGTGTGCATATGACTGGAGCCCCTTGATCATACCCTGAGGTGCTATTTGTCCTTATGCAACATGGAGATTCGTCAGAGCAAGCATAAAGCTGAATTTTTCAGGTACCTGCTCCGGTTTCTCCATCAAGTTTTCTTAAAGTCTAGCTAGTTTAGTACATTTGGTAAGATAGAAAGCAGAACTTTAATAAAATGAGTGTTCCTTTAAGATCCTAAGACACTAAGACTTAGGAGCAAAAGTCGGCCATTCAACCCATCAATTCAACTTGAGATCATGGTTGAACATGGTAATCACCTTTCCCATATTACACTTGATTTCCTTACAGATTGAAAATGTGTCTATTTCCGCTTTGAAATATACTCAATGATCCAGCTTCGACAGCCCCTGCAGTAAAGATTTCCACAGATTCATCTGAAAAATCTCCATATTGTGTACAAACAAACAGCACCTCAGGGTTTCAGCCACATGCACATCCTATCCACAGACATTGGCATCCAGCATTTGTCAACCCTTCATGACCATCATGGCATCTCTTTGAAACTTTTCCTCCTCATCTCTATCTAAATAGGTGACTCATCCAATTCTGCCTTCGATCTCACCTTAGCCCACTTCTCTACAACCGCTATAAGATTCCACTTTTTGTTCTCAGATCAGGCAAGTAGATACTGATTGCCTGATTAACATTCATCAGTATATGTATTCCTACAGTTCCACCTGCTACAAGATACCTCCATTCCTGATTAAGAGCTTTTGCCCGAAACATCGATTTTCCTGCTTCTCTGATGCTACCTGACCTACTGTGCTTTTCCAGCACCACTCTAATCTAGACTCTGGTTTCCAGCATCTGCAGTCCTCACTTTTGCCACAATGTGAAAAGGCCCTAACCATTGGAAGCTTGATGCTGAGATAAGGCAGATTAAAACCATCTTGTTTGAAAATAGCTCCTCTGATCGAATCATCGCTCATTGTATATCACAAATGCATAAAAGGACCTATGTCCATCACCATTGGCCCTGAACAGTGTCTGGTCTATGCTAGATTATCTTGGAAGGTAAATATGCCTCAAAAGTTTTAGCAACACATAATCTGTCTCATATCGATACTTTGCAGTGAACACCCAGATGCTTTTCACAAAAGAAACAAGCCTTAAAGATATTTTGCCTACCACACAGATGAATAATATGATATAAAGTTTCAGTGTTAGCTTGGTGCTAGGTTCGTCAGCCATACATCCCAGTGACTGGCATATTGTATTCAAGCACATATTCCATTGAACAACAGAGAAGTCGATTGTGCTCAACTAGCCCACGTTTGCAGGTCTCGGAACACCATGTCCAACATTAGATATGCTTCTGCTAATGGACAACATTTATTAAATAATTTGGACTGTTCTAAGAATTACATTGGAAACCTATTTAAAAGGCTGACCTTGTAGTGTGGCTCATCTATATGTGCTACAGCTGAAGGGTATTAATGTGTAAAAGCCACGAGGCAAACTATGAGGCAAAAGGAATTTGTACACACATGGTAAATTTTTGTTTGGGAAAGAGATCGTGGAAACTGCTAATCTGCTGCATTCCAATCAAACCTACGTGCTTGGTCTGACAGATAATGTTCTTGCTGTAATTCTTTGACAATGATAATCTAACACTCAGCAACTTCTCATGCTGATTTCTTGTGACCTAGTCCTGATGAGTATGACAAAAAGCTTTAGGTTGGTTTTAGCAATGTTAAGCCTCATTGATTGTAAAGCATTTTGGCATTACTTGAGAGGGTGAAATGTTTTCTTTCTATTCCTAATTCTACTGAGTTGAAATCATGTTGAATAATCTTATCAAGCGAGAGTCTTTAATCTGTGTGGAGTTGTCTCAGTGGATCAGATGAGGTGATAATCCACTATTACTGCTATGGGTTAAAGGCATGGACAAGGGAAGAGCTTACAGAGTCAGTTGTTTCAGAACTAGATAAGCATATGTTTTCCTTTTCATTTTCTGGTTGTATTTTCATTTATGTTCTATAATGTCTCCAAACTAGACTTAATTTATGCTTATTTCTTTCATTGAAGCCTTGGGGGAGAAATGATGGATGAGCACAGACACAGAGAGAAAGACTGAGGCCTCAAGGTACAAAATGAAAACTCAATGGACAGTGCAAATGTGACTTGATTTCAGTGCAGGTCTTCATGTTAATAGAGAAATATGTTTTTGTTCCACAGTCAATGCAACTGGAAGGATACCAAACTTCCCCTGGAACTGTCAATACATATATTTGTCATAGATTTGAATCATCAACTAATACCTAATAGTTATATTTTACTGGATTTCCTGAAAGCAAATAATGGTGTCAATACCTTGCCATAAATTGTCGATTTTTACTTCCATTTGGCCTATCATATCTGTACTAGCTCTGTGAATAAGCTTTCTACTAAATTCCATTCCTCCTTTTTCCCCAATCTCCTTCTTTTGTTTTTCAGTTATTAGTCCACTGAGTAAAATGATTCTACTTCAAATGATGTTTCTGATAAAGTATTTAACTTTCCAAAGATTCTCAAGTAATTTCCTAACTTCTCCCTTATTTCTATAACATTCACATTAATGTATCCTCTAGATAGGGACTCACTGAGCAAGGAAAATATATTTTCTCAATTTACCTTTAATAAAATATTAAAGGTAATAAAAGCATTCATTTCACAATACATTTGAACAAATGCTTTTCGATATTATCTTTTCTAGTTTGTAAAGGTACTTACTAAAGCTATTCTAGTTACATTATTGCACAACTGAAAATAACTAATTTGCAGTTTCTTCTAAAAGTTGAACCATCATAAACAGTACAAAGATTAAGTCAGTGGCCAACAGAGTATCATGTTGCAACAACTACTCTATTTGTAAGATCAGTTTTGTAAAAGAAAAATGATAACAACTTGTGCAAAGGGAGGACTAATCATCCCTTGCAGTTAAAATTAAAAATAAACATTGGCATGAGAATGGTCAAAAGTCACAAATAACTCATAGTGGAATGTTTTTCTGACAGCTTCAAGAGGAAATGCCAGTAGCGTGTGGAAAAATATTCCCATAAACTCATCACTTTCTGGAATTGGTCAAGTCTAAATCTTTCGGTGGATGGTAAAACACTTTACTGACTGTGCCCTATGCCCACGACAGTGGATAAATTAGGGAGGGACCAAGAACATCAAATTTAACTGCTATGTTATCATCCTTAGAGTCAATTGGGCAATCTCTTGCTATCCTCTGCCATTTCTGTTTGGTTTAATTTATACTAAAAATGTTTTAATATTCCCCATAGACTCTGTTCCTGCTAGAGCCTTTCCTTCGTCTCCGCCGCATCTGCTCCCAGGAGGACCAATTCCAATACTGTACAACCCAGATGGCCTCCTTCTTCAAAGACCGCAATTTCCCCCCAGACGTGATCGACGATGCTCTCCACCGCATCTCCTCCACTTCCCGCTCCTCCGCCCTTGAGCCCCGCCTCTCCAATCACTACCAGGACAGAACCTCACTGGTCCTCACCTACCAACCCACC
>NC_057725.1:23240341-23274767 GCF_004010195.1 Chiloscyllium plagiosum | reverse complement strand
GTCTTAGCCTGCTTGGCACACTTTCCTCATTCCTGAAGAAGGGCTCATGCCCGAAACGTCGATTCTCCTGCTCCTTGGATGCTGCCTGACCTGCTGCGCTTTTCCAGCAACACATTTTCAGCCATGTTCAAACAAACCTATACTTAAAAAAATCTGCTGACCTCTTGCCCTTTCATTTCATTGTTCAGTGGGTGATTTTAAATTTATGGCTTCTAGTTTGTGACTCAATGATCAATGGAAATAATTATTTCAGTTTTGAAGCTGTCAGAGCCCTTCATAATGCTGAACCTCTCTATCAAATGTCTTCTTAATCTTCCCTATTCTAATAAAGAAACCTCTAATGGAATTTTTTCATCTCCAGCATCATCACAATTAATCTCTTTTGCACCTTATCAAGGGCAAAGACACAATTGAACAGATAGCCAGAACTAGACACACAGCAGCCTCCCCAGAGGTATGTAGTTTGTTAATTATAAGTCATAATTATCTTATCTGAAACATGCAGCTCGATGAAATGGAGTTTCTGCTCTGAAGGTACCTTTTTAAACCAATCTCAGCTCTAAAGTTTGCCAGATTTTTCCTTATGTTGGTGGCTGCCTCAAGGAATGTATGAACAGTTAAGAATAAAGGAGGCAGCAATTGCAGAATAATAGCGACTTCGTGGGCGGCACAGTGGCACAGTGGCACAGTGGTTAGCACTGCTGCCTCACAGCGCCTGAGACCCGGGTTCAATTCCCGCCTCAGGCGACTGACTGTGTGGAGTTTGCACGTTCTCCCCGTGTCTGCGTGGGTTTCCTCCGGGTGCTCCGGTTTCCTCCCACAGTCCAAAGATGTGCAGGGTCAGGTGAATTGGCCATGCTAAATTGCCCGTAGTGTTAGGTAAGGGGTAAATGTAGGGGTATGGGTGGGTTTCGCTTCGGCGGGTCGGTGTGGACTTGTTGGGCCGAAGGGCCTGTTTCCACACTGTAATGTAATCTAATCTAATCTAATCTAATCTTAACAAAGAGAGTATTCAGATTTTGACTTAAAATAGATTGCATGCAAATTCACGCTCGTATCTTTCCCAATCATGTTACATAAGAACATAAGGAGTAGGAGCAGAAATAAGCCATTCAGCCCTTCAAGTCTGACCCACCATTTAACAAGGTCACGACCAATCTGCCCCAGGCCTAAATTTCTCCTTGTCCCAGTTTATGATAGCCCTAAACTCCTCATATTTAAAAAAATCTATCTACCTCTGCTTTAAATACTTTCGGTGCTAGCCTCCACAACTTTTTGAGGTCGAAAATTGCAGATACTCAGTACCCTCTGGGAGAAATTATCTTCACATCTCAATTTTAAATGGGTGTCCCCTTATGCTGTAACGATGTCTTCCAATTTGAGATCTTGTCGCTAGTGGAGACATCCACCCAATATCTATCCTGTGAAGCCCTCTCAGAATCTTGCCTGTTTCAGTCAGATTATCTTTTATTCTTCTAAACTCAACAAATAAAGGCCAACTTGTAAACCCTTCATCCCAGGAATCAATCGAATGAACCTGTTTTGAATTGCCTCTAATGTCAGAATTCAGGGTCCAGAACTATACACGGTATCCCAGGTGTGGGCTCACCAACATCATGTGCAGTTGTAATAAGACTTCAGTATTTTTAAACTCCAACCCATTACTATGAATAGCAAAATTCCATTTACCTTCTTAATTACTTGCTGCACCCAGAAACATTGGTGCTGCACTCTTTTGGAGACATAGAACATAGAACATAGAAAAATACAGCGCAGTACAGGCCCTTTGGCCCTCGATGTTGCGCCGATCCAAGCCCACCTAACCTACACTCGCCCACTATCCTCCATATGCCTATCCAATGCCCGTTTAAATGCCCATAAAGAGGGAGAGTCCACCACTGCTACTGGCAGGGCATTCCATGAACTCACGACTCGCTGAGTAAAGAATCTACCCCTAACATCTGTCCTATACCTACCACCCCTTAATTTAAAGCTATGCCCCCTCGAAATAGCTGACTCCATACGTGGAAAAAGGTTCTCATGGTCAACCCTATCTAAACCCCTAATCATCTTGTACACCTCTATCAAGACTGTTCACTTAAATTTGAGTCTGCCTTTTGATTCTTCCTAACAAAGTGCATTATCTCACACTTTCCTACATTAAATTCCAACTGCCAAGTTTTTGTCCACTCATTCAACTAATCTACTTTCTTTTGTGTGTTCCTTATGTCCTTATCAGAACATGCCCTCCTATCTATTTTTCTATCTTTGGCAAACTTGGATTCGTTACACTGCCCCCTCCTCCACATCATGAATATAGATAATAAATATCTGAGGATATAGAACTGTTCCTGTGGCACTCCACTAGCTATGTTTTTCCAACCTGAAAAAGACCCATTAACCCAGAATCTCTCTCTTCAATGAGTTAACCAATTGTCAATCCATGCTCATACATTACTCCAAATACTGTGAACTCCAATCTTGTGCAACAATCTTTATATCATGCTATGTCAAATTCTTCTGGAAATCCAAATACTACATCGGTTGATTCCCCTTTATCAACTTGTTATATCCTCAAAGGTCTCTAGTAAATTGATCAACATGATCTCCCTTTCACAAAACTATGTTGTCTCTGTTTGTGATTATGTTAAGTGTCCCAAGTTTTCTTCCTTTATAATGAACTCTAGCAATTTCCCAACAGCAGATATTAGATCAATTGACTTATTGTTTCTTGCTTTTTATCACTCTCCATTCTTGAACAGAGACCTTAGCAGTTTTTGTCACATTAACAGTTTTCCAATCTGTTGAAACTCTTCCAGACTTGAGTAAGTTCTGGAATATTTCATCCAATGTCTCCACTACCTCTGCATCTACTTCCTTTAAAACCCTTGGATGCAAGCCATCAGGGCCTGGTGACTTGCCTCCCTTTAGTCCCATTAGTTTATCAAATACTTTGTCCCTCATAATAGAGGCAAATTAGATTAAAAAAGAGAAAAACAAGTCTGAGTGTTGGAATGCACTTGATCATTTAGATGACATCACAAATATAATTACTGTGTGCAGTAAAATCGTAAATGTGTTTACGAATGTATTTATGATTTTATTACAGATAGTGGATAGATGAAATGCCCTTCTTATAAGTGCAAAAAACAACAAGTTATGAATATCAAAATATAAATGCATACACACCCTCACCCCAGCTATTTTCTTTTAAATTGATGTGTATAGTATTTCCAGCTTGTCAGCAAGCTTATTCCATTTGATTTTCCCACTAGAGTTCTTACTTCCTGATACTGACAGTATTCTTCATGTCCTGCCAGGACTCATCATTATTGCAGCCATTGATTCTCATCAACCAAATGGTGCTCATAACGACAAAAGATTATTTTCTTCTCTTCTGTGTGATTTTAATATTAGATTTCAGTTGTTGCTCATAGCAAAAGAGTGTTTTAACAGCTATTAAATAAACTCCATTACGTTTCTTTACAATCTTCTTGTAGCAAATACATAAAGAACAGATCTTGGCCAGTAATATCATGCGATAAATAAAGCTGCCTTTGGGGTTAGGAGATTGGGATTTTATCCTTGGCAGGCATTTAAACCATTAATAGCCATAAGTTTTTTAGACATTTGGCAAAATTTCAAATAGGAAATTTGGATTTGAAGGTAATATGTCCCAAATCTCCCCATTTGCTGGAAACAATCCTGGATAAATATCTCCATTCATGAGGCAACAATAACTCACTTGTACCTTTGTCACTCATGAATTACTTATGGAGATATTTATCGTATTACCATAACATATTCTACTTAGAGTACTTGGGTAAATTTACAACTCAGTGTTACAGCCCAGGAATATCAGCTGAAGTTGTTTTTGATGTCACCTTGCCCTTGAGATGCTGTTTTTATGGAAATATGATTTTTATTTTTATTGGTGATTCCCCAAATACGCATTATAAATTACATCCCATCCTTTTTAGTGAGCGACAGTGGGAGAGTTCTGAGTGGAGTGCCAGGAATTGTTACTTTGTTATTCCTACTGTTTCCATTTTTGAATTACAAATAGACTGGTAAAATGTATAGATGATACTATATTAGAAAGTAGCCTTGAAACATCTAACTGGGACTTTTAAATATGTAAATGGATGATAAATTTAACATGGATTAGTGCCTAATGGATAACTAAATGAGCATTATCAGCAGTTCATAAATTATATTGAAACAGTTAGGGGTAATGTTAAAAAGAAATGTTGGGATTTTTGAAGGCCTAAATTTCAGCATCTCCAGTCACTGTGAACAAACAAACAACAAAGCAAATCACATTCAAACTATGCTGTGTCTTAATCAGAACTATCTTGAATACTGCAAAAAAAGCCCTACATTTATATGGTGCATTACACAACCTCAGGATGTCCCAAAGCACTTTACAGCAATGAAATGCTTTTGAGGTTGTAATGTCTTCAGGTAAGTAAATGTGGCAGTCAATTTACAGGCTCCCACAAACAACGTGATAATGATTAAGTAATCTATTCTCTTTACATGATCAATGCAAGATAAATATTGGTTAGGACTTCAGCAAAAATATCCCTGATCTTTTTGAAATTAATACCACTGTCATTTCCATATAAGACAGCAGTGGGGCTTTGGTTTAATTTCTTATTCATACTGCGTGAAGCATCAGCCAGGATTTCTTGTTTGCAAAACATTAACTAGAATTAGCTTTGAATCCATAGCATCCTAACTCAGAGATGACAGTGCTACCACTTCAATCATAGCTGTATGTGTCTAGGTCTAATCCCTCGTATTAGGGGAATCATCGATTTAATCATTGAATCATTTGACAGATTGCTAACACCAGAGGGCTGGATAGAATGGACAGTTTGGAGGCAAATGAGAAGTGGTTAGGAGTTGCCATGAATGATGCAGAAAGGTAAATGCAGACCCCTTTAATTGACAATAACTTAAACGACACAGGTTCAAAGCAGGAACATTTAGTTCTGATGTTCATAAATTCTTAGGTAATTAAAGAGAGTCAATGCATGTGCTATGGATTTCCAACCAATGAAGTATGCAGCTGATTGCTGTTACCTACAGTGAGAAGTTGACCATAATTGTAAGTCATCAGCCTCCTTTATATTGGGCTAGTGAGCCTCCTTACAAAAGGTCTTTCAAAGACAGGAGTGCTCGACAGAACATTGGTACTGACCATCAGCTGAAAACAGCCAAACTGAATGGAATGTAAACCAAACTGCATTCAAATTATTGGTTCTATCTTCTTTCCCTCTAGATTTTCTGACATCTCTGGCTCCCAAAATTTTGGGAACATCCTGCATCCAATAGCTGTTGATACAATTGTCACAAATGATCTACAGAAGTTATAAAATAATTACACTGCCTGTGCTGGTAAATTATAGGAATCACTTCAGTTTGCTGGTGCCACTCTGCCATTACCTGTATGTTTCCTGCTGTGCATTTGCAGGTGAGAGAGTTTGAAGTAGCGTTTATTACACCCAGGATAGGGACACATGAATGGACGCTTTTCGTTAGCCTCTGTGTTTGCTCTGACAATGGTTGGTGCAACTCCCGGGACCCTCCGAACATCCTGAAACAAGAAACACAAATAAAGATTAAACCTGATTTGGAGATGCCGGTGTTGGACTGGGATGGACAAAGTTAAAAATCACACAACACCAGGTTATAGTCCAACAGGTTTATTTGGAATCACTAGCTTTCACAGCGCTGTTTCTCCATCATGTGATTGTGGAATAGAATCATAAGACACAGATTAGACTAACTTTGGTGAAACTAACAATAGTTCATCTTTATCCTTGATGGATTGGATATAAAATCAATTAGGGTATAACTTTGCATTGTAGCTTTTAAATCTCAAAAATATTAAGCTAACCTGTTTGAGGCAAAGATTCAACAGAAGCATATCTAACCATTTCTCTTAGAGTCAGTGAATCTTACAGCACAGAGACCATTCGACCATCATGCCTGTGCCATCTCTTTGTAAGATGTACCCAATCAGTCCTACTTTCCCTGAAATATCTACACAAACCCTGCATATCTGTTTCTTTTTAAATATCTAATTCCCTTTCAAAGGTTACTGTTGAATTTGTTTCCTCCATCCTGCCATTGTGACCCCTTTCAGGCAGTGCATTCCAGACGCAACTCTTCACTGTGCGACAGTTTGACTCCTCGTATCCTTCCATTTTCCCAAGGAAACATTGTCCATAACGTGATAGAATTTGGAATTCCGGTTGAGAGAATAAACTTGAGTAGGAAATAACTGTGTGAAACTTAATTAGCAACTGGGAAAGAAGTTTAGTAGCAAAGACAGTCAAGGAACAATGGTAGATATTTAAGAAAATAGTTCATGACTAACAACAAATATACAACCCAATGAGAGAGAAGGATTCTAGTAAGGGGATAAACCAAATATGGTTAAGCTGGCAAGTTAAGGATAGCATCAAATTGCAAAAAAAACTTTGGCAAAAAATATTGGTATGTCAGAGGATTGGGAAAGTTTTAAAACCCAATCAGGTAACCAAAAAAATTGCAAAGATGGAGAAGGTAACCTTTGAGGTCAAGCTTGCAAGTTGCATCTCAAGTCGAACATTAAGAACTTCTTTAAATATATAAAAAAGAACAGAGGAGCCAAAGTTAATATGAGCTTCTTAGAAAACAAGGCTTGAGAAATAATAATGCAGAACTAGGAAATGGCAGAAGTGTTGAATAAATAGTTTGCATTAGTCTTCACAATAAACGTCACTAGTAGTATTCCAAAACTGATAACTAATTAAGGGGCAAAACAAAGGGAAATTACTGTGATAACTTCAGCCAAAGAAAAAGTACTTTGGAAACTAATGGTGGTAAAGATTCATAGATTCCCTGGACATGATGGAATGCTTTCTTGGGTATTAAAAGAAGTTGCCATAGAGACAGGGGTTGCCCAGGTAGTAATCTTCCAAGAATCCTTAGGTTCTGGAAAATGCCAGAAAATTGTCAATATGACATATTTATTTACAAAGTGAAGGAGATTAAACAAAAGATAGGCAAATATATGCCAATAAGATTAACATCTGTTATTGAGGAATTGTTAGTGTCAATTATAAAGGATGCAACAGCAGAGCGCTTAGAAACATGTAATATGATTAAGCAGGATCAGCATGGCTTCATGAAGGGGGAAATTAGGCTTAGCAAATGTATTGGAATTCCTTAAGAAGGTTGTAAGCAGGATAAATAAAAGAGAAGCAGCAGATGCAATATATTTAGATTTTCAGAAGACGTTTGATAAGTTACCACATGTTAGGCTATTTAATAGGTTAAGAGCTCATGATATTAGAGGCAGTATATTAGCATCGATAGAGGATTGGCTAACTAATAAAAAAAAGAGTTGCAACAAAGAGGGTATTTTCAGGATAACAATCTGTAAGTGGTGGAGAGCCACAGGGATCAATGCTGAGGGCACAATTATTTGCAATATACATTAGTGACTTGGATGAGGTAAGTAAATGCACTATAGCCAAGATTGCAGAAGACACAAAATGGTTGGGAATTCACTGAGGATGAGATAAAGAATCTGTAAAAGGTTATAGACAGGTTAAAGGAATAGGCAAAAAACTTGGCAGATAAAATATAATGTGGGAAAATGTGAAGTCCCATTTTGGTAAGATGAATAGAAGAACTAATTATTATTGAAATGGAGAAAGACAGATTTTTAATCAGTAAGGGAATCAACAGTTATGAGAATAAGACAGGAAAGTGAAGTTGAGGATCAGCTTGGACCTCGCTGAAAGGAAAAGCAGACTTAATGGGGTGAATTGTCTCTTTCTGGTTGGCAATCATCCTAGATCCCTATTCTCTGGTTATTGCCCTCCTGGAAGTAGAAATATTTTATCCCCTTTGGTCCATAAACCCCTCAAGACATTGAACACCTCTATCAAGTCTCCCCCTAACTTTAGATAAATTATCTCAGCTTCTCTAGTCTCTCACTTTATTGAAGTCCATTTTTCCAGGTTTATGAATAGCCAGAAATATTGGACATCCTGAGACACCAGTCCTAATGAATCTTTCTTTGTTGTCATAATGTAGTCAGACATTTAAGACATCTGTAATGCCTAGAGGTAAAGCATAAAGTGCACCAGTACATGTGTTAACTTAATAGGTGAAACCCCTGCTATTCAGTATTTTTGGACCCTACTATTAGTAATTATATTACATCAGGTGTCTGTCTCTGACTTATGCCTTCACAACAGTCCAAAACACATATAATTCCTTCTTATTATCTGAACAAGGCCATTTGGAATTCAGTGGTTTGCTAGTAAATTAAGATTGATGCTATGAGGCTTCACTGATGGCAGAACTTTTACATAGAATCTTAAACACACTGAGGACAATGAATAACGTGGTAAGTTCAAGCCCATACCTCTCCGCACAGTGAGTTGCTAAGTTTAGCCAAGAGTGAAGAAAACTAGATGACGTGCCAACTTTCTAAGACCAAAAAAAGCCTTCACCTTTGGTTGAAAAGTGGTATATTCCATAGGAGGCCATAGAGAAGGAATAAGATATAACTGAAAAAAATTATAGACTAGGGGAGAACAAGAGATCTTTTCTATTTTGTTAGCAATACAATTTTCATGCATAGCGTATAACTTTTGGGGTATTGAAGGAGGCCAATTGGTCCAGTGTGTCCATGCCAGCCAAAACAAGTTATTCAATGAGATCTCATCTTCCAACTCTAGTCTGTAGTCCTGTAGGTTGCATTGTGTCAACTGCACAGCCAAGAATTTTTTAATGAAATGTGAGTTCTGTCTCTGCGACCCTTTCAGGCAGTGACTTCTCTGGGTGAAAATTTACTCCTTACCTCTTTGAATTACTTTAATCTAAGTTCTCCTGCATATTGACCTCTCTGATAATGAAAATAGATTCTTCCTATCCATTCTATTCAGGTCTCATATAATTTTAAACACCTCAATTAAATCCCACTTCTGTCTCCTCTGCTCTAAGAAAACAAGGAAAAATTGTGTTTTAAAAAAATAATGCAACTTTACAACACCTTGTGTACATAATCCTTTTTTAAAAGTTATTGAGTACTCCTGTGATATTCATATTCAAGGAACTCATCTGCAGGGCCCAATATACTATCTGTTTAGAAAAGTATAGAAGGAAATTATATTATGGCATTAGGATCAACTGTTTGTCATTTCAGTTTCTATTGAAAGAAATGTCCTGCAGATGGAAGAACACTATACAGCACGAGTATTAATCATGATCTCCCTGTGTGAGAGGAAATCATAAATAATGTTTTATCAGTGTGCAATATATCAGACAGCAAGGTTTCACTGATAGGATATTATAATGATTAATATCAAGTATTACAAAGGCAGATAAAATCAACACTGATTGAAATTATTTTGCCAACTCCTCAAAAATATGCAGCAGGTAAGCTTGAAGAATGTAAACCTTCAAAATGCTGCCACCTTGATTGGTTTTCAGTCTGTGTCTTAAGTAAATGATAGAATGAGTGTTGAATCTACATTTTTTAAACCTGTTGATAGAAAACAGAATCTCCTTTGCTGCTCCTGTAGTGTTGAGAAAATCTTAAATTAGAACCATCTGTATGTACGAACAGTTTGTGTCGGCCAATCTGCTTTCACAGTGCCTACAATCAGCTTTCCCAAGGTCAGATGCAAAGGTTTAACTTTCTTGAAAGACTGTAACAGACACACATGTTGGAAGAAACAAATATTGCCATCACTCACCTGAAGCCCTCTGAACACCCCATGTGTATGTATTCTGTATTGCGTGCTACAGCTGTACAACATAGGAGCATTGTGATTGTCAGTCTCATATCCTGTCGCGTGGCTGTAAGGATAGTAAGAACAGAATGATTCTCAGTAATCATATTCTCCATCTGCTGGAATTTGGCATTGCATGCTGGCATTTATTACCTTAATAGATGAATGTACAATACAATAAGAAACCTGTAATTTTAACTTTGGACATCTCAAAATGTTTTATGGCCAAAAAAATTTTGTTTTATTTGCAGTCACTGTTGTTCTCAAAGGAAACAGCAGCCAATTGGCACACAGCAAGCTCCCTCAAACAGTAATGTGATAATTGACCAAATAATCTGTTTTAGAGATATTGGTTACTGGATAAATATTGGCCACAACACCAGGGAGAACTCCTAACTCTTCTTCAAATAGAGGGATGGAATATTTTACGTCAACGCAGCCCAAATGATTCAACAAAAATTCCAGAAGCTATTCCAGGTGTCAGTCCACAAAATATCAGATTTATTGGATTAGATTTCGTCACTTGTTTATCATTAGTTTTGAACTCCCAGTACTTATTATTCCCATAATGCACATTACACTACCATGCACAAGTAAATGCCAAAATTATCGTTTAGAGAATATGAAGGATTATTTGTGATGTGCACATAAACTTAATAAAAATCCTTAAGATGTTTCATTTGCCTTAGATGCACCTGTGCTCAGAGGGTAGCAAGTTGGCCCCGGCAAGAAAGGGTTATGGGTCAACCTGCCTCAACATCTCAAACAAAAAAAAACTGTACTAGCATTCAATATTGTCTTTTCAATGAGATATTAAACCAAGGCCCCATTCACTCTCTTAGCTAGAGGTGAAGGATCCCATAACACTATTTCAAAGCACAGCATAGTTATATCTGGTGTTAACTGATTTTAACTTTGTAAACAGACTGGGACTACCATAGTATTAAGTGTGTGGACAGCAAGGAATTTGTTAAATATGTTCAAGAAAATGTTTTTTATCAATACATAGATGTACCTACAGAGAAGGAGCAAAACTTGAGCTTCTCCAGGGAAATAAGGCAGGACAAGTGACAAAAGTGTTAGTACGGAGCACTTTAGGACTAAGGATCATAATTCTATTATGTTTAAAATAGTTACCAAAAAGGAAAGGCCTTGTATAAAAGTTAAAGTTCTTAAATAGAGTAAGGCAAATTTTGATGGTATGAGACAGGAACTTTCAAAAGTTGATCGGGGCAGACTGTTCACAGGTAAAGGGATGACTAGTAAGTGGGAGGCTTTCAAAAGTGCAATAGCAAGAGTTCAAAAGCACTATTTTCATGTGAGAGTGAAGGGTAAGGCTGGTAAGAGGAGGGAACAAGAGATGAATAATGATGTTGAGGCTCTGCTCAAGAATAAAAAGGAAGCATACATTAGGTATAGACAACTGGAATCAGGTGAATCCTTTGAAGAGTATAACTTGTATAGGGGCATTCTTGATTTGGAGATGCCAGTGTTGGACTGGGGTGTACAAAGTTAAAAATCACACAACACCAGGTTATAGTCCAACAGGTTTAATTGGAAGCACACTAGCATTCTTGAGTGGGAAATCAGGAAGGCAAACAGGGGATACAAGATAGTCTTGGCAGTTAAGGTTAAGGATAATCCAAAGAGATTCTACAAGTACATTAGGAGCAACTATGGAGAGAGTAAAGCCCCTTAAAGTTCAACCAGGTGTTCTGTTTGTGGAACCACATGTGCTGGGACAGATACGAAACAAATATTTCACATCAGTTTTTACTATGGAGAAAGACATGGAGGCTAGGGAACTCAGGGTAATAAATATTGATGTCTTGATAACAGCCCACTTTACAGAAGGGGAGATGCTGGAGGTCTTAAAAAAGCATAAAGGTTAATAGATCACCAAGACCTAATCAAGTGTATCCCAGGATGCACTTTGTGGGAAGTTAGGGAAGAAATTGCGGGGCTCCTAGCAGAGATACCTGTTTACTTTATTGCCATGGATGAGGTGCTGGAGGACTGGAGGGTGGCTAATGTGCATTTATTTAAGAAAGGCTGTAAGGAGAAGCCTGGGGATTATAGATGGGTGAGTCTGACATCAGTGGTAGGTAAGTTGTTGGAGGGGATTCTAAGAGATAGCATGTACGTGCATTTGGAGAGGCAAGGGTTGATTAAGGATAGTCAGCATTGCTTTGTGCTTGGGAAATCATGTCTCACAAACTTCATTGAGTTTTTTGAGAATGTAACCAAAAAGCTTGATGAGGGCAAAGCAGTAAATGTTGTCAGAATGGACTTTAGTATAGCCTTTGACAAGATTCCACATAGTAGACTGATTAGTTAAGTTAGATCACATGGGATTCAGGGAGAGTTTACTAACTGGATGCAAAATTGGCTTGACAGCAGGAAACAGCATGATTTTGGAGGGTTGTTTTTCAGACTGGAGGCCTTTGATCAGTGGTTTTCCGTAGGTATCATTGCTGGGTCCACTGTTATTTGTCATTTATACAAACAGTTTGGATGAAAATTTAGGAGGCATGGTTAGTAAGTTTGTGGATGATACCAAAATTGGTGGCATAGCCAACAGTGAAGAAGGTTATCTAAGATTAGAAAAAGATCTTTATCAATTAGGCCAATGGGCTGAGGCATGGCATTTTGGTAAAACAAACAAGGGCAGGACTTATACAGTTAATGGTAGGGCCCTGGATGGTGTTGTTGAACAGAGAAACCTAGGGGTTCAGGTACATAGTTCTTTGAAAGTTGTTTCACAGGAAGACAGAGTGATTAAGAAGGTACTAAGCTCGCTTGCCTTCATTGCTCAAACCATTGTATTTCAGAGTTGGTATGTCATGTCGAGGCTGTACAGGACATTGGTGAGGCACTTTTGGAGCACTGTTCTGGTTGACCTGCTATGGAAGGATATTTTTAAATTGGAGAAGGCTCAGAAAAGATTTACCAGAATATGGCCAGGAATGGAGGGTTTGAGTTATAAAAACAGACTGGATAGGCTAGGACCTTTTTTCACTGTAGCGAAGGATGTTGAGGGATGACCTTATAAAGGTTTATAAAACCATAAGGTGAATAGCAAAGGTATTTCCCTAGGTTAAGAGAGTTCAAAGCCAGAGGGCATAATTTTTTAAGGTGAGAGGAGAAAGATTTAAAAGGGAGCTGAGGGGCATCTTTTTCACACAGAGGGTGATTCATGTGTGGAATGAAATGCCAGCGGAAGTGGAGATGCATGTACAGTTACAACATTTAAAAGACATTTGGCTAAGTACATGAATAAGAACGGTTGAGAGGGATATGGGTCAAATGCAGATAAATGGGACTAGTTTAATTTTGGAAACTTGGTCAACATGGATCAAAGGGTCTGTTTCAATGCTATATGGTTATATAACTACGATTCATGGTGCCTTAGTTACCAATTATCCCTCACTCAACTGAGCAGATTATCTAATCAAAATCATTCTGCACAAATTTGGCTGCCAATTTTACCAAAACAGTAACTAAACACAAATAAGTGATGAACAAAGTAAATGGGATGTCCTGAGATTGTTAAAAAAAAAGCAAGTTTTAACTTTTTCCTTCAATAGTTTGAAAGCACCTTTTTATCTGTCATCTTTGAGCAGTTGTCCCATTAGTTTGGGAACATTAAAGCTTTGCACTTTTTTTTTAACCAGTGTGAACATTTGCACTAAGAAAAAGTACTATTTCAATTCAAAAGTTTCTTAGTTATCCATTATTTGACATGTTTGCCAATTTGGGTGGGGGTGGAATTGTGAGGACAAATGGGGGTGAAGGATGTGGAGAGAAGAGCACAGTTGAACACTACCAGCTCAGGCATAGCATAATCAGTGGCATCATGAACTTCTACATCCTGTAACAAAAAGATGTATATTTTTGGAGGGATTTAAACTAATACTATGAAATTCTTTTAAAATTCTGAAAATCATTCTGGAACAGCGATCTTTATACATCAGTTCCAAGACAACATATGACTGCAGTCATCATGCAGCCC
Organism: Chiloscyllium plagiosum; assembly: GCF_004010195.1. NCBI lineage: Eukaryota > Metazoa > Chordata > Chondrichthyes > Orectolobiformes > Hemiscylliidae > Chiloscyllium > Chiloscyllium plagiosum. Next base: position 23,260,952 of record NC_057725.1, on the reverse strand, counting down.
TCTGAGGTAGGTGGCAATGAAATTAAATGGTCATATTTTTGAGTCTATGATAAGACTAAACAAAACAAATCAATTAGTTTTGCTTTGACTTCAGTTCAGAAGAAAACAAGAGTTTTCAAAGTTTGGGAGAAGATTTGTAGCTCAGGTCCTCGTTGTTGTGGTTCTGTTCGCCGAGCTGGGAATTTGTGTTGCAGACGTTTCGTCCTGTATCTAGGTGACATCCTCAGTGCTTGGGAGCCTCCTGTGAATTGCTTCTGTGATCTTTCCTCCGGCATTTGTAGTGGTTTGAATCTGCCGCTTCCGGTTGTCAGTTCCAGCTGTCTGCTGCAGTGATCGATATATTGGGTCCAGATCGATTTGAGGACCCACTGAGGATGTCACCTAGACAGGGGACGAAACGTCTGCAACACAAATTCCCAGCTCGGCGAACAGAACCACAACAAAAACAAGAGTTTAATTTTAAAAAGAGAAAAGATTTCTGAGCAGCAAGTTTTTTTTTCATTTCAGTTCCATTTGGATGTACTAATCACTGCAGCAGCTATGCTTTTCTTGTATGGGAAGCCTCCAAGCAATGAGAACATGGGTTGGAAGTTTCAGGATGTTAGAAGTGAAGAAGTTTAGGGTATCAGAATTGAGAAAGGTTCATGCCATCAGACTCAGAAAGGAATTATAAAATTGTCTCTACAGTTTTATAAAAGAAAATCGGAAGGAGTCAGCTAAATTGTTTTATGCCTCACTGAAGTAACACATTGAAAATTAAGCTCTGCTATTTTGAGAGTCAGCACAAAAATTAGAAATTGCAAAAAGCACGCATATCTGTCTTTGTACCTGTTTACAGAACGCATGGTTTCTGTACTTATGACAAATAAATAGATATGACATATAGATAAACAATTATGAACCATCAACATAGAACTCAACAAAGTAAAACTCTAACCACCTTATAAACATCCCCTCTGCACATGCATATAGACAGACAGAGACAGGGGGAAAAAGTGGGTGTCATGGTGAATGGAAAGATTTGGAAGGCAGTTCAGTGCTCCCTATCCACAAGGTTTGCTGAAATGATCTTATGCCAATCAAAATGCTGCTTCTTGATTTTCCTTCTCCAGAGACATAGGATAACTGATTCCCACTTATAGAGGTCTTTGACTTAGCAAATAAAAATCACAACTGATAGCAATTGGAAAAGAGGAAATAAACAGGCTATCCTCAGGCTTGAAATTATTCTTACTGCAGTTAAAAAGCATAGCCCTTTCACTTCCAGAAGTCTTTAGTGCCAAATAATTCACATCCCCAAACTATTCATCCACTGGAAGCCAATCACAAAGTGGACAGCAGGCAAAAGGCTAGTGTCATTGATAACTGGTCTCTAGTCGATAGACCAATCAGTTATTTGTTGCCAGCCAAAGCTCCATTTGTACATACCTCAGCTCCAATTCATCTGCAAATGAGGATTTCATTATTGCTTGAACAAGCTGCTATGAAAACAGTACTTACAATTTGTGTCAGATGACTTTTAAAAAGTGCAGCAATCCCTCAGCAATCCTTAGTTTTTAAAATATTGCAGAAAAATATTCAAAATTGCAGAAAAATGAAAAATATGCAATTCTTACTAAGGAAATTTAAAAGAGTTGAGATAGGAACAATAATTTCCCTGGACTTCAGTCTCTGTAACAGGTAACACTGGGAATTGGTAGAAACTTTGTTTTGCAGTTAGGATCGTTCTAAGTTGTCATGAATCTTATGTCATATGGTTGTTTTTTTTCTCTTTTGATGAAAGAACATTGCAGCATCATGTGAAAATGTTTCGGTGACAAACCATCATGTTAATTAACTAAAAATATTTAAATAAATTATCTATCAAGCCATGTTTCATTCTGGGATCTGCCTTCATCAGCATTACCATGACTGGGATGATAACAAAGTGAGAGCTCTTTGTGGGATTAGAATTCATTGAATTTAAGAGGAATTCATGTCATGTTAGGTTCATGGAGATACTGAAGATAAAACAGGAGTGAGGTTTATTGCATGAATTGCATTTTCAAAATACCTTAAATGTTACTAAGGCTTTCTGCAAATAACAAATGTAACAGTGGCTTATTTGAAATCTTGACTAGGATGAAACTAAGAGAGTTACAGATAAACTTAATGTAGAAATAAAATGGATCTTGTAAGCCTGAAACAATTGAAGTAATTACCCAGCATTCAGTATTCAATGTGGGACACCCTGAACTTTGAGTTATTGCTAGAATTAACTAAGGTTTAGCTAGAAAGGAATGCACTTATCTCAGAGATATAGAGAAAGTGAGAGAGAGAGCGAGAGAGAGAGAGAGAGAGAGAGAGAAAGAAAACTGAAAAGACTTGAATTGGAAGAAAAAGACAAAAGAGATGCAACGGGAGGAAAACAAAGGAAAAGAAAATAAGGAAATTTGAATTAGTCTATAAGGAGAGAGAGAAATAAAGAAAAATGAAAGAGATAACAAAAATAAAGATAGGGAGATAGAATTTAAAATGCTCAAACTCTAAAGAGATAAGAACATCAGACAACATGGTTTGGTAAGAGAAAATGTTAAAATAAAGGGAGAAAAAAGGTAGCAGGTTAGAGGTTGATTCTGATCTCAAAAAGAAATTTTATTTGACTAGAAATCTAAGTTTACAAAGGAGAATGTTGAAAGATTGGACACCTCATTTGAACAGATACCTTGACAGACAAAATGGCTAAAGATGTTTGGAACCTAAAGCTGTAACTTGTTGTAACAGGTACAACTACAAATTTGTATGCCAGGTTGTTAAAAAAAAAACAAATCTTTCAGAGGAGTTAATTAGGAGAAAATGTTATTTAGATGTGTAGATGGAGATTACAAACCAGTTCCAGTATCCTTTACAAACATGGAGGTGTCAACCAGATTTCTTGAAGTAGGGTCTCCAGGGAAAATTGTCATCAAACATTGAAGACCGTGATTCGAGGTTATTGTCAGTTACGTCCAAACATTCGGGGTAAACAATTGCTCTGTTTCTGTTTTCCATTTGGGCTGCCCCTAATGAGCCCCTAAAATTAATACTTTTGAACTGATATATGGACATGAGGTGAAGGACCCTTAAAACTGATCAAAGAGAAATCTATAACAAGGATCAGAGATTACACTTCCTGCCTGTGTTTGAGTTTCAGAGAGAAAATAACAAAAGAAAGAGAGTTGGCTAAAAAGCAGCTAAAAAGTGGTTGATGAACAATAAAAAGTAGAACAGCTAAAATGGATAAAATTCAAAATGTTATTGCTGAAGACAAGATGTTAGTAATGTTACTTATCTCTTGGAAAATATTAAAAGATTCACTGGACCTTAACAAATCAAAACAAAACTCAATGGTGTGCATTTTACAATCAATACTCCAGACAGGAAGAAAGATCAGTGAGTGTTTCATGTTAATATGTTAAAGAAATATTGTGAAAGTGAGAATGTCAGGAGAAAAGTGTTTTATGGTTATGAAAGAAATAGGGAGTGAGACTGAAAAATCAGAGGAAGTGGAAACAGTAAAACTAAAAAAATGTTATCTTCCAGTAGTCATAGAGTCACAGAGTCATAGATCTGTACGACACGGAAACAAATGTTTCGGTCCAACTTGTTCATGCTGACCAGATATCCTAATCTAATCTAGTCCCATTTGCCAACATCCCGGCCCATTTCCCTCTAAACCCTTCTTATTCATATACCCATCCAGATACCTTTTAAATGTTGCAATTGTACTTGCTTCCACCACTTCCTCTGGCAGCTCATGCCATACATGCACCACCCTCTGTGTGAAAACTTTGCCCCTTAGGTCCCTTTTATATCTTCCCCCGATCGTAAACCTTGCCTTCTTGTTCTGGACTCCCCCAACCCAGGGAAAAGACGTTTCTATTTATCCTATCCATGCCCCTCACAATTTTATAAACCTTTATAAGGTCCCCCTGCAACTTCCAACGCTCCAGGGAAAACAGCCCCAGCCTATTCAATCTCTCCCGGTAGCTCAAATCTTCCAATCCTGGCAACATTTTTGTAAATCTTTTCTGAACCTTTCAAGTTTCACAACATCCTTCCAATAGGAAGGAGATCAGAACTGCATGCAATATTCCAAAAGTGGCCGAACCAATATCCTGTACAGCCACAACACGACCTCCCAACTCCTATAGTCAATCCTCTGACCATTAAAGGAAAGCATACCAAATGCTTCACTATCCTATCTACCTGCGACTCTACTTTCAAAGAACTATGAACCTGCATTCCAAGTTCTCTTTGTTCAGTAACACTCCCCACGACCTTATCATTAAGTGTATAAGTCCTGCTCTGATTTGCTTTTCCAAAATGCAGCACCTCACATTTATCTAAATTAATCTCCATCTGCCACTCCTTAGCCCATTGGCTCATCTGATCAAGATCCCATTGTAATCTGAGGAAATCTTCTTCACTGTCCACTACACCTCCAATTTTGATGGCATCTACAAATTTACTAACTATACGTCCTATGTTCACATCCAAATCAATTATATAAATGACGAAAAGCAGTGGACCCAGTACCAATCCTTGTGGCACACTACTGGTCACCGGCCTCCAGTCTGAAAAGTAACCCTTCCACCTTTGAGCCAGTTCTGTATCCAAATGGCTAGTTCTCCCTATATTCCATGAGATCTAACCTTGCTAACTAGTCTCCCATGGGGAACCTTGTCGAACACCTTACTGAAATCTATATAGATCACATCTACTGCTCTGCCATCATCAATCCTCTTTGTTACTTCTTCAAAAAGGAGAAAGTGAGGTCTGCAGATGCTGGAGATCAGAGATGGAAATGTGTTGCTGGAAAAGCGCAGCAGGTCAGGCAGCATCTAGGGAACAGGAGAATCGACATTTCGGGCATTAGCCTGAAGAAGGGCTAATGCCCGAAACGTCGATTCTCCTGTTCCCTAGATGCTGCCTGACCTGCTACACTTTTCCAGCAACACATTTCCATCTCTTACTTCTTCAAAAACTCAATCAAGTTCGTGAGACTGATTTTTCACACAAAAAGCCATGCTGATTATCCCTAATCAGTCCTTGCCTTTCCAAATACATATACATCCTGTCCGTCAGGATTCCCTCCAACAACTTGCTCACCACTGATGTCAAGCTCACTGGTCTATAGTTCCCTGGCTCGTCCTTACCACCTTTCTTAAATAGTGGCACCACATTAGCCAACCTCCAGTCTTCCAGCACCTCAACTGTGACTATCAATAATACAAATATCTCAGCAAGAAGCCCAGCAATCACTTCCCTAGCTTCCCACAGAGTTCTAGGATACACTTGATCAGGTCCTGGGGATTTATGCACTTTTATGCGTTTCAAGACATCCAGCACCTCCTTCTCTGTAATATGGGCATTTTTCAAGATGTCACTTTCTACTTCCCCACATTCTATATCTTCCATGTCCTTCTCCACAGTAAACACGATGGAAAATACTCATTTAATGTCTCCCCATCTCCTGCGGCTCCACACATAGGCTGCCTTACTGATCTCTCCCAAGATACCCTTTTGTCCTTAATGTATTCATAAAATTCCTTTGGATTTGTCTTAACCCCATTTGCCAAAGCTATCTCATGTCCCCTTTTTGCCCTCCTGATTTCCCTCTTAAGTGTACTCCTAATGCCTTTATACTCTTCTAAGGATTGATTCGACCTCTCCTGTCTACACCTGACATATGGTTCCTTCTTTTTCTTAACCAAAACCTCAATTTCTTTAGTCATCCAGCATTCCTTACACCTACCAGCCTTTCATTTCACCCTAACAGGAATATACTGTCTCTGGACTCTATCTCATTTTTGAAGGCTTCCCATTTTCTAGCCATCCCTTTACCTACGAACATCTGCTCCCAGTCAGCTTTTGAAAGCCCTTGCCTAATACTGTCAAAATTAGCTTTCCTCCAATTTAGAACATCAACTTTTAGATCCAGTCTATCCTTTTCCATCACTGTTTTAAAACTAATACAATTATGGTCACTGGCCCCAAAGTGCCCCTCCACTGACACCTCAGTCACCTGCCCTGCCTTATTTGCCAAGAGTAGGTCAAGTTTTACACCTTCTCTAGCAGGTACATCCATATACTGAATCAGAAAATTTTCTTGTACACACTTAACAAATCCCTCTCCATCTAAACCCTTAACACAATGGCAGTCCCAGTCTATGGAGAAAGTGAGGACTGCAGATGCTGGTGATCAGAGTTAAGAGTGTGGTGCTAGAAAAGCACGGCAGGTCAGGCAGCATCCAAGGAGCAGGAGAATTGACATTTCAGACATAAGCCCTTCATTCTGCTCCTTGGATACTGCCTGACCTGCTGTGTTTTTCTAGCACCACACTCTCGACTCAGTCCCAGTCTACATTTGGAAAGTTAAAATCCCCTACCATAACCACGTTATTATTCTTACAGATAACCAAAATCTCCTTACAAATTTGTTTCTCAATTTCCCACTGACTATTAGGGGGTCTATAATACAGTCCCAACAAGGTGATCAGCCCTTTCTTGTTTCTCAGTTCCACCCAAATAACTTACTTGGATGTATTCCCAGGCATATCCTCCCTGAGTACAGCTGTAATATTATCCCTTATCAAAACCACCAATCCCCCTCCTCTCTTGCCCCCCTTTCTATCCTTCTTACAGCATTTGTATCCTGGAGCAGTAAGCTGCCAGTCCTGTCCATCCCTGAGCCATGTTTCTGTAATTGCTATGTTATCCCAATCCCATGTTCCTGACCATGCCCTGAGTTCATCTGCCTTCCCGGTTAGACATCTTGCATTGAAATAAATGCAGTTTAATTTATCAGCCCTACGATGTTCTCTGCTTTGTTCCTGCCTGCCCTGAATGTTTGACTCACTCCTTTCCCCAACTGTACCAGTCTCAGGTTGATCTCTTTCCCCACTATTTCCCTGTGTCCCAGCATTCCCCCCCCCCCACCTTACTAGTTTAAATCTTCCCGAGCACCTCCAGCAAATCTCCCTGCCAGTATATTAGTCCCCTTCCAATTCAGGCTCAATCCATCTTTCTTGTACAGGTCACATCTACTCCAGAAGAGTTTCCAAAGATCCAAAAATGTGAACCCTTCTCCCCTGCACCAGCTCCTCAGCCATGCATTCATCTGCTCTATCCTCTTATTCCTACTCTCATTAGCTTATAGCACCAGGAAAAATCCGGATGTTATTACCCACGAGGGCCTTCTTTTCAAATTCCTGCTTAACTTTCTATATTCTCCCTTCAGAATCTCATCCTTTTCCCATCCTCTGTCGTTAGTTCCAATGTGTACAATGACCTCTGCTGGTCTCCCTCCCCTCTGAGAACATTCTGCACCCTCACTGAGATATCCTTGATCCTGGCACCAGGGAGGCAACACACCATTCTGATTTTTTGCTGCTGACCACAGAAATGTCGATCTGTGCCTCTGACTAGAGAGTCCCCTATCATAATTGATCCTGACGTACCCTTCATTACATTAGAGTCAGTCTCAATACCAGAAACTTGGCTGTTTGTGCTACATTCCTCTGAGTGTCCATCACTCCCTACATTTCCAAAACACCATACTTGTTTGAGATAGGTATAGCCATTGAAGATTCCTACATTACCTGCCTACCCCTCCTACCTTTCCAGGAGTTAACCCATCTGCCTGACTGTATCTGCGGCTTTTCTCCCTTCGTATAACTGCCAGTAATCAGAATGGAGATTCTGGAGGTGCTTGAAATGTGAGAGAACATAACATTCTATCTTCCAAAAAACTATCTAAGTGACCTATCTAAGTGATTTATAAATTGATTTATGTGAGTAGGCTAGAAGGTCTTTGGCTATACATGATGCCGATGTAGGGGATGCGTTACCATAAAACGATAACCTTACGTATTCAATCTGGACAGGTTAGCTCAAGTGAGGTAAGAGATTAAGTTAATGATAGATAATGGCATTATTGAATCAGAACATAGTAGCAGGAGCTTACCTATTATTATCGCACTGAAACCCCAGATGGTTCACAAGGATCTTGTATTTGTTATTGCAAATTCAATACAATTACAAAATGGACTCACATTAAATTCTTAAAAAACTCCAAAATTGACGAGTTAAAAGAATATTGTTCAATTCAATTGATGGATACAGCCAAAGAAATATCTGCTTTTGTAACACTGGATGGAATTCATCAATGTAAGATCATGAGGCTTGAAATGAAAAAATATACAAGCAACTTTTCAAATATTAACCATAGTTATTAAAGGACTACGTAACAGAAATGTTTATTTCAATGACTTGCCTGTCTTCAGGCAAACCTGGGATGAATGTTGACATCAATTGTTTGATCAGCTACAAGGAGCCAATTTGAAACAAATCCAGTAAATGTGACTCATTTGAGCCACACTGTGTGATAAGATCAGGAGATACCCAAGTGAAAATTAAAGCTATTTTGGATTTTTCCATGCCTAAGACAAATCATGGTATTTTTTATTTACTCAGGAGATTTGGGCATCTCTGGTTAGGCCAACATTTATTGTCAATCTTTAGTTGCCCAGAGGGCAAATAAGAGTTTACTACATTGCTGCAGGTCAAGAGCCATGTGTAAGCCAGATCAGGTAAGGATGGCGGTTTCCTTCCCTAAAGGACATCAGTGAACCAAATGTTCTTTTTCTGACAATCAACACTAGTTTCATGGTCATCATTAGATTCTTACTTCTAGATTTTTAAATTGGGTTCAAACTCCACCACCAGCTATGGTCAGATTCAAACCCTGGTCCCCAGAAAAGTACCTTGGTCTCTGGATTAATAGTCTAGCCGTAATACCAACGGGCCATCACCAGCCCAATTCTGCTTGAATGCAGTTTATTCTGAACTTCAGTACTCAAGTGGTTCCGTGAAGAAATTTATTGAATAAAGAAATAACTGTGCAAAAGAATGTCAGAATACATCTGACAGCTTGAAATCTGTGCTGAAAACTGAGTTGCCTTTTAGTAACACTTAAAAATGACAATCCATTCAAACTGGCTGTTCAGACCAGCGATGTTGACGTGTATGTCATTTTACTATAAGAAGATGAAATAGGGATCAAATAAGCAGTCAGAAATTATTTTCCCCCCCAGAAATTAAATGTTAGTCAATAGAAATATTCAATAGTGCAGACAGAGATATAGAGGCTGTGCTGGCTCTACAAAAATTTACAATTGAGATATTCAAGAACTACGAAGAGACTTTGTTTTATACAAACCATAACCGCATGATTTTAAGAGTCATAGAATCATAGAATCATACAGCATGGAAACACATCCTTCAGTCCAACCAGTCCATAGCAAACATAATTGAAAAATGTGTTGCTGGAAAAGCGCAGCAGGTCAGGCAGCATGAAAGGAGCAGGAGAATCGACGTTTCGGGCATAAGCCCTTCTTCAGGAATCCTGAAGAAGGGCTTATGCCCAAAACATCGATTCTCCTGCTCCTTTGATGCTGCCTGACCTGCTGCACTTTTCCAGCAACACATTTTTCAGCTCTGATCTCCAGCATCTGCAGTCCTCACTTTCTCCTAGTTGATTTTAACCTACTGCGAATCCTCTTGCAAGGATGCCTTCCTTGAAAAAGCTCTCCTCCTCCCTCTACAAGGATCTAAAGATTCCTGAAGAAGGGCTTATGCCCGAAACGCGATTCTCCTGCTCCTTTGATGCTGCCTGACCTGCTGCGCTTTTCCAGCAACACATTTTTCAGCTCTGATCTCCAGCATCTGCAATCCTCACTTTCTCATAGCAAACATAATCCCTAACTAAACTAGTTCCACCTGCCTGCTGCTGACTCATATCCTTCCAAAGCTTTCTTATTCATGATTTGGAGATGCTTTGGTGTTGGACTAGAATGTACAAAGTTAAAAATCACACAACACCAGGTATAGTTCAACAGGTTTATTAGGAAGCACTAGCTTTCAGAGCACTGCTCCTTCATCAGGTGGTTGTGGCCACAACCACCAGTGGTACGAAAGTGAGTGCTTCCAAATAAACCTGTTGGACTATAACTTGGTGTTGTGTGATTTTTAATTTTCTTATTCATGTACTTATTCGAATGTCTTTTAAGCATTGTAACTGTGCCCACATCCACCAATTCCTCAGGAAGTTCATTCCACACGCGAAGCACCCTCTCTGTAAAACATTTGCTCCTACTGTCTTTTTTAAATCTCTCTCCTCTCACCTTAAAGATAAAAATATGTCCCCTAGTCTTGAATTCCCCCATCCAAGGAAAAGACACCTACTTTTAACATGATCTACACACCTCATGATTTTATAAACCTCTATAAAGTCAGCTCTCAAACTCCTACACTCCAGTGAAAAAGATGCCAGTCTTTCTTTATAATCCAACCTTTCATACTTGGCAACTTCCTGGTACATCTCTTATGAACCCTCTTTGGTTCAATAATATCCTTCCTGTAGTAGGATGACCAGAACTGGACACAGTACTCCAGAAGAGGTCTCACCAATAGACTCCACTCTAGTCTCAGTTCATATGGTGCTGACGCTCTCATCCATTCACTTGTTTTACCTCTATATTTGACTATTCTGACACGCTCCTAGTTGGCTTCCCACATTTAACCTTCCTGTAATCTTGAGGCCCACCACCCCTGTTCACATTGGCCAATGTTCTGGGTGAAGTACCACCAGCATTTTAAAAATTCTGATCCCAGGTTTCAAATTTCCTATCTACTTCTGTAACTCCCTCCCACCTCACAACCCTCGCCATCTTTGTAAGCTCCTCCAGCCTCACAACATCCCCTTATTTCCGTAACTTCTTCCAGCCTCTGAGTTGCCTCAATTTCTCTTGTTCTGTTTTCCTCCAATTTTAATCGCTTCCACCACTGGTCGTCAGTTACCAAGGCAACAAGCTCTGGAATCATCCCTAAACCTCGACTCATTTTCCTCATTTAAGATAATCCTTAAAACGTCCCTCTCTGTCCCTGATTTTGGTCACCTGCCCTAAAATCTCAATGTGATCTTGTCTCAACTGTCACCTTTAAAATGTCTATGAACCACCTTGGAATATTCTTCTATAGAATGGTGTTACATGATTTCAAATTGCTGTTCTTGTTTTATATATTCATCACTGTTCCTTCATCATCACTGCGGGCATAACCCAAACCTTCCAAACTTGGCAACATCCTGGTACATCTCTTATGAACCATCTCTAGTTCAATAATATGCTTCCTGTAGTGGGACAACCAGAACTGGACACAGTACGCTAGAAAAGGTCTCACCAATGTCCCACCGGACTCCACTTTAGTTCATATGGTTCAATTACCTCATAGCATTGTGGGAACACCTTCACCACACACACTGCAGGGTGCACAAACATCATCTTCTGCACTGGGGATATGTAATATTTGCTGAAATCTCTTAAAATTCTGGAGACTATGACAGAAATTCAAGACTGTTTTGTTGGAGTTTGATATCACAGTCATATAATTTAAAATCATTTATTTGGCTTGGAAAGACAATATTATAGTGAATTCTTTGACAAGAGCAAAAATGCTTAAAGCCAAATTATGCGATCAAAATTGACTTGTATAGGATATGACTGTCAGGACATGAGTTTAGATTTAATGTAAGCATGTTACTACTATTGATGTGGAGAAAGTGAGGTCTGCAGATGCTGGAGATCAGAGCTGAAAATGTGCTGCTGGAAAAGCGCAGCAGGTCAGGCAGCATCCAGGGAACAGGAGAATCGACGTTTCGGCCATAAGCCCTTCTTCAGAACTACTATTGATGTAACATACAAATTGTGTTAAAATAACTTTTTGATAAAAAAATTTAAAATCCTCTTAAAGACACATTTTCATTTCTTCTTTGAAAGGAGGTGTGTACCATGCTTTTGAAGTTTGATTAGTGCTGTGACTTTGTAAAAATAAACAGAAAATCATTCTGGAACAGTGACTTACATGCAATTAGTCCCAAGAAGACATCTGACTGCCATCAAGTGCCAGCAGACCCCTGTGGCATTAGTTGAATAAAATGTTTATACATATGAGTTTATGGTAGGCTCATTAATTTTTGACTTCAGTTCAGAAGAGAGCAGTGGAGTGTAGTTCATAAGCAAGAAAGGTCTTCGCTTGGCAGATGCTTTTTCCAGTTCAGATCAGAGGAACTAGCCATTGCAACAGTAGGTTTTTTTTAACGTTTGTGAAGCTTCCAAGAAAATTTGAGATAAAAGCTGTGAGTTGTTAGAGGACTGAAAAATGTTTAGGCCATCAGAATTGTTAAAGGTTTACTCCAACAAACTCAAAAATGATTTGTCAAATTATCTCTTTAGTTCAAGATGTCAATTAAGTTGATACTTAAAGGATTGAGATAGGAGTATAATTTTTCCAGGTTTGAGTTTCTATAACAGAGAGCATTGGAAAAAAAAAATATAGAAAACTTGTTTACTGTTAATGTTAAGATCTGTCTGGACTATCTTCCATAATTATATTTCTTGCGTTCTTTGTCTCTTGTGTAATAAACTTACATTCTCTTGTTAAAGAGTCTTTGCAGCCTGATGTAAAACTGTTTCAGTGATTAACCACCATCTCATTTAAGAGAAATTAAACACATTATATATAAAGTCAAGATTCCTTCTTGGATTTAACTTGTTCTGTACTACTATTAAGTGGAATCACAATGCTTCACAATGGGCTAGATTTCATTTTGGTGTTATGTAAAGAACACGTTAAGGATATTGTTATACCAAAAACAAAAGCAACTCCTTGGACCACTGGATGGTTCCAAAAAAGAAAGCTCAGTACTTACACCACAATTCAGTCCTATTTCATTATCTCAGACCTGACAACATTTTCTGTTGGTAAAGATAATATACATATATATATAATATATTAATTATATTAAAGCATCACACTTAATGAATCACAGCAGTGATCAAACTGCTGAGAACAACCATTTGACAATGTGCAGAAAATTGACAGCAAACACTTTGAAAAGTAGCATTTTTATTTTACTGAGAGCAAATCTGACATGTAAAAGCAGCTGTACCCAGGCCAGCAGTTTGCAATCACAGTGAATGTTCAGGCACCTCTCATTTAGGCAGTAACATTCACAGGCAAACAGCTTGCATTAGTTTCTAAATCTACCACTGTCAGAATCATTCCAAGCTCCATATCATGTAGTAAAATTGAACATGAGTTATAATCAGCAACTGATTCTAATCCCCAAGGATTTATACATATGAATTAAATGATGGGCTGTCACAGAGCTTCATCCATCTATTTACACATGTAATGTAATCTGTCTGGACTAATTTTCTTTCTTTGAAAGCTGTAGCCTTACCATGACAGAATTATATTACTCGCTCTTTTGACCATTTACAGGTGTAGAATGAAAGTTGTGTTTACTCAGCTTTGGTAGATTCACAAGCTTGATCGCAAAATTATAAAATTGTCATGATGCAGAACAAAGTCTTTCGGTCCTTCATACCTGCATTGGCTCTCCAATTGAGCACCTTGACTCAGTGTCATTCTCCCATCCTTTTCCCTTAACTCTGCAAAATATTTTATTCAAATAATCAGCCAGTGCCATCTTGTATTCCTCAATTGAACTGCCTCCACCACATTACTTTTCAGAACTGAACCACTCACTGCATGAAAAAATTATAATTTAAATGTGTTTAAAGTTTCTCATAGCACTTCTTTTATTAAATGAAAAGCAAAGCGTATAGAGAAATGCACAGTATTTAGAATGTTGACTGACTTGTCATAGTCATGTGACACCTACCTCTGCTATAAGTGCCTTTATGTGCAGTCTGTCACAGATATTAAATGCACATCTCTTATAATATACCATAAAGCCTACTTGTATTAACAGATCCCTGACTGCCAATCTTTCCATCACCTTTCACATTTGTTAGAAAAATCTACTCCATTTGTGATAAAGAAAGTTGACACCAAGAACTTTGTAGTGTTAATTCTATGCTTAAATGCTATCAATTCCCTTCTTAAAAGACAAATACTCCAGCTTCTGTTATTCAAGACAAGATCCAACATCCCATACATTGTAATCTTTCTGAGGTGGAACCAATCTATATTCAAGCCAGCAGATACTGCAGTCAGAAATATATCCTCTACTCCACTCCATTTTTCATACCCACAAAGTTAATGTGAGTATTAACCAGGCATTTACAGCATATCACACCACTGCAGACTTGTTCATACTGAGGAAGCAGGATACATATTTGACACAAACAATTTCAAACCTGCATTTAATACAGTGAATGAGACAAGTCAGCTATTGTCTCATATCTCACAGCTATGTACCACATCCTGTGGTTGAACTCTCAAATTATCTCACCCATCAGATCATGGCACATAAGTCACACAGGGAGGTTATAGAGATCTATCAACATCATACCATTCCACAAGACAGCAGCTTTTCCATCTGTGACATCAGGCTATACTTTCTCAAGAAACAAAGTTGCATCCATTCTAAACAATCAACCACTTGGTAACAATAATGTTAAGGTATAGATATTTTCTAATCAACCTGTTCAGACATAATATTATACACCTATGAAGCAGGTGAGATGTAACCCAGGCCTACTGCCTCAGACACAGGGTACTACCACTACACCACATTACTAACCAATCATCAGCAAGAATGATTACATATATACTGACCAATTAGCTGCAAGAATATAAATATATAAATTGACTAATCTGCCACAAAAATATTGCCATAAACTGACCTAGTACAACCACAATGGCCTGACCAGTCAACAGTAAGATTCCTTCCCCCACAATATATAACAATCTCTCAGTTGGTCCAGCTATTCCTTTAAATCATGTGCAGTGTATACCATCTAAAATGTTCTTCTAAAGAATTCCCCTAAGATAACAACTGCTCTTTTCAGAGCAAGATTTCAGATGGTCCAACTGCTAATTCATATTCCTCAAGACTATTTGAGTGTTCATAATCTCCCATCTACTTTCTTGACCAAAAGAATCAAGTGGTCTACAGCACATGTTCATTGAGGTACAAGTGTCAAACTACTATCACTGAACACAAAGCGAAGGTCAATGATAAGACCATAAGACCATAAGATAAAAAAGCACAGACCATTCAGCCCAGTGAGTTTGCTCCACCAATCAACTATGGCTAATCTACTCGCAGACCCAGATCATTGGTCTAGCTTGTTGGCTGTGCTTCCTGAACAGAAAATGTGTTGCTGGAAAAGTACAGCAGGTCAGGCAGCATCCAAGGAACAGGAGAATCGACGTTTCGGGCATGAGCCCTTCTTCAGGAATGAGGAAAGTGTTCCAGCAGGCTAAGATAAAAGGTAGGGAGGAGGGACTTGGGGGAGGGGCGTTGGAAATGTGATAGGTGGAAGGAGGTCAAGGTGAGGGTGATAGGCCGGAGTGGGGGTGCCACAGGTTGGTTGGGTTGGTTCGTCCGGGTGGCCCAGAGGTGCTCTCTGAATCGCTCCGCAAGTAGGCGGCCTGTCTCCCCAATATAGAGGAGGCCACACCGGCTGCAGCGGATGCAGTAGATGATGTGGGTGGAGGTGCAGGTGAATCTGTGGCGGATATGGAAGTTTCCCTTGGGGCCTTGGAGAGAAGTGAGGGGGGAGGTGTGGGCGCAAGTGTTGCACCTCCTGCGGTTGCAAGGGAAGGTGCCGGGAGTGGAGGTTGGGTCGGTAGCTGGTGTGGATCTGACAAGGGAGTGGCGGAGGGAGTGGTCTGTACGGAAGGCTGGTAGGGGAGGGGAGGGAAATATATCCTTGGTGCTGGGGTCTGTTTGGAGGTGGCGGAAGTGACGGCGGATGATGCGCTGTACATGGAGATTGGTGGGGTGGTAGGTGAGGACCAGTGGGGTTCTGTCCTGGTGGCGATTGGAGGGGCGGGGCTCAAGGGCGGAGGAGCGGGAAGTGGAGGAGATGCGGTGGAGGGCATCGTCGATCACGTCTGGGGGGGTAATTGCGGTCTTCCTGAAATTGTGCTTCCTGAAGTCTCCATTATTGGTAGAAGTCTTAGTCTATCTCCTTACCAACTGCAAAATTCTTAAAATCATTTGAGATAAAACATCTCCACATACATATTAGTGGAATGTGATTCATGTATGGCTGGCACAGGTGAAATGGACCAAATAGTCGCCTTCTGTGCTTTAAAATTTGAAAGTTATTTTTGATTCTGTTTCCATTTTCCTTTTTTGGAAGGCATTCCAGATCATTATTTGCTGCATCAAAATTGTTTTTCTTATTATTTTCCTAATAACCTTAGACCTGTCAAAAAACAAAAGCACAGTAATGTGGATGCTAGAAATCTTAAATAAGAACAGAAAGTTCTGGCAGCACTTAGCAGATCTGACTGGATCTGTGGAGAGAGAAAAAGAGTTCATGTATGCTGCCAGACCCATTGAGAATTTCTGCTTTGTGTTACCTTAAAGCTCTGTCCTCTGATTACTTGAACTATTAAAAATATATTCTGCTTATTTACTCTATCAAGATTGATTTTCAAGATTGCGAACAGCTCCATCAAATCATTCATCTCATTTCAAAGAGAACAGTTAAAGTGTCTTAATCTCTAGCCACTGGGACACTTTTCTGGGACACTTTTTTTGAAATCAGGGGTAAACCATTTTTAAAAAGCATGTCCATGGAATATAACACATCCCAAAACCACATTTATCGCCTCTTCCTTACTTGCCTTTGATGGTATTGTCCTACTTGGATCCATTGCAGTGCTTGTTTTTATGATTCCTACTCAGCCCACTACATTTGCTGAAGCTTGGCTTTGCAACAAAACAGTGACCATTGCTTTTGTTAATTCCCTATTGTAAAATTTTGTTTGGGTTTGTCAGTGATTCAGAGAGTAATGTTCCTGCCTTGGAATCAAAAATTGGTTCAAGTTTTACTCCAGACATTTCAAAACATCATTTTGGCGGATTCTCCAGTGCAAAGTCTTTTTTTGGTAGAGGTGTTAACCTCATTGCCTGAAAATAGATGTAAAAGATCACTGTTTGAAGAGTGACAGTGCATAAAGATCAAAATGTAACCTTAACCCAAAATATCTGTTCATTTCCCTATTGCTGTTCTCTGTATAAATTGATTGTTACACTTCCTACATCACAATAGTGACTACACTTCAAAAAATATTTCATTTCCTGTCTGATACATATGTCTGATTCGTTCAGGTATATGTTTCCCCATTTTTTTGTTGTTGACATCTTTGCCTTCATTTGTTACATTACCTGCTGAAATTTGAAGTTGGCAGAGCAAATTTTCTGATTACACATTCCTGCAGCAACTCATGATATTAGCGAATGATCTCCATTATTTCAATCCAGAGCTTTCCCTTACTGTATTCATTTATGGAGCACATATATTACAATTCAGTTTTGTGATGTAAAACTAGTATTGACGTGGTGCAGTTTACTTCAGTCACAACGCATCATGTTTAAAACTGGTCACCTTGTCCCATCTCCTGACAACATTCAATTGCCAAATAGAGAAAAGAACAGCAAATACCCAATAGACACAGAGAATGCTGAAGAACCTCACCATGCCTGGCAGCAACTGTAGAGAGAGAAACAGAGTTAATATTTCAAGTCTGGTATGATTGTTCTTCAGAAATGGTTTCTCCTGCATTCGATCTGTTTGTTTCATATTTTAGCAAATATGTAGTATTCAAATAGAAAAACTTTATAAAGACGAAGTAAGTCAATCAACAGCTACTTACATTTATTTAGTTCCTTTGAGGGAGTAAATTATCTTTAAGGATTTTAAGACATTATCTGATATGATAGAAGATTTCAAAATCATGAGAGGTCTGGTGAGAGAAGTTAGACTAAAACTGGAGAAGCTCATAAACGGATCCAGAAGTAGGGGTACAGTTTTAAAGTGTTTTGCAAAGGAAGCAATTGCAAGGTAAGAATAGTTAAGAGTCTGGAATGCACTGCCTGGAAGTCTGATGGAGGAAGGTTCAATTGAAGCATTTAACAGGGCTTTAGATGATCATTTAAATAGAAAATGTGTAGGATTACAGGGAAAATTGATGTCAATTTGAAATGGCCAGAGAGTAGGTGCAGAAATTATGGGCCTTCTTTGGCACTGTAGCATTTCTATGATTCTGTAATTCAATGAAAGTTGACACTGGTCCACAATGAGGAGATATTAAGATAGTAGACCACAATCTTGCTTAGAGGAGTAGGTTTCAATGAGTAACTAAAAAATAATGAGAGAGTGGAGAGCTTTAGGGAAGAAATTCCAGAGCTTGGGCCAAGGTAGCTAAAGACACAGCCACCAATGAAAGAATAATTTTAAAAATGGAATGCATAGGCAGATTCAACTGGCGGAGTACTGAGTTGTCAGGAAGGAAGAGATTGTGAAGCTAGAAACATCAGGTTGAATTTTATCAAAAATGGGCTACGGGTCAGTTTTAGGGAATTTCATTCAGTATTTCTCTCCACAAACAAAGCAAGTCATCTCATTCAATTCTGTGCTACTTATCTCATTACATATGCACTTTGTATCTATGGCATTTCTCTTGCGTTATTCAGCACTCACCAGTAGCAAAAGTACTCCTCACTGCCAGAACTTGCTGGGATTTCCACTGTCTAACTTATTTTTAAAGCCCAGAAATGCACCAGGACAATTCCTGCTGACCACAAAAATAATGTCACCGTACACATAGTGGGGAGGAAATTAAAAGAAACAGTTTCTGAGGGCACATACGTGGTGTTGTTGAACTTCATTGAAAATAGAATCTCACAATTATACATGCATTACCACCTTGTATCATCACCCATCTGATTGACTTTCATTGCAGCTGCAGCCACAAAAATGAAACTACAGAGGCTACCAACATTAGCGCCAAATCATATTTGAATCCTAAGGGAGTGTTACTCTTGCCCTAATGCCCAGTATTGTATAATGTCTTGTCATCATTCAATGTTGGAGCATCACATGTTAGAAAGCCTTAGAACATTCGAAAACATTATTTTTAAGTGAACAACAGAAAAGCAAAGAAAAAAATGGCTTGATTTGCTTCTGGAAGAAAACGGGGTCTGCTTGCCTTTTTAAAAATTCATCATAGAACGTCAGTGTCTCTAGTAAGGCCAGCATTTATTGCCCATTCCTCATTGAATGGCTTGCTGAGCTATTTCAGATGACCCTTGAGAATCAATCACATTCAGATTCAGAATCACATGTAGACCAGACTGGGTTAGGACAGCAAAGGACATTAGTGAACCAGACAGATTTTACAACAATTGGTAATGGTTACACGGTCATCATTAGGCAAGTTTTTATTTCCAGATTTTTACTGAGTTCAATTTCATCATCTGCCATAATGGAATTTAAACCTACAAAACATCAGTCTAGTGATCTGGGTTACTACTCCAGTGACATTACTAATATACCATGCTTCCCCATAAACAGCAAAGAATTTACATTCAATGAATGATCATTGCACCCAGCTAAAATCTTTTGGAAGTGGCTGTCAGTTACATTCTGTCTGATCTGTTGCGCATAACGCTGTGCCACTCTATCATGCTGAAGGTGATGTTCTTCCTGTTCCATGTCCTCAGCCTCCTGCTGAAGACTGATACTGTAGTTCCAGCTCTTCAACAGCCATCACAATCTGTCTATGTCTGCTCCAGTTGTGCAAAGCACAGCATACAAGCATTGTGCAGCACACTTTACCTGACCTGTACTTCGAGGCCCGCTTTCAAACCAATCCAAGCATCACAACTGATCTTCAGGAGGCTGCTCCACAATGGTCCTCGTGGATGAATGGGCTATACTGTATTTACATAGCCTCAATCAAGAACATGAGGACTCTTCAGGATATAAGCTTCTTGGCACCTTCCAGGGTGCCTGGCAAAGACTTCTTAGATGATCACAAATATTTTGCATATTGATGGAATGGAAGTCTTTTCTATTGATTAAGTCAGCTGCATTATGATATGTTGCTCTTGAAACAATGTGTGTACAGTCTTCAGTGCCCTGCACCTGGGGGAAGCCAGTTATGTTCACAAAACAGATAAAAGTTTATCGATCACCTGTGATAACTTTTGCTTCACAGAGATGGCTATGGTCAGTATGTAATGACCAATGACACCTGGTGAACATTGTTTGTCACCAGGGTTTGGAGCCCACATGGTTGGCGATTGCATGCATTTCACAAGAGGGTTTCTATGACTCAAGATATCTGTAAGCTGCGCTGTTTTAATGTCTAATTAATGCAATTGTCCCTTAAAGGGCCTCATATTGCTCACAAGTAGAGCCTGCATGTTCAGATAAAAGAAAAGTCACTTACACCACCCACCTGGAGTGAGATTGCCATTTCCATTGTGCATTTCTGACTCTAATCAATTCGAAGCAAACAGGTTGTGCGATACAGAATGAGTGGCAGGCAGTGTGTTAATTTAGGTAAAAACAATGACTGCAGATGCTGAAAACCAGATTCTGCATTAGTGGTTCTGGAAGAGCACAGCAGTTCAGGCAGCATCCAAGAAGCAGCGAAATCGACGTTTCGGGCAAAAGCCCTTCATCAGGAATAAAGGCAGAGAGCCTGAAGCATGGAGAGATAAGCTAGAGGAGGGTGAGGGTGGGGAGAAAGTAGC
>NC_057725.1:23152946-23240183 GCF_004010195.1 Chiloscyllium plagiosum | reverse complement strand
CAGTCTCGCCAATGTAGAGGAGACCGCATCGGGAGCAACGGATACAGTAGATGATATTAGTGGATGTGCAGGTAAAACTTTGATGGATGTGGAAGGCGCATTTAGGGCCTGGGATGGAGGTGAGGGAGGAGGTGTGGGCACAGGTTTTGCAGTTCCTGTGTTGGCAGGGGAAGGTGCAAGGATGGGGGGTGGGTTGTAGGGGTGCGTGGACCTGACCAGGTAGTCACGGAGGGAACGGTCTTTGCGGAAGGCAGAAAGGGGTGGGGAGGGAAATATATCCCTAGTGGTGGGGTCTTTTTGGAGGTGGCGGAAATGTCGGCGGATGATTTGGTTTATGCGAAGGTTGGTAGGATGGAAGGTGAGCACCAGGGGCGTTCTGTCCTTGTTACAGTTGGAGGGGTGGGGTCTCTCCCAAAACTTCATGTTTATTCTTCCTTGCATTCCTTGTTGACCTAATCAGCTCTAAGCTTCCACACATTCCCACTCTACTGTTTCATTTCAATCCTCATCTCTTATCATTGTCCCCTGGGGCCCAGATCTACAGCTTAACCATGCCAACTGTAGTTATGCACTGCTCCCTCTCCCCTCAACCCCTACTCCCCCACACCAGATGAAGCCAGGGTCGTGACCAACAATAAGCCCCTTCCTTCCACAGTCACCCATGCTCTCCAATGCACTTATATGTTGAATTGGCCCTTGTCACAATAATTGCTCTCTCTGCATCCCAGTATACTACCTCCAATGTCCTCAGTTGACTTACCCAACTTGTCTACCGCAGTGATGATCCCTGATATTTCCCATTGACTTTAGTGACAGGCCCCTTAGGCCTTACTGTGACACAGCCACTTTACTGACTTAAACAAGTAGCCCCAACTAATGAGTGACCGGACCCCAGCCTGATCTCTTTGATCCACAACTGACCTACCACAAATCTCCTAAATGGATCTGCAAAACTGACCATGGTCCACCCTGCAGACTGTAATGATATTGAACTCTTGATATCAACCTCCCCTAATGGCCAACTTACTGTGTCCAAGCCCTGGACTGAGTTCGGATACTGCCCAATACTGACTGTGGTGCGATGAAATGATTGACATCAGTTCCCCCGAGTTGATTAGACTTAAACTTTCAGACATAGCAATTTGGTTAAAGCACATTCAGTGTTGCATAAGCTGTTGCCATGTATAGTAGATGTGAGATTGATGTAGCACAGTACCACACAGCAACATGTCCACCTCGCATAAAAGCAAATTGTGGAGATACTGTTAAACTGAAGCAAACACAGAGAGTGCTGACGAATCTCAGCAGGTCTGGCAACATCTGTGGACAGACAAATAGAGTTAACATTTCGAGTCCTGTATGACTCTTCATCAGAACTGTTCTCCTCAATTCTCCTCCTTGATTGATCACTGCTGACAACCATGACAAGCTGCGTGGCTTGTGTCAGAGTGAAGCATCATGGCAAGACCGAAGTCCTGTGAGTCTGTAAGTTCTAGCTGCACAAAGGGAAGGCACAGCAAGACAAGGTAGAGATGCAGAAAGTAAGTGAAGAGACTTCATATACACCTTGCTCTGACACATGAGAGGGGGACTGTGCACAATGTGGCAGGAGCAGCATTCCAATGAAAGGTGACAGTGTGCTCCAAAGTGCTGAAGTCTGCAGTGGTATTCTAAGCTAGTCAGAGATGTGCCATAATAATGTAGTGAAGCGGGCACAAGTACAGTGCCAAGTTCTGAGGCAAGAGCCATGTAGGTTGCCGATATCCATGAAGTTTGCCCTAAAATGTTGGGGACACTTGGTCTGCATGGGGGCCCAGAAGAGCTGCCGCAGCAAGGTACTTGTACTGACTTTTATGTGAGGAATTGTTGCCATCTAGTTTCTCTCTGCTGTATGGGAGAACAGCAAACTGCATAGAAATTAGGTAAGAATAGGTAATAATGAAATGTTAGTGCATGAAAATAAGCCTCTTGCTACCCGCTTTCAAAACCCTCATCTCACATTCAAACCTTGGGTACAAAGCCACATTAGTTTTTCTCAACGTCGAAAATCTAAATTTTCTGACTTTGCCACCTTTCCGAACTGACTCCCATTGTCCACATCTTTCAGGGGCTAGGAAAATTCCACTCATGGAAACATAAAAAAAAACTAGGCCATTCAACATGATCAAGGCTGATCTTCTATCTCAACTTGATAAATCCATTGTATCCCCATACTCCTTGACACATTGTGTGTCTAGAAATGTATCTAAAGTCATAGAGTCATAGAGTCATAGAGTCATTCCGCTCAGAAACAGACCCTTCAGTCCAATAGGTCCATGCTAACCAAGTTTCCCAAACTAAACTAGTCCTAGAGTGATTTGATTTCCATTGCTTTACATGGCAGAGACTTCCGTAGGATCTCCCCTCACTGAGTGAAGAAGGTATGAATCTAGGATGGAGTAAGTCCATGGTAGGGCTTGAGTTTAAGAATGAATTGGCTTAGTTGGCCAGATAGCTGGTGTGGATCAGATTAGTGGCGACAGCATGGCGTTCAATTCTTTTTCTGGTTCAGGTGGCATCATAGAGTGACCAGATGACTCTGCTTTGCTGGACAGGAGTTATTTTTATTTAAATATCACGTTGGCCTAAAACTTTCCTAAAAATAGTTGAGAATCCACCTTTTCCCTTTTTGTCAAATATAAACTTGGCCGGGATGGAAAAAACAATCTGAAATTCCATCATTCTTCCTATAATGACCTATTATATCATACTGCATGCATTGAACATTTATCCATCTCTGTCACATCCCAGCCCACCCCCATTACTCACTTGATGTTACCACAGAAGTTGTCATGACATTTTTGCCACTGACGGTTGCGTTACTGATGATGACTTTTCAATGATCTTCATAATAATGCTGCCAACACTGGCTGGACATATTCTGGGAAATGTCATCACACGATCTCCCACCTTAAAATGCTCCCCCCACTTCAGATCCTTGAAATTGAGTGCTCAACATATCGATCGTTGTGAAACTCTATCTTCTTTTCAATGTGTTCTGTTTTTGACTTTTGAAAATCAGATCACTCTTGTAGATTTAGGACCTGCCTCCTCCCCACCTATGGAGGAAATAATGCTGTGGCTCAGACCTGCCTTCAGACAAAAGACACATGAGGGAGAGGTTTAGATCTGGAATAAAGTATTTCCTGTAATGTAAAATGGTGTTTAGAAGTCAGATAACCTTTGTTCTTGTTAATAAAAAGTCTAAAAACAATGAGCAAATTTTCATGTCTGGTCAAGTCTGGTGAAGTCATTGAAATTCAAATAACCCTTCCTGTGATAATGCACTATTTCTTCAATTGATTAAGAAAACTGGGTCCAATCAGTTACAGCTTCAGTAATTCCAAACTTGAAATAATTGGTGTTAACAGCTCTGATTTATCAACATGGTATGTGGATGAGTGGATATTCAGACACCAATGTCTGCCAATGACCTAACCATCAAAATCTATTTGAAGACAATGGAAAAATATATTTTGGTTACATGATAGAGACAAGGTTTCAGCTAAGGACTCTAAGACTTTAATAAGTCATATACCAGTCAGAGAGACAGAAACGTCTGAGCCAACAAAGGGAAAACACCCTAAGAACATGTACTTAGGCCACACGTAGGCAGAGACTCAAGTTGGTCTTGAACTCCCTACTTCAGGAATTGTACTAGAGCTTTACTATTGCACCTTAAGTAAAGCATAAGTTGAGAAATCTGCTACCATAACCACAAAATAACAGCAAATCCATCTTTCTAAGGTGCCAGCACTTCTGCCCATGAGCAAAGAGAATTCAAGGCCTGCAGTGTCTCAAGTCCTCAACACCAGGGGAAAGCAAGTACCGCAAAGAACACTTGAAAAAAATCATAAACACATGGCACTTTCATAATTCTAATCTTTTCCTCAGTATATGTTTATCTGTGTGTGGGTATATATTGAGCAATAAGCATTAATCTTTCCTTTAAAACTTACAAAAGCCAGTCACTGACAATTAAAACATTCAAGAATTGAAACATCCTTTTTTTAAAAACACGCTATCAGCGGGTAGGTGAAAAAGTGGAGCCATGCCTATCATCTCTCCCTGTCTGTAACAAAATAAAACCAGCCAAACTGTTCTTCAGATAAAAATTAATGAGCTGGAATTTGCTGAAGCCTGCCCAGTTAGTTGGATATTTTCCTGCATCCTTCAGCCCAACATTATTTTGGCCTGGAAATTGCTGCAAGAGAAGCTCAGAAGGGTGTAGTAAAGGCACACAGCTTCTGAAAGTGAACCATGATAACAACAGCGTAATTGCTTGAATTCAAAGATTGAAAGGAGCTCTAGGAAACACTTTGTTTTTAAAATGCTTGTCCGTGTATATGAAAAGTGGCTGCCATATCACTCACTTAACAATATGAACCTATATGTTGGTTACATGCTCATACCTCTGTGCCACAGTGGTAGTGCCCTTGCCTCAAGTCCCACTTACTTCAGAGGTGTGTAAAAGCATTACCAAACAGATTGCATGAACCTTTATAATGTAACCATTATATAAGAAGTACTTTTGGGACATTCATCACAGCAATAATAAGGCATTTTTTTATGAATAACTAGCACACAAAGAATAAATAGATGAATATATTAACATTGGGAGCAAACAAATTTCATATTAACACATTTATCAGAGCATCCCCAGAGGAAACTTATCCCTCTCAAATTTTAAAAATATTCATCAGATTATCAGACTGCTACATTAAATTCCAAGTGAAAAAATATCAAGTATTTGTCTGATTATGAATAGTGAAGAAAAGAACTTATATTCAAGTACTGCCCTTCTTGGCTCAGTACATTCCAAAATATTTCGAAACCAACAAAATAGTTTTTAAGTGCAGCCACTGTTGTGTGTAGAAAACACAGCAGCCAATTTGCACACAGATTCCCACAAGAGTGGTTTGATCTTACCCCATTTTAGGTGCTGGATAAGGGGCCAATATTAGAAAACCAGGGCAGACTCCTTGCTCCACTTTAAAATATTGCAAGGGGATATTTTAAATCCTGGGAGAGCAATGAGGGTCTTGGTTTACTGTCCAATCCGAAAGATGGCAATTTTGATATTGCAGAGTTCGCTCAGTATTACATTAGGAGTGTCAGCTTAGATTTAATTCTCAAGTAGCTGGAGTGGCCATCTTGCAAAATTCAGAAATAGATAATGCTTTGATATCATAGTAATAGTGTAGATGAGCAGAACTAATTTGAGCTTTCTTCCCGAACTCGAAGAGCTTTTGTTGGTTAGCATACTTGCGCTGCAATGACTAATCCTCATGGCGAGACTACAAGTCCACCAACACAAGTCCAATGTCTACTCATCAACACAGGATGATCTGCTCCAGATGGATTACAGTACAAAACTTGTTGACATCTGGTGGACAAGCTCCTACACTCAGCAGAAAGGGAACTGCATTTTTCCTGTGGGTCTGCCAAGTACGATAGGATACATTGCTCATAAAATGCAATTACAGTCATACTGCTTTTAAAACACTTTCCCTCAAGATTGGGAGATTGCCTTTAGTGGTTATTCTCTGATTAACATGCCAAAGACATTTTTAATAAACATATCATCGCTCTGTCAGATAAAATGCCCGGCAACAAGTTGTGGTGGTGGTGGCAATTGTATATTTTAAACATCAGTTTAAGAAAGCAGCTAAATACCTTGGCTTCACTTTTTAATAATGAGGATATGTCTAGAACTGATTTTCCACTGGTTCCTCATTATTGGCTTGAAGAAACTGTGGAATCCTATTTGCCACAGATTGCTCAGCTTGTGTTCAGACTTTTCTGTCAAAATGTAACTCGCAAAAGATTAAATTCTTTAAAGGGGTAAGTAAAATGCTATTTGGGACTGTTTGTAGATACTTGGAGCACATTTAGTCTTATGGTGCAATACATTAATGCTGTCTCATGTCCAATTTTCTCACAGTTCCCTGGAGATGACCTCTTCCTTTATTTTATATCTTGGAACTCTGTCAAGGTTGATGTACTTCTTTCTTACAGAACAGACATAACAGTGTCTAACATTACATTAAGAACTCAAGAGTATAAACCCAGTAGTTTTGAAAAATAGAGTTTTTTTGGCTGACATGTTTTTGAAAGGCAACTGGAGTTAATGCAGTCATGCTGTCAGTGCGTGTGTATGTTTGTGTGTGTGCGTGCGTGTGCTGTCTGTCTGCCCCTTTGTCTGCTTGCAGAGAAGATATATTTTGGGGGAAGAGCTTCAGTGGGGAGTATAGCAGCTTTCCAAAACCAACAATCATCAAACTCCACTGATGTGTCAAAAAGTAATAGATAAGGTTTTGCAGCAAAAATCCATTGCAAAAGTTTGAATGCAGCTCTTTGCAACAAGTGAAACAGTGATTTTTTAATGGCTTAAAACATTAATATTGCTTCTTTCATGACCTCAAGATATTCCAAACTTCTGCTAATGAATATGTTTAAAATGTAGTCACTATTGTAAGAACTGCAGCAGCGACTTGTACATAACTACCTCTTACAAACTGCAACATGACAACTAACCAGATCATATGATACAGTTCTGCTAGTGGAGGGATAAATGTTAGAGATAAATGAGGGCAGGCAAGAGTTCAGTTTAATGCTTTATCTAAACAACAGCATTTCTGACAATATGCTCCTCAATACTATATTAAGAATGTCATCCAACTTGTGCCCTCAAATGCCAGCAGTGAAGCTTGAAACTCTCAGGTACCTTCTGACTAGAGGTGAGGGTAATATCCACTTAGGTAAGATTGTCTTTGTCAAAACAAATGAGCCAGACATGTGTGATTCTTTTGTGGAACAGAAGAACATGGAACTGTATATTTAAAGGAAACAACTAATGGGAATGCATAAAAAGTTGTAATTTAGACTGTTGACTTGAATTTAAATGGGAAAGACATATGGACACCGGCCTGTTTGTATTGCCGTTTATACCATCACATGAAAAACACTACAAATTGTTCTTTCCGTTCTGGTTTCAAAACTAACCCATGATTATGGGTTAACATTCTTCACTTTCTCTCAGCTATAAAAAGTCCTAAAGTGAGATGAATTTTTTTTTGCCGGTCTTTATCTAATTCCTTGTGGGTATGGACCCATGGCACAAAATCTCATCATTCAACACAATTCAATGCTGAACTGTCAAGTTTGCTGAGAAAATACACAGGGAGGGAATAGTGTCAAGAAATAGAAAAATGATGCCAATTAAGTTCAGGAGTTGTTGGTCCGAGGTTCAGTCACAATACTGAGAGCTTAACCCTTCGTCTAGAATGTGATTGGGGATAACTGGATTTTGGAAAACTTCATTTAAACCAAGAAACCATTTCATTTACTTGGATCTACTTTGTGTCACAAAATAAAGATGACTCTAAATTCATTTGATTTAATCTCATCCCTGCAAACAAGAAAACATTTTGCACAAATCCCCAGATTTTAAAATTGGAAGGGGGTTCAGAAGCAATGCTAGATTCTGGAACACAAGTATAAGGCTAATACTCCAGTGCAGCACTGAGAAAAAAATGAACTGTGCATTGATGGTGTTGTTATTTCAGATAAGCTGTTAAACGTGGACCCTGCCTGCTCTCTCAAGATCATGCTGCAACATTTTAAAGAGCAAGGAAGTTATCATAAGTCTCCTGGTCAAAATGTATCCCTCAATCAACATCACAAAAAAAATCATATTGTTTCTTATGAAGGTTTGCTGTGTGCAAATGGGCTGATGCATTTACCAAAACAATCACTACATTTGAAAATTATTTCATTGTCTCTAAAGGACTTTGAGATGTTCAGTGATTTTAACAATCAAAATGGACAATGGGGATCCTATAGATGTGTATATGGATTTACAAAAGGCATTCAATAAGATGTTGAATAGAAAAAAAGTTACTGCATAAGGTAAGATCACAGGGGGTTGGGGTAATTTATTAGCTTGGTTAGAGGATTGGCTAACCGACACAAAGCAGAAAGTTGAGATAAATTAGTCTTTTTCTGATTGGCAAGATGGAACTAGTGGAGTGTCACAGGGTTCTGTCCTCAGGCCCCAAATATTTATATTATATATTAATGATTTGGATGTGGGGATAGAAAGTACTACAGCCAAAATTGCAGATGATACTAAAATATTTGGGAAAATAAGTTGCAATGAAGAAATAAGACATTTGGAAATAGATATGTATAGGTTCAATGAATGGGCCTAAATTTGGTAGATAGAGTTTAATGTGGATAAATGTGTCAGAAGAATAGAAAGGCAGCTTATTATCTAAATTGAGAGAAATTTCAGAGTGCTTCAGTGCAGAGGGATCTGAATGCCCTTGCACATGAACCATTGACAACCAGTATGCAGGTGCAGGAAGTAATAAGGAAAACAAATGGATTTGTGGCATTTATTGTTGAAGGAATAGTGAATAAAAGAAGGTAAATGTTGTTGCAACTGCACAAGACATTAGTGAGACCGCACCTGGAGTACTGTGTACACTTTTTGGTCTGTTTACTTAAAGAGGTTGTAATTGCAGTGGAGGAAATTCAGAGGAGGTTCACTAGATTGATTCTAGAGATATGGAGTTTGTCTTATGAAGAATGATTGAGCAGTTTAGGCCATTACTCTCTAGAGTTTAGAAGAATGAGAGGAGACCTAGTTGAGGTAGAGAAGATGCTAAAGGAGATTGACATAGAAAGGATGTTTCCTCTTGTGGGGCAATCTAGAATGAGAGGTCATGGTTTTAGGACAAGGGGTAGCAGATTTAAAACTGAGATGAGGAGAAATTACTTCTCTCAATAGGGCAGGAATCCATTGAATTTACTACCCCAGATTGCTATGAATCCCAGGATGCTGAGTAAATTTAAGGAAGCAATAGACAGATTTTTAATTAGTCATGGGTTGAAAGGTTACAGAGTGCAGCAGGAAAGTGGAACTGAACACAATTGAGTTCAGCCAATGGTGGAGTAGACTTAAGGGGTAATTGCCTCCTCCTGCTCTTAGTTCTTAGGTTCTTGTGTGATCCTGTGAAGCACTATATAAATGTACATCTGTCTTTTCAGAGACTAGTTTAATTTGCCCTCGAGGGTGGCCTAAGGTTCGTCACAGCCACTTTAATATAGACAGGCCCATTTTAACATTTATATCACTGCACAGGATTTACAAGTGATACCTAACAAAATTTTTAAAAAGTAATCTGTTCAAGGAATCCACTATTTAGAAGGGGGGGAAGGGAAATGCGGACTGACATAAAAATATGGAAGAGGCAGGACAAATGAACTAACCCATGAGAAATGTAAGTGCAAAAAGTGCTGATAGTTTTCAACTCGTGAACTGAAAACTCCAAGGTGGCTGGTGATGGATGATCAAGCTCTGTGTGGCTTGACAAAAGAAGAGAAATGCGACAGAGGTGTGATGAATGAAACCAGTACCTTCTATTTTCATAGCCGAAGACTCTACCCATTCCATCATTAGTTAAAAAGAATTTTCAATTTTAACTCCAGCAGGACACACTTCACTAAAGAACAGAAGAGATCAGCTGGAATTCAGTGTACCTCTCTGCTGCCGTTCACCTTTAATGATCTAGCACTAAAACAGACCCCACCTCGCATATATATCAGTATCTTTCGACAGCGTTATCCATTATCCTGACTACATTTCTTTTATGCTGCCTTCATATCTGTTTTGGAAATTATTAAACTCTCCTGGAGTTTTTCCCCATTAGCAGCTGCCTCCTTGTGCTGGTCTGTGCCACATGCTTTGCAATTCCACAAATTCTTCCTGTAATACTCATGTAATTAATTCCTTCAGGACTTTTGATTCCTTTTCTTATTGGGAGGTACCAGCCCAATACATTTGCTGCAGGAGATTTTTTTCTTCACTCTCTTTTTGACACTTCATTTATAAAGGTCTCCCCACAATCTCGACTTTTTTTTGTTCTCTCTAGCCTTTTCTCATCAACCTAGTATATTTACTTATCATTTATCCATGCCCTGATTATAGACTTGTATTCTTGTGGTTATTCCAACGGCAGTAACTTACTAGAGCTGTAGCTAACAGCATGCATGTCTATAGCATAGATAGAATTATCTCACCAGGAGGTTTTCACCCAAGCTACTGCAAATCCTGTTTTTCATGTCATATCATAAAAACATTTAGAACAGTTGTACACCATAAGGAGTGTCTGCTTGCTTATTGCTTTGTTCATGCAACATTCACCGTCAGTCCAGAAACAGGAAGAGGCTATTCAACCTCTCAAACTGGTCGTGTCATTTAATTACATCAAGACAAATGTGTATCTTAACTAGGCGAAAGTGAAGACTGCAGATGCTGGAGATTAGAGTCAAGAGTGTGGTGTTGGAAAAGCTCTTCAGGTCAGGCAACATCCGGGGAGCAGGAGAATCAATGTTTCGGGCAAAAGCCCTTCACCATTCCTGAGCATCACACTCTCGACTCTGTATCTTAACTCCACCTATTCACCTTGGTTTCATAATCTTTAATAACCTTCTCTATCTAAAAATCTTCAAATTTTAGTTTTAAAATGTTCAATTGGCCCATGGTCTCATTAACTTTACTTGTGGGAGTCAGAGGTTTTCACCACACTTTGTATGAAGAAATGCTTCCTGATATTACCCCTTAAATGGCCTACCTCTGACTCTAAGTTCATGCCTCCTTGACTTGAAGTCACCCCCAACAACCTGTCTGCTATGAGGACTAAGACAGAAAGTAGTGGAAATATTCAGCTGGTCAGGCAGCACCTGTGGAGAGAGAAACACAGTTAACGTTTCATTGCGATTGAGTCTAGTCCTAGAATCTAGCCGACCTAATTTGTAGATGAAAGTCCAAGTGTGATCTCTTGAATCTATTTTTTTAAATTTCAGAACCAGTATGTAGAAACAGTATTCATTTGGATACAGTTTAAAATGGCAGGATCTTCCTGAGCAAGACTTACTGCTTATACCTTGGATGTGCCCAGTCAAATAGCTGCAACAAAGTTAGAATGGTTTTTGTTTGTTGTGGGAGAGGGTGAGGACATTATGTAGTGCAAGATTTATAAATACTATATCATTCAATCAACCACATAAGTTATTTACAATCATACATTCACACATACAAATACAGAAGGAAGCTATTCAACCCATCATACCTCTATCAACTCTTTGATAGAGCTATCCGATTAGACCCATTCTTCTGATGTTTCTCATTCCTCTCTAATTTTTTGCTCCTTCAGATGTTTACCTGCTTTCCATTTAAAAGTTACAATTGAATATTACAATATTGTAACCCTTCACAAGGCAAAAAGTATTTCATTAATTCTGAACAATTAAATCGAGTAAGGGCGCTGATTGTGATCATTACATTGCACAGAGAGACAAAGGAATAAAGCAATTTTTAAAACTAGCTTCAAGTTTAACTACAGTAAATGTCTAATCCCCAAAAGTAACCTGAGCTCTAATGATATTGTTACAGAACAATTAATATATTTTCAACTCTGATCCTAATCCTGTAACAGTTCATTAAAAAGCCAGAGCCAAATTCAGCAGAATTCCTCCATGTAATGGAGGTGGGGGATGGTGGGTGGAGGGGGTGTATGAAATAACTTTCAAACTTTTGAGTAAAAACAAGTAGAGAAGGCATAATTAACTCAGTGAGCTTTTTTTTAAATCTGGATTTACTGTTACAAGCAAGCATTCTCTTATTTTTCTTTAGCATGAACTTTTCCACAAGACTAACAATACATTGTTACTTTCTTTTTTATAAAAAGGCAGTGACATAAATTCTTATTTTAATTTCCATTGTGATTTCCAGTGTTATTTCTTCCTTGGCCACAATCCACAACGAGCATTAACAAAAATGCTTTTCCCTTGTTGCCCAGGTATTACTGTCTGTATCCTGCACGGAAGGTCATCCAAGCCAGCACTTGGATGAAATGTTGTGCTCAAAACTGCATCACAAATCATATTTATAGATTCTGTGCACTCTGAACGAATGCTGGCTTTCAGATTCTCGCGGTCAATAAAGTACCATACATCACCCATCTTGATAAGCTCCTTTCCTTCCTCTATTACATCATTACCTCCTTCCCTTGACGTAAACTGAAGTATGTATTCAAAGTATTTTTGGATGCATGTGTGTCTTATTAACCTTTCTTAATTTTATCTTATTTTTCTGAATGTACTCCC
Organism: Chiloscyllium plagiosum; assembly: GCF_004010195.1. Lineage (NCBI taxonomy): Eukaryota > Metazoa > Chordata > Chondrichthyes > Orectolobiformes > Hemiscylliidae > Chiloscyllium > Chiloscyllium plagiosum. Next base: position 23,227,970 of record NC_057725.1, on the reverse strand, counting down.
ATTAAATACATTCACTGTTCATTACATATTCATGTGTTTGCTGTGAATAATGCCCAGATCCTCAATATATGACCAGTCAGATTTTTTTGCCCTCACAATTCGACATAAAAACATCTTGTGGCGTAAATTGTTCAATACGCAATCCAATATAAGGACATCTGGGATCTTAGTGGAGGACGGAACTATTAGTCCATCTTTATAACTGGTGAGATTTAAGGATTGTGAAAAAAAGGAAATGGAATGAATGAGAGTCAAAGCAGGCATAGAAAAGTAATAAATAAAGGGAAAGGAAGATTGATGAGGAGAGAGAAAACATATGGAAAAGTAAGACAAAAAATTACATTTATTGTTTCTATAATATCAATCTCCTTACTGCCTGTAGAAAGTAAATTATATAGTTTAATTTGTCCTGGCCTGATAGACTGATTGGCATTTTACAAATATAAATCTTACTTGTAATAAAGGAATTAATTTGTTTGATTTCAAACCTAAATATCTCCAATTAGTTCACTGGACACTTTATGCAGCAATTTCCTTGGTGAGCTCTCATTCTCAAAAAAATAGTGATGGGTCTCTATAAACATTTTCGGATATTAGTCACTCATGGGGTATAACTTTCTCACCACATACTGGACAATTCTACATTAATAGCTGTATGTCTTTAAACTTGCCATTATTTTAGTTTCAAAATTTGAGCAAATGTTTTCATGGGGAGTAAGCAACAACTTTGAAGTTTCAATCTCTCCATTTTAACAATAACGATTCAAACAACAGATTGCAAAGAAAGTCACAAATATGGTCAAGAAATTCAGATGACATTATCAATCCTGAAGAGGAAGTTTGTGTGTATTATGCAAGGGTCAACTGATCCCTGCGATTCTGGTATAGCCTTGAACCGCTTGTTGTTTTATATGGTAACACATACAGATGTACTCTTTTTTCAACATAAAATCTTGAACTAACAGGAGAAAATGTACAAATTAATTAAAATGGAATGTAAAATCAGAGGTGGCTAGCAAGTGGCTCAAGAATGCAGCAGTTCTGACCGAAGCATGCTATTAGTATAATGGATTGAGAAAATTTGTACTTGTCCTTGGCTACTATCATTTCTCACTGTCCAAATCAGCTAACTATTACAGTTCAATAGTAAAATAATTTCCTGCGTCTAATTAATTATGGCTCATTGGGTAGCAACATCACCAATGAATAGAACAGGTATGGGTTCTCTAGAAACTTGAAAATAATAGTTAAGATAGTATTTCAGTGCTGTACATGAATTTGATGCTGCACTATCAAAGGTGCCTTTGCTCAAATGAAACACTACATTAAGACTGTACTTATGCATAAAAAATTCCACGGCATTATTTTGAAAAGTAGTAAGGGATTTCTTCCCCATTACACTGAGCCAAAATTGATCCCTCAATCAACCTCGCTAAAGTAGATGGTTTGGTCAGTATTAGGTTGCAGTCTGTATGAGCTTGCTTTGTGCAGATTGGCTGCATGTTTCCTACATTAAATTCCAAATCAGTATTAGTTATTAGCTGTGGGGTATCATGATTTTCTGAAAAGTAGTACAGAAATTCAGGTTCTTTCTTCATATGAGTAACATAGAACTCAGTACTAGGCTAAATTTTGTGCTTGAAGTTTTTGGCTTAAATGACAACAAATGATAGATTATACGAAAAGAATTTGAATCATATTCAACTCTATTACTTACAAACACTGCATCATTCAACATTCAACAACTGGTAGAAAAGTAGCCTATTTTTCTTAATTCATCAGTTTTTCATCTTTTATCCTATGAATGTGACATTCTGCTTCATTTCTGCAAGTTATTTGGTCAGTTTCTGTTAATGGTTATTTTGACATTGTTCCAAATGACAATTATGTCCATAATTCAGAGGAGTGGGAGTTCAAATGCCAGTCTGAGTTGGCAATAGAAATCATCTAGCAATGTTTCAAAAGCTAATAAACAGACTTTCTGATGAGTCCAAGAAGAGCCAATGAGGTTCCTATTCATTCCACTAAATACTAACACACAGCTTGGAGATCATGCACTCATGTTTGACTGGAGGATCCATGGGCTAGCCAATTGCAGTCCAACAATTAATAGGGAAAACATTGAGCTAAGGGAACCTTGGTAGGTATCTCCAGCAGAAATGGGTAACTAATAGCTTTTATTTGTTTTTACCAAACATTGTGTGAAACTTTCAACATTGGAAGGAGAGTAAAACAGAGAGAAGTAGATAGGCTGGCTGCAACATATCCAGCTGAAGGTAAGAATGAAAATGGGTGTGCAAGAATGAACTGTCATCAATTATGCAATGCCAAGAGCAGATAGCTGGCAATACTTACTTGTGTTTAGAAAGCCTTCAACATTCCAAGACACTTACAGAAATGTTATCAAACAAAATTTGGTACCAGCCACATAAGGGGGAAGTACTGACTGTTGACATCAGTCCTCAAGATTAGAGACCTGAGAGCCCATTCAACTGCTCATTCAGTCGTGGCACAGATACACATCAATATTTCAAAATGTAATTGTGCCACCCTGGACATCTGGTCAATGAGTTTAATTTAAATGAGTGTTTTAAAAGACGAGAAAGAAGTAGAGAGTTAAAAAGATTTGGATGGGAAGAGGTGTGGGTGGAGGCAAGGTGGGAAATTCCAGAACATACGGGATGAGTAGAATGCCAGAATTTGGAAGGTTATTGAGATGTAGTATGTTATAAAAACTGTGGTCTAACGAAACAGATTCATGGAGAGATTCAAAGAGAGGATGAGAATTTTAAACTTGAGAAATTTCCCAACTGGGATATACATATCAATGAGTACAGTCAACTTGGGTAAACAAGATCTACTGTAGATCTTTCAATGAAAGAGCTGGTCAACAATAAGTGAGCAATGGTAATCAGCTGGTTACTTTTTGCCAGACAATAGAGCCCCTTAGCAAACTGTGAGAATTTTGACTGAGGTATACCACAGGAAGAATAAATAACTTGAACCCCACCTTTCTCCAATAATGAACAGCATTAATAAATAAATGACCAATGTCTTATCAATGTGAACTCAGCATTGTGCAGTGCAGAGATGTTACCTGTTATATGGGGATCTTAACAGCAGAGCCTGACTCCCAGCACAACTGTCTGTAGAGTTGTGGCAGCCATACACTGGCGGAGGGACCGGGTACTGTTGCTCTCCTGCAGAATAAATTACAGATGAAAAATTATTCCTAAACCTGCCAAGAAATTGTAAATCATGAGCTGCTAATGCTGTGATGTAATGACAGTATTCAGTAGCACAAATGTGCTCCAGATATCTCATGACTTTGGGTTTCATTCTGTTGGAGCATAAGAGATGTTTAACCCACACACAAACTTTTGTTCTTAATTATCATTACCATCAATTGTAAACAAACTTTACCAAGCCTGAACAACATATTGCATTTTACTCTCTTGAAGATTCTGCCAAAATAGATGTATTTGTGTATACTTTCACAAAGACAAACAACTTAACTAGTCACTAACTATCAAGTGAAAATTCGTCCTGATTAATGATGTGTGAATATATGTTTCAATGTATGGAACCACCTTTTATTTGGATTTTATTCAGCTCTGCTCCAGTGTATTTTTGTTTTCAAAATGATTACTCGAAAATACATGCAAATCGCTGATCTAACTGGTACACAAATTTCTGATGTCTGCATATCTGAAACTCCCCAAATTAAAGTATCATCTTATGTCACTTGTGATTTTATTGAGAATTCAACCGGGTACACACAAAAGAATTATTGTTTTACAAAAAGATTGCAAAATCTGCCTTGATTTAAATCAACTTAACGCAGTTTGGGAATAAGAGGACGTTCATTTAAAATAAAGATTGAGGAAGATTTGCTTTTCTCTCTCAGTGAGTTGGTAGTCTTTGGAAGTCTTTTCCAAAGCAGGGAGGCAGGTCAAGTCGGAGTGATTTTTAATCGGCAATATTGTCAAAGTTTGTGGATGAGCAGGAAAAGGCCATAATCAGATGAGCCATAATTTTATTGAATAGTGGAGCAGGCGATTGGCGAATTGTTTCTGCTTCTATGAACCAATGAGGAAACGAATGCTGATTACCAACAGCCACCTATGAGTAGTATGTCAGTCAGTTAATTCCCACATAGATTCAAACATTGTAAAAGTAATTTTAACTTGTTAAATGTGAACTTGTTAAGCGCTTTTACTTTCCTGCTTTCAAATCAGTTCAGGCTGTTTTCTGAAAATAGTTGATATATGTTCAACTGTCTCCCGTCCCCAAGAGTTGTAATCATAGTTACAACATCGCTTGGAGAATTAGCATATGCCTTGAAATTACATTATCTTTAACTAATATATGGCACACAAGCACGATCTTGATTTAATTCTGTCAGTGCGTGAGGACTGAATGAGTTAAAATCGGACGGATAATAATATTCTGACAGCTGTGAAGATGGAAGTGAATGTCAATTTAGATGAGCCCAATTTGCTTTTACAAAGATAATATTTGTTTACGTAAAATTGCGATTTTAATTGTCAATCACGAACTTCAATTAAGATGTGAAGTGTTATCCGGAAGGAAATACAGACGCAATGGATGACTTACGGTCGGAGGAGGTTCGTGTGGATCATAAATTTATGACGAGCAGTTAACGGGATGCTCTACATCTGTGCCGGACAATCGATGTATTTTTTTTGTACAAAGTCACCAATACCGCTCGTTAATCCCATAACGCCGTTAAAAATTTAGATTTCCTTTTATAGCTTCGCCTAGCTTTGCCACGTTTCTTTTTTATTCAATTACTTGTGACTTTAGTTTAAAGTGTTGAATGTTCAAGGTAACAGTTAAAAATCACACAACACTAAATTATAGTCCAACAGGTTTAATTAGAAGCACACTAGCTTTCGGAGCGACGCCCTTTCATCAGGTAATAGTGGAGGGCTCAATCCTATAGTAAATTTAATTTATAGCAAAAATTTACAGTGTGATGTGACTGAAATTATAGATTGAAAAATTGATTGTCTGTTAAGCCTTTCATCTGTTAGAATACAGTGATAGTTTCACTTCTTCCATGTGTAAAACACAGGGGGCCAACACCTTCAACATATTGTCTAGCTATCACCATTGTTAACAGCGAGAATGCAACTTTTTTAAAAAAAGGTTTTGTGATTTACACATGAAAGAAGTGAAACTATCACTGTATACTAACAGATGAAAGGCTTAACAGACAATCAATTTTTCAATCTATAATTTCAGTTACATCACACTGTAAATTTTTGCTATAAATTCTGTTAGGATTGAGCCCTCCACTATCACCTGATGAAGGGGCGTCGCTCCGAAAGCTAGTGTGCTTCCAATTAAACCTGTTGGACTATAACCTGGTGTTGTGTGAATTTTAACTTTGTACACCCCAATCCAACACCGGCATCTCCAAATCAAGGTAACAGTGTAATGGAAGCCCTGAGAAATAATTTTATAGTTTGACTTCGTGGCTGTAACATGTCCAATTATTATAATAAACAAAGGTGCTTCTTAAGATAGTAACCTCAACACAAAGTTGTCATTTTCGTGAGACAGGAAATCATTCATTTATCCCGTGTGACGATAATGAAGCAGAACTTGATTCTTCCAGTTACATACACATAATGCTGCTTTACCTCTGTCTAAAAGGGATAAGCTGAATATGTCAACAAATAAATGTTTTCTTTATAGTAATGTGTAACCTGCATTTGGAACATGCGATATCATAAAAATTTAGTTAAGTTTATACGGTGCTTTGCACTGTTGCTGTAGTTTAACACGCGATTTAGTTATAGTACTGATACAAAGCACGACTGTATATGCCTTTCACATTTATAACAGACACTCTCGCTTTCCGAGATACGGGCTATCCTTACTGGAAGCGAATGTAAACATGCACAGACGAGTTAGAGAATGTTCAGCAGCTGCAGTTTGTGTTGATTTGAGATTGTTATAACAGGTGTAAAATAAAAGATAAAACGTGGAACTTTTGGATTCAGCGGATGGCAAATATTGTTCTATCTGAGCCTACTTTCCTATCATAGATTTCAGAGATCGCCCACTTTACAGGCCTGCCTTGCAGTTCTGCCCATGGCAATGCTGATTGGATTTAAAATTACAGCTCATACTATTTTGGGACAGTTGTTAGCCAGTATCCTAATAAACATGTAATTTTCTGAAAATGTTCCTTTCAGTGAACATGAGTGTTTTGTGGGTTACCAGTTGCATAACTGGGTGTAATTGTACTAGCTGGGAGCAGAAGGGTTTTGTGACGCAGTAGTATTGTCCTTATCTCTGGGCTGGAAGGTCCAGCTTCAAATTCCACCTGCCCCTGACGTGAGTCACACAGCATGTCGGAACAGGTTGCTTAAAAACAAATTAACAAGAACATTTTCCGGCAGAATGGCAAAGTGGTTAGCCCTGCTGCCTCACAGTCCTAGGTTCGATTCCAGCCTCGGCCGACTGTCTGTGTGGAGTTTGCACATTCTCCCCGTGTCTGTGTGGGTTTCCTTCCGCAGGTCAGGTGAATTGCCCATAGTGGTAGGTACATTAGTGAGAGGGAAATGGGTCTGGGTGGGTTACTCACCGGATGGTCGTTGTGGACTGGTTGGGCTAAAAGGCCTGCTTCCGCACTGTAGGGAATCTAATTTAACCTGAAATCATGGAGTTTTAAATCCTCACTTAGATCTGCAGGTATGCCAAACCTGACCTTGACTGGATAACTGAGAAAGCGAGAAGGTTCCCTCTGGGACATTTAGCAGCTAAGTGCAGAGGTTTTTCAATAACCTGCTCTTCCTTAACACCTGCAGCAATTCAATGTAGACAAAAATGTTTAAATCAATATGAAAAGTCTATTGTATCTACAGGACAATCAATTCGACCCCACCACCGATTTCATTGATCAGGCTCTTACTGATTAATTACATCTCACAAATGTTTTCTCACATTCAATAGACATTTTAAATTGGGTCGCCTCAGTGTTTTTCATTGAACATTTAGTATTAGTAAGTGCAACAAGAGCTCTCTGGTGTTTTTTTTAAGTGTTACAGTAAAAACGTTTTGAAAAAATCAGATGTCTCCTTGTTCGCCACTGTGTTAGACTCTTAATGCATGTTTTGAAAGCGTACGTGTAAGACAATGGAATATGAATATCTAACAATTTCTTCTGACATACCTCTCAGTTAACACGGCCTCGCCTACTTAAATAACATCTTAACTAAGGTTCAGTACAGTCATTTCAGACAAGCTCAGTGACGTTTACCTGCCAATATCCCAAAAGACAAGTTGACAAGGAGAAACGTATCGATATAAGCTAAAATACAGGGTGAATGGCATTTTATAGCGCTTTAATTAACACGGCGTAGTATGATTACATTCGTGCCTGCACAGGCTCTTCAAACGAGCATCATTACTTAATGCCAATCTCCTACATTTTCCCCCAGTACTTTTGCCCGCTATCTTTATACAAATGGTCCGATCATCCAATGTCCCAGTCATTAAATCCTACAAAGACCGCTGCCTATGATGGACTGAATGTGGGGGCGTAAAAATACCAGGCAATTTTTACGAAGATATCCATTTGTAATCCAACAAACCATTTGTTTGGTGTTGCTCCCAATGTCACAGTAGTGATGGCATTGATATGTAGAATCGCCATCAGTAAAGTGCATTTGATGGGATTCTTTTTACAACTTTGAAAAGCGTTTATTATTCATTCCACCTTTCAACTATGGCGTCTCCACAAAATTGTCAAACACGTTTCATGTTCATGTTAGCGAAAAGAGTTTACAGGAACTTTGTTTTTTTTTAAATGTGATGCTATTTTCCGTCCAAACTGCGCTAAAAGATTTTAAAATGGAACTGGTTATTGTTGCAATGACAATGATTATTATTCAGTAGCTCAACAGTTACATTAGAGAAACATTGTGGGTTTTGTTTTGTCGTGAGTAAACGTTGCTTTGTCCTCTGAGGTACTGAATTTTTACCTATACTGTTCTGTTGGTTGATGGGTTCCTCATGTTTAAAGGCGTGATTCGAGAACTGAGGAGTGTGATGACTCGGAGTGTGACCGTAACCTGGAGTCCCGTCGAAAGCCACAGCGCTGTAACCTGAAACAAACACAAAAGTCGCGTCAGAACCTGATAAAATGGTTTGGATTGAACAACCACCTGTTGAAGGAGCAGCGCATCTAAAGCTAGTGCTTCCAGATCAACTTATTGGACTGTAAGCTGATGTTGTGTGATTTTTAACCTGGTAAAGTGGGATTGACTTAAATGGACCTAATTAAGGATCCAGCATTTATATGGAGCTTTCCACTTCCTCGGGGAGTCCCAACCAGTTTGCATGCAATCAAGAACTTGATTGCTGATGTCGTGTAAATGCAATAGCTTTTGTTTTTTACACAGCAAGCAACTTTCATGGATTCGGCCCAAGGAAGGATCTTGACCAGAATACAAGGGACCTTCCCGGGACATTTTCCAATCGAGCCATAGGATCGATTATGCTCAAGGAACCAGTGGCAGACATCAAGAATTATAATTCAACTTTAACCAAAATGCAAAGAGGCTACATTGTGGCAAGGTCGCCAGTTAAAAGTCCCACGGGGATAGATCTTGACTTGGTGCAATGGTGTTAAATGGGTGGGGAGATGTAACGAGTCCGCAACACATTTCCATCGATCCCATTGAAATCAAAAAGATAGCGAGAGCTGCAAACCACAGTGTTCTACTGGCTATTTTACACTATAGTGTAAATGCAAACTCTACAACATTTTAAAGGCACCTGGATGGGTATATGAATAGGAAGGGTTTGCAGAGATATGGACCGGGTGCTGGCAGGTGGGACTAGATTGGGTTGGGGTATCTTGTCGGCATGGACGGGTTGGACTGAAGGGTCTGTTTCCGTACTGTACATCTCTATGACTCTACCTCAATCAACACTGCACTGCAGTCGCCATGGCGAACTCAACCGCATTGTGCCCAGAAGACTAATTTCGTCCCCACAAAATAATTCTCACTGTCAATCAAAGCAACTCAGAGCAGAGAAGGCTTCGGATATTTGATACCTATGACGAGGCGCTGTGTAAATGCTTTGCTACATAAAGTTGCATTAGTAATCACATTTCGCCCATAAAAATCCACTGGTTGGAAAGCATATTTAAAAATATGTTTGATTTGTATTACACGCTGCATGTCAATTACCTTGACCGCATGGCAATGGAAATGGTTGAATAGCTTTTCCTCCAATGTACAAAAACACAAAGCTGGTTCAGAATGAGGAAGCTGGGGAAGGTGGAGACCGATGGATTCTGGATGTCGGACCAATGCAGTTAAGGCAAATAGTGCGCTGTTGCTAATACAGGCGCTATGAGTCATGGAAGGAAACCTCAAACGGCAGAAACCAGTTTAAAAAATAAAAGGCGGAAGGAAGTTGAAACTGAATATAATAAGATCGAAGTGTGAAAAAAGAGTACAGTGGATAAAGCTCTCAAAAATGTGAATCGAAATGTTTCTGTTCAGTTTCGGAATTGACGTTCAAACATAAGGAAACATATATGGACAGAAAGACTGATTGGACAACGACAGCTAACTGAAACGAGCGGATTTAAATCATAGTCATCCAGTAATCAGTGTTCGAGCAAGCAGAAAGCTGTCTTAAGTCTTAGGTGTTAATCGGTACTCGCACAACTATTGATGGATATTCGTTGCAGAAATTATTTGGGGTCCTACAGTGTTTGAGGGGAGTAAACGAGTATATGCTAAAATGTTTGTGCAAACAAAGAGGGTTACACGAAGTTGACGCCCCACGACAAATAAGTACAATTGGAAGAATCGATATGCAGCTGGAAAAGCGCTTTTCCAGCAACACATTTTTAAGCTCTGATCCCCAGCATCTGCAGTCCTCACTTTCTCCTAGAATCGATATGCAGCCAAAGTGTAACTTGTGAATCATTGCAACCGATCGAGGAACAATCTCAGCTTTTGCTTTGAGGCAATGCGTTTAATTTGGGGCCATGGGATTGTTTCACCTTGAATAGTCGCAAAGTACTGATTGGCGAGAATGAACGCAAAACAGAAAAATACCAGAACTCATCATTAACAAAGTAGAAATAAGCAAATGATAATTTTCTGTAATTTAGAAGGAAGCGATAATAAAACTGTGAGGTGAAATACCGCTTTAACTACATCTCAAAAGATTTAAATCCAAATCGTTAAACAGGTAGTGTATGGTTAAAGATTATTGCATGGTTAAATCACATTTTTTTTCCCCTAGATCCATTGTAAATAAAGGCTGTTTTTCTCTTTTCTCAATAGCACTTCTTTCATTATATTTAGCATTGTGTGACTTTTAACTCTGTATACCCCAGTCCCACACTGGCATCTCCAAATCAGCATTATAAGAGTTTGTGAGTTGCAGGTAAACTATCCTGAGTAAGGAAAACGATAATGGAGCTGTGTGACAGGCTATTTTCTCAGATAAGAAGCAGTAGCGAGGACACATTTGTGTACAGCGAGGAATCCAATTCAAACCTAATCCTGTAAAGGTTTGTTGATAGAATAGGGGCATTTGTGTGTCGCAGATACAATAGGAAGACAAAACACTTGAGGAGCTGAGAGTAACAGTTATGGGAGATTTCCTTCTTGGTTTTATAGCAGAGATGTCTGGAGACCTGACATCATCAGATGAAATAGCATATGATGATAAATTAAGAGTAAATAAAATATTTTGTACATTTAACAGTGTTGGGGGGGAGGGCTAGAATAAAAGCAAAATAATTAATTTGAATTGAGACAGTACCGTGCACAACTTCAAGACATCCTAACTTAAGTTTCAACCAATGAATTACTTCTGAAGTATAGCCCTATTGTAGTCTAGAGTGAGAACATTTTGAAGGAGCTAAAGAGAAAAGCAGAGACTCAGAAGCATGTTGAAAGAAATAGAAAATACATATTTATACATGTCTATTCATTAAGTAATCAAAGCTGAATGATGGACAGATCAATTTCCTTGTAAGTTCCTGGAGAGCCAACATTTTAAGTTTAATTTAGTTTGACTTTCACATCAGAATTAAAAGTCATATTTCACATTTTCACAATATAAATTGGAAATGTCTCTAACTGTCAAAGCATTAAGTCCAGGAGAACATCATGAATGTTGAATAAATAAAAAGCAACAAGAAATGGAATGATTTTTGATAAGATCTCTTATCATTAAGAAAAGAGTAAATATCAAAGTATTATGAAATAATCCACCAAACCTTGCCTATGATATGACACAGATAAAGATTAAGCCACAAAAAAGGTCGCCGAGCTAAAGATTTGGTTCCCCATCCACAGCTATAGTCTGGTCTGCTGAGTATTCCCAATATTTTCTGTTTTTATTATGCAATATATCAAAATTAATTATAAAGCCTCCCTGGTGGATTATTGTTGAAGAATCTGGTTTACAGAAATGGCAGTTTATCTAATCTCTGACTAAAATATTTAATTATCTGGTCTCATCTGGGCCAATGAATTGCATGCAAAAGCTTTAGCACATCAGGCAAGGAACAAAATCTCAGCCTGTTGCTAATCCCTGTCCAGTGGCTAAGAAAAATCAATTTATATAATGTAATATAAATGCATCAAGGTGGATTTGGAATCACTAAACTGAGCTATCTTTTGGTTAAAAGATCCATTAAAACTTACCATTAAGACATAAAATAAACCCTACTTGGTTAATAAATTTAAATACTTTAATACCACCTCAGCATGAGTAATTATTTTCAAGAGGTCAAAACAGAAGAGTACAAAAAGAATGAACATAAAGCTATAAAGAATAATCCATGCCTTATAACTGTTCATTTTATATGATTATAAAAACAACACCAAAGAAATAAACTACAGGAAATTTTAAGCATTTCAATATTATTTCTTTCATTATGTACCTGGTAAGGTCCCTCTAAAGATAATTAATGTTAATCTGCAGTTTAAGCATATCTACTGAAATTATTGACCTCTTTGGAGCTTGATAAATATACTTGTGAGTTTTGCCAACATGATGAAAAATGAGATGGTCCCACTTGCTCCTTTGTATCAATATTTTTTTAAATTACCAGCTAGGGAAAGGAGCTTCATATGCCTTTCTTACATGCAAGTGCAGAATTCCCTTTTGGTTGAGCTCAGTGCAAGGTTCAGAGTATAATATGACTGTAAACTGCTACTCGAGGATGGCATACAACAGAGACAGCTCTGTGATTTGTTATTGGGAACTCCAACTTTACAGAAGGCTACTCATTAATACATGAGTAGAATTAGAAACTGGATAGAAAATAACTAGAAATACAGTTTACATATAATGTAAATTCGGATGCTTATAACTGCCAGCTTTAAAATATTCACATCCACAAGCACAGAACACAGCATTTTTATGTAGGAATATGATTCTTGGAGTTTTGCAGAGATCAATTCTCCATTAATTCGCTTTCCAACTTTCAAAATCATCTTCAAGTTCATACAAATTGGATACCTACAATATTTAAACCAAATACGTAAGTAATCAAATTATATGTTGCAGAAGTTGGTATTAATAAGAATTGAGAGAAGCTTGGCATTTTACTAATGGAAATAGTCTGTTATGTTCAAATTCTAAATACTTTTCAAATATTAGAAGCACAACTATACTTGACAAGGTAAAAATTCAAGCACCATCTTGGAAGAAATTTAAAATAATTTGCAAATGAATGTCAAGAGAAATTAAAGGAAATTGTAATGATCTGGAATGCATTGCCAGAAATATGTCGGAACTGCATTGAAAGAGGAATTGAATTAATAAAATTAATAAACGTCAGATTAATAAAATGCCTATCTGGAAATAGCCATGGCATAGTATTAATTGCAAAACAATTTGAATGATCCAGCTAGACTGGTATGATGGGCTGAATGGCATTGTTTCTGTCACATTATTTCATGTCTGTGAACCAAACTTTACAAAATGCTCAGATCTTCAGGTGATGTTAAGTGTTTGTGTCTTTTAAATTTGATGATGTCAGGATCATATTCATGTTGTTTTCTACATTATATTCTCTATTCCCTTTGATATCTGTGTTATAGTTTCAGTTTCAATCTCTCATCAACTTCAAAATATCTTGGCCTTGAAAGCAGAACACAAGAATCCATCTTATGACAATAAGTAGAAATAAGAACCCAATCAACTCAAATAATAAAATTTGATGACAGTATGAGGAGCTTAAAACAAGTATGAGAAAACTCAATTGAAGTAACATAGCTATGGTAAAACTATGTGAAGTCCAATAAATAAGTGCATTTGCAAAATAGGGAAAATTTATTATAGTATAAGTCAGAAACGTATCAGTGAATGAAGTGGCTCTATTCCAGGTCATGGGTTACTTATTAATACTGCATAAAATTAATTTAAGTGGAAGACTATCTAAACATTACAGGTCCACATAATAGAAATACTATTTGAAACAAAATAATCTAGTGATGATTTATAGTATGTCCATGGACACTTCAAGCACCAGTTAGTTTGTGTATTGTGTACATGAGCATTTCTGCTCAGATAGTTCTTGTGCCAAAAGAACCATTTGTCCTATAACCTTGTGTTCCTGCTCTACAATGACTCTTCATATGTTTATGCTACAGGAGATTTGTACCTATGCTACCTGTAAATGTATCAGACACAAATAGTCTAGGAATATGCTACGAGATGTAATATAATAATTGGATTTTGATGAATTTATACAGCATTGTTAGTTGGGGTGAACTCATGTCTTCACTGATGTCAGAGGCATTCAGTTGTGTTACAGCTTTCAGCTCCAATCTTAAAGCACTCTGTTTTTCTTTACTTAGTAGAAACTCAATGGTTCACTAGGCAGTATATAAATCACTTTATTTCACGCAAAAAAAATCCAATTTTGTCTCTAGGTATTTGATGAGAAAAGGAAAAACTGATAAGACCATACATTACTTTGGATCAACATGTCAACTTGCCCCATTGATGCATACTAATAAAATGTTACATTAGGCATGAAGCAAATATTTGCAAACAGCATAAAAGGAAAATAATTTAGGAATGGTAGCTGACCCTTTCACTAAAATCTTTCCTGCAGTGTAGCAAGGCAATTAATAATACAAATAAAATGATAGTGTTTGGCTAGAAACATTGATTATTATTCCAAGTTAGTAATATTAGTTTACTGTAACAGTCTTCAGTAGCATGTGTATGTTTTAAAGTAGTAGACAGAAAGGTAACTAATAATTAATAATCATGCAATTCCACATTATGAAAGTGGGTTGTGGGAGCTTGGGTTTTCTTAATATAAACAGTGTGGCATGATAGAAATATTAAAACAGCTAATAAAATTGAAATTAATTTGATGTTCCAATTATTCTCCACAACCTCAACATAGAGATCATCTCCAAATTTGGACAGAAAGCCAAGAGCCATCAATGAGCTCCAGATTGACGTATCAAAATGTTTACAGACCTGGTAAAGTGTTTCCTAGTGCAGTGATAGCTCCCCCAAAATCCAACTCATAATTTGAAAAGTGCATTGACAAGAAAGAATACAGCATTTCAAGCCCGAATGTAGTATGAATCAATGATCCAGGTGTTGATTTTGCACAGGCTTTATACCCCAGATTTGGACTCAATGGGTGGAAATAACAAAATGTTAATGCAATATTTGGCATTGCTGGCATCCGAATATTGGGATGATATTCAGAAGAATAAAATAGCATATAGACTTCTGAAGATAACCTTTAATCTTTCTTTTTTTAATAAAAGAAATCAGATGGTCTTAAATGATCAATATCTACATATTAATATTGACAGTATCCGTTATGAAGTATCGAAACCTTGACACAATAGAGAATTATTCCTCTCCATTAGTAAACTCTGATATTTAGTTAAATACTTTCAATAATTCCTTGAAGCAAACTCCAATATAGGCATGTGTTCAGTAAATTCAGTAAATTCAGTAAACTGGAGGACAGTTTTGTTTTTGCTCTCTGCTTTCTTATGAAGTAGTTTCTGATAATCATTACAGTTGTTTAATGTCATCCCAGGAGTTCGACAAGATTCGTTTGGGAATTCCACAAAGCATAGCCCATCTGTCCTAATGAGTCGGAAGCTCCCGTTCACCCACCCACCACCCACCCTCCAACAACAATGGGTTAAATAATATATATGTATATCATGGGTGGTAAATCAGTTCCCACAAGAGTTTGCAATTAATTCAAAGGTTTAACCACTTCCCAGTGATTTGTACCTTCATTGCTTGCTTCAAGTTGCTCTCCTTTAAATAGGTGGGCATACTGAGGTTCAGTAACTGCTTAAAAACACACTTGCTAAAAATACAACTTTATCACTGAAATAAAAGTTACGAACCCAGGGACAGGGTAAAGGTACAAATCTTTTACATTTCCTTATCGCTCAGCTCTGAATTCTGAGTTTTGAAATGGCCGATTACTTTATTTGGAATCGACATCAATACAAAAATGTTGCGATTAAATTGACAACCAAAAAAAAATCTAAAAGAAAACACAGTTGAATTCACACCACGTTTTGAAAACCGAAGCTCGGAGACTCGCCCTAGCTAACCAGGACAACAAGTGCGCCATAGGGTTTCAGAAAGCATGAATGGCGCAGTTCAAAACGCCAAGTTGTAAATGGTTGTCACTGTTTCAATGTATTTTGGTGTTGGTCTTTCTTGGTTGCTGCTGGAATTCCCAACGCTATCTGCTAGAACCCACTTTCTACTGAACTGGTGGACTGAATCCCATTGAATTGTTCAGCAAAGATGCCACTACAATACTTTAAAAGCCAGCTTTAGGTTGTCACCCTACATTAACAACGAAAATCCTGAAGCAATAGACACGCGACTTCTATAATTTGTAGTAAACCATTATAAATAAACTTTTCCAGTGGTTATACAGTACCTTTATCATCATCGTCTTTCAAACCCAAGTTTCAGTCCTCCCAGCGTAACCATGTGCCTGTATTTCGGAATTTGTTTCTTTGCGAATGAATTGTGAATATACTGCTCATTAATATCACCCAGTCTACTCTTTACATTTCCCCATAAAAGAATAAAGATTGTACAAAAAAAACTAAAACTTCATTTTAGAAATTTGTAAAAGTTCCGATTCTGACCTAGTGAACTGATACTGAGAGTTGTGAAACTGGAATTTTATTTCAAAAAGCGTTCTGAACCCAAGTTTCAGTAGCTACAAGTGAAATTGAAGAAATTTGCAGTGTTTCTTTGCTCACGAAACTTGAATTAAAAATCAGATTGTTCAAAGGGACGAGTTCCTTTTATGGAAACCATAATTATTTTATTTGAAAGTATCCCTAAAGCAAGTCAGATTGGTCATCGGCAAATTTCAAAACGTGCAGGTTCAATTTTCCGCAGCATTTAAATTGATGATGCCACATAAAAAATAAAATGCGATGATCGAGTAAAACAGACTGTATTGCGCGGAAATCGGACAGGGGAATATTTCCAGACAGTGAAATAATTTCCATGCGAAGGCAACCTTTCCTTCTTGAAATTCCTAGTATTAAATTTTAAATCTCGATTTCTAATCGCTTCTGTAAAATCTTCACGGGCGCGGTCGAGTTTCTATCTTATTATTTGGTGGGTGAGTTTAGGAATGGGGAGAGGGGGGCACCTGCTCCATGCATAAGCATTACGATCGTAACGTAAGGAACTTCCACTCTACACCTTACAACTCTTTAATTTGGTGGTACTGAAATTCTTGAGCTCTTTATCTTAAGGTCTTATGTACGTTGGAAGTCTGGAACACTATAAAACGCCTTTGCAACATAAAAACCCTCCCCAGAAAACTGACGCATCGTTTTACTCCAGTTATAAGCTAAAATAAAATCAGTTTCATATTTTGAAATGCTGGAAGTCGAGTGGTTTCAACTAACAATCAAAAAGGGGGCCATGGATTCTATGCGATGATCGAGTCAGTGCTTTCAACTAACAATCAAAAAGGGGGCCATGGATTCTAAATGTATATATAGTAATTTATAGAAGGAAGACTTGGCTTGTGTTGTTTTGATAGGAATGTAAGTAGAGTGCTTATAGTTTGTTGTTATAATAATATTTATCCGGAGAAAGACAGCCTCCATCTGTCCAGCAGATGACAATTCTCTGCTCCCGTTTCCGTGTCTTGATACTGCTGATCCTGACAAATTAATACCAAATCTAAAAGGGACCTCCGCCGCACAGGTTCCACATTTCCATCAAATTAAACAGCCTCCCACCACAGAAAGCTAATTGTCTTGATCAATAAATAAATAAACAAGCCGGAGTGCGAAACCTGAAAGTGACAGAAAAAGACCCGCGTCTGCATTTGACCCCTCCAGGATACCCCGCTGTAAATCAACCTTTCCAGCACCCACTTTCAATTAACTAGACGTTTTAAAAAAAACACACGTACCGGATTCCTGCTTTAATTAAAACGCATAATTTTTTGCTTAAATAAACCCCTTTGGTTGATAAGATCAGCTGTCGTGCCATTTGTGGCGTCTTCTGCATTGAGTCAAAGATGGTGCAAAGTCACAATGGACAATTTTTAAAAATACCTCGACTGTCCAGAGAGCTTGATCTCTTTGAGATACCATACACCTCAAAGACTCTACATGCAGCGAATTGCATGAAGTAATTATGCTGATATTATGTGGACAAACGTATAATTAGAATAGAATTTGCTTTAGCGGAATAAGTGGACATTTGAAAAGTTAACTCAGTGTTTTAAAAGGTCTGAGTTTCTCCTTTTAGTCTCAACCGGGAGACCATGGAACATGTCTTGTTACAGGCCAGGTTCCCATAAATCGAAACTATTGTCACTTTCAATTCTCCATTCCCAATTCGCTCTAACCCAGTCGCCTATTGGGGAAACGTGGACTGTGAAGACAGTGCACTCGCCTGAAAACAGTCCTGTTATTAATGAACCGCGTTTCCGGGTTCGATATATGTATTTTGAAATCTTAGGCTGTTAAGTCCTTGCGGTAAATTGGCATATTACGCGGGAAGATTGAGTTCGTCCGTCTACTGGCGTTACCTGCAAAAGCCTGTTGAAGAGCAAATTGTCCCTGTTACTCATTACACCTTGAATTCATTTGTCACTTTAACAGCAGTACATTAAAAACTAAATTCAGCATCTCCACATCCTCCAAATCTACGGCCACAAGATTAAAGTTGTTTTCCCAAAGGATACGCAATTACACATATTGCAAATTTATGCCGAAGATTCTGTTTTGTGACCAAGATTTGTGTGTGTGAGTGGGAGGAAGGTGCACCTTTCAAATACAGGTATGCCGAGTCTGCGCGGTCTCACAACAAAACGGAGATCAGTGCCTGAAGCAGAGCTGCCGACATTCTAACTAATCATTCATTCTCTGCTGCTGCTGGTTTGTCTCGCAGTATTGACAGTCTCTCCTCAAAACTGAGAATATAATGGGATGGAAAAACATACAGTTAAGTTCGCTCAGACTGACTGATGAATTTGTGAGCAGCATCTCACAGTATTGCGTCGACGGACAAAATTCTATCAGGGCATCTTCAGATGCACACACGCTACATTCACAGTAACTCGCTTGGGTGAAAATTGACCGAATTTATTTCCACGAAACCTTCCCGTGAGAAACATTAAATGTAGCTCTCTTCATTTAATTCTGAATGTACCACGTCCTTTGCGGGGGGAAACAATGGCGCGCTTTACAACAAAATCAACTTATTCTAATTCAAGGAGTAAACGCAATATTTCTCAATAGGCTTTGTCAACGAGTGGGTTCGATCTTTTACAATTACTTCAAACTCCAATTGAAAATTTGAAATCGAAAGTACGCCCAATATTAAAAGCGAGCTCTAATTTGCAAAGCAGTTGTTCAGAATTATATTGCTAATTAATCCTTAAAGAGCCATCCATCATTTCGTTCGCCAGTACAGCAAAACAAAACGGGAAACTTCTTTTCCAGATATCTTCTCCGGTTGTAATGTTAAAGTTTCATGTGTACTTTTATCTTTAGGTAAGAATTGCAAGGATTTTAAACGAGATTTTGAACAGTATTAATGTTCCTAAGCAATAATTTTTTCAACAAATAACGGAGTCAGAGATATACAGTTTAGAAACACCGTGCATTCCAATTTGTCCATGCCGGCCAGATACCCTAAATTAATTTTGTCCCGTTTGCCAGCATTTGGCCCATATCCCTCTAAACCCTTCATGACCGAATAGACAACACACCTTCATTTAATGGCTTTGCGTGCGTGTGTGTATGCGCGTGTGTACTTCCCCAATGATCTAGTCCTTATTTTGGGGAACAGTTGTAGCATCCCTTTCCTCTGCCCAGTGTATTGGAAAATGCAGCACATTATACACGGAGGTTATACAGTGGCGTTGGCCAATCAACCGATGACCTTCCCGTTTGTTAAAAACCCAAAGCTTTATGTTTTGAGGTTGGGGACCTTCCCTCATCAGCCTGACCTACAGCTTTGGAGTGTGGTAGTCCCTCTTCCTCCCCCCAAGCTTTTCTCGGTGCTGAACAAGATATTTGAAGGCAAGATCTCTTTTATTTGAGGGTCTTGCCAGAATGTCAAAAAAGTGCCCAAAAATGAAACAACTGGAATGTGCTGGCAAAGAATTAGTCACTTTCCCTGTTCCATCTTTTGTGCAAAACTTGGGAGACTGTCTTTCAAAGGGTTTCAACTGGTCCCTGAGTCAGTGATGCCCCCGTTTGATCATTTCACGGCTTAGACTTGGCAGAAAACAATCTTCGAGCCAAGGTAGCGCCTTTCCCACGATCATAAAGCTCGTCAGACTGCTAAACGTGCAGCCTTGAGATAGTTTACACCGAGTCCCCTCCTCCGTCCAACAAGCTGCAGTCTGCCCCTGTACCTGGCTGAATAAATAGAAAACAGAAACAGGCCATTCTGCCCAACTGGTCGATGCCGGCGTTAATGGACTCCTCCAGCCCATTTCATCTTGTTATTCACTAGCACATTGTGGGGATATCAGGAAACAAAAGCGCACTATCTACCATTCAAGAATCCCAACTAAAAACCATAGAAACGCCCCAATTTGTCAATAAACGCAGTTAGACAGAAATAATCCAGGCATCCCACGTTCAGGGCAGATGAATTCTACCTTGCTGTCCAGGCGCCGGATTCAGCAAATAGACGGTCACTGTATCCTCTCGTTTCAAATTCGTTCGCATTCCTGTCGATTTGCTGTTTATACCAGACCCTCCAAAGGAGGAATTCTCAATCGATTTCACAGCAATATCCACGGGGAAGGGAAACATTATTTATTAATTCTGAACTTGTTTCCCCCAGGGAGCTGTAAGCAGAGGGCACTGAACCCATTATTATATTTCAGGAAAATAAAACCGGCGGATTTGTAAAAGTCTGTGAAATTTCTGTAAGAGTAATATTTGTAAAATTGATTGTGTAAAAGGGATATATTGCAAGCGGTATCAGAATTGGAAGAAAAATCCAGCAGGATTTCGTCTGAGATCCCCAATGCACAAAAAAACACTGTACAAAGGATGGCAGTGAAAATATCTCAAACACTTAGAAACAATATATAGCTCGTTTTAATCTCTCCTGCGCTGCCCTTTTCTGTATTGCGTAGAAGAGCTTTCTAAATGGCAATGACTGCAACACAGCAGCAGCAACGGGTGATGAGAGATTTTCGACACATGGGGATTCAGATTATTGTATTAAAACAAATACCTTGCATTTTTAAATCGTCTGCCAGCGCCTTTCTTTCCCCGTTCTGTTTTTATTTCGCAGTTTCCAATCCGCTCAGTTTACTGACCAGTAACTACAAACTGCTCTGCATTTGTTTCCCTTTCAAAAATGACTTGCCTTTAAACTAATAATCTCATTCGAGCTTTGTCAGAAGACAGTGCGTGTATTAAATTGAAGGTGCCTCAGATGTTTCATTTCAACCTCAATGTAAAACATGAGTTATCGCACAACAAAAAATGTTTCTTCCCAACGCAATCCTCCAAGTATCATTTGAGGGGAACACTATTCCAGCCCCCAACCCCCACACCCCTTTCCACCCATGAATGAGAAATGAGTTTCTACAAAGCAACTCTTTAATACAACACAACAAAGAATCATCTGTAATTAATCACAACCACTGGCACCTCAATCTGCAGAAAGCACTCACAATTACATATTGCACCCCGCTTTATATATACGAGCGTTAAGGTCGATAAATTCACTTTTGTCGATTCCTGTGGGCATCAACTGCTTTTATACCTCTGTGAGCACCTAATTGACGTTTACAACCACATAAACACTCTTCTTTCTAGTAATTATATTTCAGTTTCATTTTAAATTACATGCACTCAATCCAATTTTCCGTTACCAAATGGAACACAGTTTTAAACTGTATGCAACAAAGAACTGTGATTTATAAAAGGTTAGACATATCTAACCCGAGTGCCGGAATTAAAAAGGTGCACAACCTTGAGAACGTCTTTAAAAAAAAAACAAAGTGCTCAGGTCTGGTTTTAAAAATGTATACCGCGCCTGATCAGTGAAAGTCGCGCCGCTTCTGAAAGTAACTTGGGTGCGTGAGGCCTTTTGGGAGAGGCGAGCTGGAAACGCAAAATACAGAAGTGGGAACATGCTGTATCCTACAGATAGAATTTTTAAATGCCTTTGCATTTTAGCCATAAACGCGTGTTGCGACGGGTGTCCCAATCTACGTCGTACTGATCCCAACTTTATTTTAAGAATGTGTCCTGGAACACATACCATTAACCGTTACATTGGTGCAGTGAAGCCCCCGCCAGCAATAGGACACAAGGCATCACTCCCTTTTTGAATAAAACTTTTAAATTCTGATTTAAGTTCTACATTGTCACATCCATGGTGGCGATTAAGAGAAACCAATTTAACAAATAAAATCGCCCGAACTGAATACTTTTAGGATTTTCTTTTTGTTGAGACACTCACTGTTAATATCCAGTTCTGCTGCTCTTTCTGAATTTTACCCCGGATTTAATTGACAGTTTGTGGGGGCGGAGGGGAGGAGGAAATGGTAAAATCTTTTCCTTGTCTGCTGCTGTTTTCTTACCCTGGTTCCTGGCTGGCGGTTGCGTGTCCATGCAATGGTTGAGGTAGCCTCCGTTGGTGAACATTCTCGCCTGACTCGGAGGCGCCTGACTGGGCGGTGGAGCGCCGAACGCTCCGTAACGACAGGCCCCGGCCGTGCCGGTGAACTGACC
Organism: Chiloscyllium plagiosum; assembly: GCF_004010195.1. Classification (NCBI taxonomy): domain Eukaryota; kingdom Metazoa; phylum Chordata; class Chondrichthyes; order Orectolobiformes; family Hemiscylliidae; genus Chiloscyllium; species Chiloscyllium plagiosum. Next base: position 23,205,681 of record NC_057725.1, on the reverse strand, counting down.
GGAGAAGTGAACAGTGAAAGCGCTGAGGCAGTGGTCGTCGTGGGGCTCGCTGGCGCTCCAGCTCGGCTCTTGCTTGATGAAGGACGGGTGGCCGATCGGAGCGCTGTAAGAAGCCCCCGGGTGAAAGTCCAGCACCGGCGCCCATTGGGGAGCGCTGCTCACCGGCATGGTACAACTGCTGTTCCCCGGGGTCAGAGTGGAGACTGCCGGCAGCAAAGCGTTCAGGTCCCGCACATCGGAACCCATGGTGTCCAAACAATCTTTTAACCAAAACGAATCAATCGTTTATTTCTTGTTCTCCTCTCTAAATGAATCCGTTCCACCCTCCACCCCCTCCAACACAATATTCCCAGGGCTGGGATCTCCTCTTGTTGGTCAAACTTCCAGGCTCTTCACACAGTCTGCAACGCTATTGTATTGAGGCTGTCAAATGGTATGTATGATAGGATGGCGAGTTGTGCGTGTTTAGTAGCAGCAACACTATGGCACATGTGTCGGATTGGATTGGTGACTCCGAGCCTCAAATACTGAGGAGAGGTGGAGCCTGGAAACTGTCTGATCGAGATCCGTCCTCCCTGGTTACATGGACCAGTTTCCCTGTCCACATAGTGTGTGTGTTTCTCCCTCTCTCTCTCTGTGCTGTAATCTGTCGATTAGTTGGCGAGAAAGGAGCAATCTGGGCGAGGGAGTGGGTGCAGGGAGGGAGAGATGGGGGCGAGGGTGTGTGTGTGTGTGTGTTTCTGGGTGGGGTGGATGTGGGGGTAATTCATCCCTAATTCCGAAAGGCGCTATCATTCGACTCAACTCTGTGGTGAACCTAACCAAACTTGTCCTCTATTTTTCTGAAGAGCTTGTTCTGCAATAATGGAGGCAGTGGATCAGATCAGTAAGTCGAACAAAAATATAGAATAAGGCGCTCCATATTTTTGATATCTGTATACATGAACATAATAGCACATGTACACCTGAATACTGGATGGGGGCGAAATTGACTCCCTGGAATAATCAGGCAATTGTAATATGTCAAGCAAAAACGAAAAGTCACAGAATTTCATGTTATTTTTGCTTTGCTATCATTGCATTTGTCGGAGATTTCAGATTCACGATATCTGCTGGTGGGACCTCAAAGAACGATCTAAACTGTTGCTTGATTTTTTTTAAAAAAAGCACAAAACATTCTGCTTCTGGGCAAACCAGCTGCTTCGTTTATTATGTTTGCAATATTTGAAATCACCGAAAATAATCGAAATCTTTGCATATATTTTTTAATCAAAAAACATTTTTGTTTTATATAATTCGACTATCATTATACTGCTCCGACCTGGAAAATGTATTTTAGTTTAATGTCAGTTGGCTGTTGTTTTGTCGATGGATTGATGTATAATATCCTCACTAGAGTGTTCGAAAATGTGAACCAGCAACTTACCACCTAATGTTTTATTTGAGAACGCACAATACGGGGTTGTTGACGGATGTGTAGAGAATTTGCGATTGAAAATATATTATAAACTATTAGCTTTAAAAAAAAAGCGCAAGAGAACAGAAGAGACGCATCAGTTCCACAGTGACAGACCACAATCCATTAAAGAAGCGAGCAGTACATAAACGGCCATTTAAACGTTAATGAACTTTCCCCTCGCAGCCAATTACTTTTTGCCTGACATGTTTTCCTTTTAATTTTCACACGGTCCAGGAATCCGACGGTCAGTTAAACAGCGATCTCCTTAATTTGCTTTCTTTTTTTAAAAAAAAAGCTCTGGGATAACTGAGATCTGTTTTCATACAAGCAGGTGAAAGCTAAATCGAATGCCCGGAAGATAGCCTTCCAGCGCAAGTTTGATGCGAACAATTGTCAAAAGTGCAGTTATGCAGTGCACTTCCACCGAGATTAAACGTCTTAATTTACCAAATGATATAACCGACTAAACAGTGGAGGTGATGACCTTATTGCACAGAATACTTCCTAAGTAATGGAACGCAGTTACTGTGCAGTGAAAATGCTGTGCCAGTAACTGAATGAGTTTGCTTGTACTGTACAAAGTGAAATATAGTGAAGTGTGAAATTACACAGGTCACACGCCTTTATTTCCAAGGCGCAACATTAGGAAAACAAACACCGCGTGATTACAAGCGTACAGCATAATACTATTAATTATTCACCTCAAACTACTTTGTGGAAAGCATGGACATTCATTATTCTTGTAGGTTCCTAAATAATAATCTCGGGATGGAAAAGAACAATTCGCAATTGCTGAAATGGCTTGCGATTGTGAACCTCTGACGTTTGAACTTTCCCCCTGTCTAATTGCATCACTATGATTTGTTAAGTATCAGTGTCTACGTGGAAGTAAAAAAAAAGGTGGAAATCACTTGTTTTGAGCAAAATTAAATCCTCTCCCCAAGCAGCTCCCAACACCTTCATGCAAACGCTTTGTTATCTCGGTAAATTTAAGCAAAATCGTTTCATGACATTACAGCAGGTCCAGTAATATGACGCATTATTTTTTTCTTAAAGCTTATAGTTGCATCTTTTTTTCTTAAACTTTACGGCTATATCTGAAGATCAGTACATTTATGTGAAGGGGTTTGGCGGGGGAAACGTCTATTAATAAATAGGCATGAAGAATAGTTAGTGAAAAATATCAGTCATTTGAGACAAAATCGTCTATTTGCAATATACTAATTATATTACTGTGCTATATAAAATAGGTTCCTCTAATTTTCACCAGAAGATTTTACAAAAAAAAACGCATTATATTTGATGTAATTTTACATGATTTTAAGACAGTCATTATGTTTTCTCCGAAATGACTACCAGGAAAAAAGATAAGTTGTTCCAGTCATTATCTACTGTGGCAGGTAGTCTTAACTTTAAATCCAGTTAGGTATTATCAATATGAAAGGAAAATGCCTGTTACTTTAAAAATAATAGTATTGATTTTTCCTCCAGCCAGTTACACCGCACGTTTCTTCATTAAATTCCTCCAGGGTGTGACTGGACTCGATATTAGGTCACTGTTAGAAAGAGCCTAGAACCAACCGAAGACTGGGAGTTGTTATATTTTACAAACTGTTAACTTGCCCGAATATATAAATGTCAGTTTTTTTTTAAAATTTAGTTTCCCCTCAAAAGCTGGAAGCGCTTGGAACAAAAAGTTTAATAGAACTTTTCGAATGTAACAACAAAAATGAACAAAAAGTTAGAAATTTCATCTATATATAAATACATGGATGTTTATTTTGAAAATGATTTCGAAATAATTTTAGGCGATTTGTTCAAAAGTGAATAAAACTGAAGATTAAGACCGGAACTTAACAGAGAGTTTAAGTTGATGCTTCAGATTTAGTTGAAGGATATTGAAACAGCAGGACAGCTTGACTTGAAAAACTTGCACATTTAAAAGTAATCATTCTTCAAAAAGAACCTGGCGAAATAATTCGCCTCGATAGAGAGGAATAATGACAAAGCTAGCCATTTTCCCACGTCACAATTCACTTTGAACGCTGGTGTAAAGCTATAGTTTGGTTGCACATTTGCTGTAAGCAACGACAACGAAGACAATGTTCACCCCTTTTTCGCTGGGAAAGGGCCCTGGTTTTGCCATTAGTTGATTGTCAGAATTTGCGAATTTCGTGGAGACATCCAAAAGTGCGCGAAACCATTGGAAGAGGTGTGTCCATTGTGAATTCCTTGCGGATTTACTGTCAAACTGGAAGTTTTTATTTTAAATGTAGCCAATTGATTTTAGGGTCGTTAATGAAACGGCGCGATTCACAGAATGAAGGTTATGATTCAGTTTGGTGTTAAAGAACGTCATTCATTTAATTTCACAGTCCCACATGCAGTGTAAGGATTAGCGAGGACCGACTATCTATTACCTTCACAATATGTCCCTATCCCTGGGACTCACGATCACTGCAACTGAACGTGCCTTCTTCGACCAGAGAGAAGGGCAATTTCCCTTTAAACTGGAAAATATCCAATTAACTACCCTATTTTTTACACTTAAACCCCCATTTCGGCTGTCGAGCTTTTTTGTGTGTGAATAGATACGTTTGAACGACTATCTTTGACATTCTAAACTTTCACAGAAATGAAAAGTAAATAGTTTTTATTAAGAAACACGAAAACGTCAATTGGTGCAGTTAAATAATTTTTTCACATGCCCACCTCGGTGAATTGAGCCTACTCTGTACTGACTGGGGTGCTTTTCCTTGATGGTTTGAACTTTGATCACATTTCACTAGCTTTTCCATTTTGAAATAATGACAAATTTGTTCATTTTGGTTTGCGGTTCGGTTTTTGCAATTGGTTCTGTCACTTTATTTTAGTAGTTCCAGTGGGTCAGGTAAGTGATTACGGTCAGGGTGTCTCCGTGGTCAGGTAAGTGATTACGGTCAGGGTGTCTCCATCGGACCGGACTCTCATTTTGTGCAGCTCCCAAAGCGGATCAGCAACCAATGGACGCGCAACACGCCAAAGGTAAAGGTTGAGATTAGTCTCTTACGCTCTGGCACTGGAAGTGGAAGATGATCTTGTCCGTGAAAGATCACAAGTGATCATCTTACTTTTCTGTTCGTTGTTAACACAGCAGACGGATCAGTTCACTCGGGATGTTTGGTATATAATCAGGGGTTCTTCTGAAGCACAGGAGGTGAAGTGACGTCTGAGCCAAGACAACCGGGTTCAAACCTCACTTGCTCCAGAGGTGTGTCATAACTTATCCAAATGGGTTTATGAAAAATACCTGTAACTGAGATCGCACTAGCACGTGTATGCTAGGCATACATATAGGCGAAAGTGAGGACTGCAGACGCTGGAGATCAGAGTCAAGATTAGAGTAGTACTGGAAAAGCACAGCAGGTCAGTCAGCATCTGAGGAGCAGGAAAATCGACGTTTCGGGCAGGAGCCCTGCATCAGGAATGACATACCAGGAATGGTATACATATAGATGGATCCTTAACCCTCTGATCAGCAAGTGTGGCGCCAAGTTGCTCAGTGTACCAAGCTGCACCATGCTGCAAAATTGACATGTCCCTATTTCAATATGTGATGATATAGAGTTGGTACTTCCAGTGCTGCTGCAATGTAGCATCATCTCAACAAGGAATAAGATAGGTACAGGTACAACGTGCAGTGAAATTTATGTCTGAAGTTTCTCACCGGCTTTCAGTCAAGCATTTAGAGTGCGAGGGCTCCAGCCAGACAGTCCTTTATGTATGTTGTTAAAAAAAGAGCAAATGCTGAAACATTCAGCAGGTTAGGCAGCATCATCGGAGCAAGAATCAGCGTTAACATTTCAGGAATTTTTTTGGTGATTTCCAAATTTCACAGCCTTTTTATTTTGTTCACTTTGAATTCTATCTGGCTTGAAGTTCATTTATCCAGCCCAGGAGAGGGAATTGGGAACTTGTGGAGTCCGTGACTGAGTAGCTACTATTCAATTGTTCATATGGATGGGAGATTTCAATCTTTACATACCGGTGCTAAGATATCTCCAATCTTTGCATTTATCTCCACTTAATTTCAGGGCCATATTAATGGTTGAGAATCTTGAATTATCATAACTGTCAAAAGCACATTACACTTTCGATAAATTATCAGAACAAAGTGAGCTGGCTTTGCACCAACAATACAGCTAGGAGAAAGTGAGGACTGCAGATGCTGGAGGTCGGAGTCAAAAAGTGTGGCGCTGCAAAAGCACAACCGGTCAGGCTGCATTCGAGGAGCAGGAGAGCCACCAACATTACAGCAGAGATTTAGGGATACTGGAGGGGGTAAGTGGATTGAATTTCCCTAAGGACAAGTCCTTCTCCAGAGAGAAGTTGAGTATTAATACTTGATTTAAACTAGGTAAGTCCAATATCAATGTGAAAGGATACCTTCTGACTCAGATAGAAAACATATTTGCACAGGATTAGCACCTTTCAGCACCTCCAGCCTGCTGGACTAGTAATCCAGAGGACCAAGCTAATATCCTGGGGTGATGGGTGTAAATCCCACCAAGCAAAACCACCGTGTTACTGTCCAAGCCAATTATAACTTTGACTTGGAAATATATCATGTTCCTTCAATGTTGTGGGGTCAACGTTCTGGGTTCCATCCTTACCAAAATGTGTGTGAACCTACACTGTATGGATTGTAGCAGTTAAAGGCAAATTAGAGATGAACAATACATGTTCGCCCAATCGGTAATGCTAAATCCTAAGAGTGGATATTTTAAAAATATGGAATTTGAATTTAATTAATAAAATTCTAGAACTGAGTAAATTAATCTCAGTAATAGTGTCACAAAGCTATCATGGACAAAAACCATCTTCTTCTCTCATGCACTGTAAGGAAGGAAATCTGCCATCTTTATATAGTCTGACCGAGTTAGACATGACTCCAGAACCACAGTAATATGGTTGACTCTTAACTGCCTTCGGAGATGGCTGAGGAAACCATTCAGTTTGAGGGCAATTAGGGATAGGAATAAATACTGGCCTTGCTAGCAATATCCCATCAAACAATAAAAAATAAATTATGAAATGGCTGACCCGAATGTTAACACAAACTATCCACACCTTTGTTCTATAAACCTTGATATCAAGGCCTAGTAGAAGAAGGAGACAAAATTATTCCAGCAATGAAGCTAAAAGTTGAGAATTCTGGGGCTTAATAAAAGAGTCAGTAGCTCCAAATTTTTAATGGTTTCTTGTTCATTCACAATTTACCTCAAAAATAATTTTACTTTTGCAGTTTCTCTGTGACAATAAGGAATTTGAATGTGAATGAAGTTGCATATCAAGGCCTAGTAGAAGAAGGAGACAAAATTATTCCAGCAATGAAGCTGAAAGTTGAGAATTCTGGGGCTTAATAAAAGAGTCAGTAGCTGCAAATTTTTTAATGGTTTCTTGTTCATTCACAATTTATCTCAAAAACAATTTTAATTTTGCAGTTTCTCTGTGACAATAAGGAATTTGAATGTATATGAATGAAGTTGCACTTGATTCTTAAGCCACCATTATCCTATTTCCTCCATATCGTATTGGCACTACCACAGGACCAGCATATCTGGGAATCTCTTGGTAGGTGGATCCTTTCCCAGAACTTTGGGAATTGAGATAGTCAGATCAGGATAATGCAAGGAAGATTGAGTTTCACAGAGATGAGTGCAATAAATGAACTAAGAAGCTCAAGAGGACAGGGGTATCAGAATGTAGCATATTGCCTCAATCTGAACTTGGATGCTAGAGGTAAATAAAAAAATCCCACCAGCCAGGGACTCCTGCTTTAACAGTTCTTCATTTCCTCATAATTGGTTAAAGTCTCAAATGAAAAAAAAACTGGGATTTGGGTATCAGAACTTTAAAACATACATGTTCTTCTTAATACGGGTACCATGCAAGTGAGGGAATACATAGTCACAATTGTAACCTTAGGTATAATAGTACTCACTAAAAGTAGTAAAGACTTACATTTATATAGCACCTTTCATTATCTTAGAAAGGTCCAAAGCACTTTACAGCCATTAATCGTGATAAATCATTGCTGATGTAATGTAGGAAACATAAGAACAATTTGCATGTAGCAAAGTTCCATTGTTTTTCAATGGCGTATGTTGAAGGATAAACACTGGCAACTGCTATTCTGCTCATCTTCAACATGGTGCCATGAGATCTCTTACATCACTTCAAGAACAGACTGAGCCTTGGTTAAACTTCCTTAATGAAAAGATTACATCTCTAACACCACAGGACTCCCTCTGTATTGTACTGGGATATTTATCTCATTTTTCACTCTTTATCCACTAAAGTGGAGCTTGAATCTACAGCATACCGATTCTGCTGAGAGTTTTACTGCTGAGCTATAGATTACACAGATAAAAAGCAGTTTGAATTTAAATAAAAATCTTGTGATTTAAAATAAATTTAGTTTTGAACTGCTCAGAAGTTATGATGTATTGGATTTGAAGTATTTCTGAGCTGAATCCAGTCTGCTACTTGTGGTAGATTGTATCACATTACATGTAAGTTTTTCTCACAGCCACTCTCCACTTATTTTTCCCTTAATGTGTGTAGAATATGTTCAGTGTTCTTCAATGGTCTATGAGATTAAATTAAATCGTTATGGTGGAATCTTTACTTTTGATAATAAATACAAACATCAATTTATTTACTGAAAAAACAGCAATTTTGTTACAAGGTTTTAAGTCATGACTTTGTTACACAACAACTTTTAAAAAATGAATTAGTGCTTATTGGTCTGGCAGATTTCAGTGATGAATAGATACATCTTACAACACTTGACCTGGAGATGAGCTTCTGACCACATTTCTGAACCATCACTAAAGCGACACACTTTGAATTACTGCTAATTTGTTTCAACTTTGGCTCAGTAGTAGAATGCTCAGCTCTGAGTCAATAAGCTTGTAGCTTTGAATCCCACTCTAGGTGCTTGACAACAAAAAATCTACATGGACACTCTAATATAGCACAGAGGGAGCAATGAAGGATTGGAGATGCAGCCATTTGCATGGAGAAATTAACCAAGTTCAATCTGTTCTTGCATAAAATATCTCAACACTATTTTGAAGAAAAGCAGAGGAGGAGTGGCCAATATTTATCCCACAACCAACATCTTTAAAAACAGACTATCTGTAACATTGTTTAATGGGCCACTACCTCCATTCCCTCCAGAATCATCTCTCCAAACCCTCATTGATACATGAAATCTAACTCTGACTTATGGCATAGAGTCATAAAGCATGGAAAAAGACCCTTCAGTCTATCCTGACCATGCTGGCCAACCTGCCTGGTCTTGGGGTCCATATCCCTCCAAACATTTCTAATTCATGTACGTATCTATATGTCTTTTAAACATTGTAGTTATACACACATCCACCACTTCCTCTGGAAGTTCATTCTACACATGAACTCTGTGTAAAAAAATTGCCCCTCATGTCTATTTTAAATCTCTTTCCTCTCACCTTAAAATATGCCCCCCTAATCTTGAAATCCCCTACTCTAGGGAAAAGACACCCACCATTAGTTTATAAACATATAGACATTTTTAGAAACTTCTCCAAAACTCCCTTGGTTGGACTTCCATTTTATATCCAATGAACACTTAAATTCATCCAAAACTCTCTTAACTGCATCCAAACTTGAGCAAGTTCCCATTCACCCATCACCCTTGTGCTCACTGACATATATTGGCTCCAGTAAAGTTATGTTCACAGACACATCAGTATCTATGTTAAAGTTAAACGAGTAAATTACACAAAGCAGCATGCTTTCAATAAAATGTCATGATTCAAGTGATCCCAAGTGAAATGGCCTCAAGTCACATGGTATAATATAGTAATTATGGCCATGAGATATAATACAACATTCATCCTGTATTCACTGACATACACTGGCTCCCATTTGAGTAATGTTTTGATTTTAATAGGTTAATCTGGTTTTCAAATCTCTCCATGTCCCAGTGAGATAGTGAGGAAAGATTACAATCTGAGACTGGTACAGTTGAGAACAAAGGCGAATCAAACAGTCAGGGCAGGCATGGACAAAACAGTGAACAAGGTACAATTGATAAATTAAACTGCATTTATTTCAATGCAAGAGGCCTAACAGAGAAGGCAGATGATCTCAGGGCATGGTTAGGAACATGGGACTGGGATATCATAGCAATTACAGAAACATGGCTCAGCGATGGACAGGACTGGCAGCTTAATGTTCCAGGATACAAATGCTACAGGAAGGATAGAAAGGGAGGCAAGAGAGGAAGAGGAGTGGCGTTTTTGATAAGGGATAGCATGACAGCTGTACTGAGGGAGGATATTCCCAGAAATACATCCAGGGAAGTTATTTGGGTGGAACTGAGATATAAATAAGGGATGATCACCTTACTGGGATTGTATTATTGATTCCTGAATAGTCAGTGGGGAAGCACTTTGGGGCCAGCAACCATAATTCTATTAGATTTAAAATAGTGATGGAAAAGGATAGACCAGATCTAAAAGTTGAAGTTCTAAATTGGAGGAAGGCTAATTTTGACGGTATTAGACAAGAAATTTCGAAAGCTGATTGGGTACAGATGTTCGCAGGTAAAGGGATGTCTGGAAAATGGGAAGCCTTCAGAAATGAGATAACAAGAGTACAGGGTCAGCACGGTACGGTGGCACAGTGGTTAGCACTGCTGCCTCACAGTGCCAGAGACCTGGGTTCAATTCCCGCCTCAGGCAACTGTCTATGTAGGGTTTGCACATTCTCCCGGTGTCTGCGTGGGTTTCCTCCTGCAGTCCAAAAGTGTGCAGGTTAGGTGAATTGGCCTTGCTAAATTGCCCATCATGTTAGATGTAGGGGAATGGGTCTGGGTGGGTTGCTCTTCGGAGGGTCAGTGTGGACTTGCTGGGCCGAAGGGCCTGTTTCCACATTGTAAGTAAGTAATCTAATCTTATCTGAGATATTCCTGTTAGGGTGAAATGAAAGGCTGGTAGGTATAGGGAATGCTGGATGACAAAAGTAATTGAGGTTTTGGTTAACAAAAAGAAGGAAGCATATGCCAGGTATAGACAGGATAGATCAAGTGAATCCTCAGAAAAATATAAAGGCGGTAGGTGTATATTTAAGAGAAAAATAAGGAGGGCAAAAAGGGGACATGAGATAGCTTTGGCAAATAGAATTAAGGAGAATCCAATGGGTTTTTACAAATATATTAAGAACAAAAGGGTAACTAGGGGGAGAGTAGGGCCCCTCAAAGATCAACAAGGTGGCCTTTGTGTGGAGCCGCAGGAGATGGGGTAGAAACTAAACGAATATTTTGCATCAGTATTTACTGTGGAAAAGGATATGGAAGATATAGACTGCAGGGAAATAGATGGTGACATCTTGCAAAATATCCAGATTACAGAGGAGGAAGTGCTGGATGTCTTGAAATGGTTAAAGGTGGATAAATCCCCAGGACCTGATCAGGTGTACCTGAGAACTTTGTGGGAAGCTAGGAAAGTGATTGTTGGGCCTCTTACTGACATATTTGTATCATCAATAGTCACAGGTGAGGTGTGGGAAGACTGGAGGTTGGCTAATATGATGCCACTATTTAAGAAAGGTGTTAAGGACAAGCCAAGCAACTATAGAACAGTGAGCCTGACGTCAGTGTTGGGAAAGTTGTTGGAGGGAATCCTGAGGGACAGGATGTACATGTTTTTGGAAAGGCAAGGATTGCTCAGGGATAATCAGCATGGCTTTGTGCTTGGGAAATCATGTCTCATAAACTAGATTGAATTTTTTTGAAGAAGTACCAAAGAGGATTGATGAGGCAGAACAGCGGATGTGATCTATATGGACTTCAGTAAGGCATTCGACAAGGTTCCCCATGGGAGACTAAAATATTGGCCAGGATACTTGGGAGACTGGTTAGCAAGGTTAGAGCTCATGGGGTACTGGGAGAACTAGCCATTTGGATGCAGAACTGGCTCAAAGGTAGAAGACAACGGGTGATGATGGAGGGTTGCTTTTCAGACTGGAGGCCTGTGACCAGGGGAGTGCCACAAGGATTGGTGCTGGGCCTACTACTTTTTGTCATTTATATAAATGATTTGGATGTGAGCATAAGAGGTATAGTTCGTAAGTTTGCAGATGACACCAAAATTGGAGGTGTAGTGGACAGTGAAGAAGGTTATCTCAGATGGGCCAATGGGCTGAGAAATGGCAAGTTGAGTTTAATTTAGATAAATGCGAGATTCTGCATTATGGGAAAGCAAAAGTTAGCAGGACGTCTACACTTAATGGTAAGGTCCTGGGGAGTGTTGCTGAACAAAGAGACTTGGAGTGCAGGTTCACAGCTTCTTGAAAGTGGAGTCACAGGTAGATAGGATAGTGAAGAAGGCATTTGGTTCAGAAAAGATTTACAAGGATGTTGCCAGAGGTGGAGAATTTGAGCTATAGGGAGAGGTTGAACAGGCTGGGGCTGTTTTCCCTGGAGCGTCGGAGGCTGAAGGGTGACCTTCTTGAGGTATATAAAATCATGAGGGGCGTGGATAGGATAGGATAAATAGACAAAGTCTTCCTCTGGGGTGGGGGAATCCAGTACTAAAGGGCATAGGTTTAGGGTGAGAGGGGACAGATATAAAAGAGAACTAAGGGGCAACTTTTTCACGCAGAGGGTGATACGTGTGTGGAATAGTCTGCCAGAGGAAGCAGTGGAGGCTGGTACAATTGCAACATTTAAAAGGCATCTAGATGGGTATATGAATAGGAAGGGTTCAGATGCTGGTTCATGTGGGACTAGATTGGGTTGGGATATCTGGTCGGTATGGACGAGTTGGACCAAAGTGTCTGTTTCCATATTGTACATCTCTATGACTCTATGTTTCTAAGTCTTAATTTTGAATGAACCCAGCATAGCACAATTCTGCTGTGTGATATAAATAAGATAAACAGCCTATAAAAGTACTAGGAACTAATTTAAGAATTATTTCATGTTTAGTTCAGGATTGGAATTTAGTACTAATGCAACTCAAACAGAATCATAATTAGCCCTTAGTTAGCATTCTATTTGTTAGGAAAAATGAACAAGAAAAAATATAGGCCACTCAGCCTTTCAAGCCTGCTCTGCCTTTCAGTAACACCATGGCTGACCTGATTTTAACCTCAACTCTACATTCCTGCAGATCCTCAAGAATCTACCTACCTCTGCATTAAAAGTATTTAAAGATTTTGTATCCCCTATATTTTCTGGAAGGAAATTCCAAAGACTCTCAATCCTCTGAGAGAGAAAAATATTTCCTTGTCTCTGTTTTAAATGAGTGCCCCCTTAATTTTCAAATCGGAACACTTCGTTCTAGATTCTCCCACAAGTGGAAAATTGCTTTCACCATCCATCAGATCAAGTTCTCTCAAGATCTTATATGTTTCAATTAACTAGAGGACATAGTTTTAAGGTGAGAGGGTGAAGATTTAAAAGGGACCTAAGGGACAACTTTTCATGCAGAGTGTGGTGCAGGTATGGAATGAGCTGTCAGAGGAAATGATGGAGGCTGGTACGAAAACAACATTTAAAAGGCATCTGAATGGGTATATGAACAAGAAGGATTTAGAGAGATATGGACCAAATGCTGGCAAATGGGACTAAATTAATTTAGGATATCTGGTCGGCAAGGGCAAGTTGGACTGAAGGGTCTGTTTCCTTGCTGTACAGCTCTATGACTCTATGACTCTAAGTTACCTCTGACTATTCTAAACTTCTGAGGGTACAGGCCTAGCTTGTCTAGCCTTTCCTCATAAAGCAATCAGCTCATTCCAGATATGTCTGGTTAGCGTTCTCTGAACTGCTTCCAATACATTAACATCCTTCCATAAGTATGGTAGTCATCCTTACCTGGTCGGGCCTACATATGACTCCAGACCCACAGCAAGGTAGTTGATTTAACAATTAGGGATGGGGCAGCGATACTCTCACCATGTGAATTAATAAATAAAATCCATCAAATTTATTATCTTCTGATGATGCCACTGCATAACTAGCAATAATGTTACACCTTTCACAACATTGGGACATCTTAAGGAATTTCCAACAAATTAAACAGCTTTAAAGTAGAGTCACTGTTGTGATGTAGAAACACAACAGCTAATCTGCACACAGCGTGCTCCCACAAACCTCAGTATAAAAGCAGGAAATCTTCTTTAAAGTTATTGTTTGAGACTAAAATATTGGCCAGGATACTTCGGAGAACTTTCTTTTTCTTCCTCAAATATTGCCATGACATTTTATGTCCTGGGAGAACAGACAAGGTTTAAGATCTCATCCAAAAGATGGCACACCCAACAATGCACTTCTCTATCAGTACTTAGATCTAGTTGGGTCAAAATCCTAGAATTTCATCTCTATCAGATTTGGAGTCTATGTAAGCACATGAACTCCAACAGTTCAAGAAGACAGCTCACTACCACTTTCTCAAGGATACTGGACAGGCAATAAATATTAGTCCAGCCAGCAATGTCCATGTCCCCCAAGTAAATAAAAGCTTCTCCAGCAGAATGGTTAACTTTCATTATCTGCACAAATCTCTGGAATAAGGCCCAACCTCACAACCTTCTGATTCAAATGCCAGAGAACTACTTCATCAAGCTATAGCTGACATTGTTGCAGTAGAACCCAAAACTTATTTAACTTATATCTATTGACAATTAAATGCTATCTGAGTGTATATCTTCATCAGATTTCAAAGCTGCTTGTTTTCAAATTAGTCTGCTTTGGACAGGGACTATTACTTAAAATTCAAATTGAGTGTAGGTTAGGCGTTATTCAGGGCATCATTGAAATTCACAGCTTTATAAAACCACTCTGATCTTTCCATTCTCACTGGTCATTTTGTGCAATACGTTAAATAATCTTTTGACTGAAGTGTTTTCATGGTATTGTTACAACTATCAGGCATGTCCTCCACAATATCAGTGAACTGTATATTACGATAACTTGTGTTAACTTGTAATGATGCAAACAAAAGCAGGTAAAAGTTTACATATAGTTGTTTGGTAGTGCGGAACTGAGTATTGCTGAAACAATACACATTTCGGCAAAATTTTTCATCTTGTACTCATAAGGAAATCAGTTCAAGAGAAATATCAATACTGAAACTGCATAAAAGTGCTGATCGGTGAATACTTCGCCAAGGAGAAAGCGCCAATTAGTTATCGCTAACATTTATCTGCCAGACTTTGTTCAAATTTTAATACGGACACGTTAAGTGCACCACTGGGTCTTTTGCCCAGTTCTCTGTTGCTGGAATAAAGATTTGACGTTCAATCAATTGGCTGTGAAAGCTTCTGTAGTTAGATGGTTAGTGTTTTCCTATTTCCTGGATGAGCAGGAATGCAGACTTTCAGAGGGAGAGAGTTTTGTTGATCTTCAGTAGTTTTGTGGTTATGGCACTTTCACACTGCTTGACTTTCCTTCAACAGTATCTGGTTTTTGTATATCTTTTCTCTTTGTCCTCCCTTGGTTAAAACTCCCTGTCTTAGGATGGTTCTCAAAGCCTTCTTATTGGAAATCTGTATGCTAGCTGGCCTTACCCAGTTTTTTACATACAGTTCAAAACTCTAAAAGATGGTTTGTTAATTTTGAGGAATTAAGGATTCTACCAAACAAGAAAGTCAATTATGCTGAGTCCCTTTGAAATTCTTCCTCCCATCTGCTTTTTGTCTCTGAAGCTTGAATTCTCACACTTCCATTATCTATTTGCAAACTCATTGGAAGAGCCTTTACATATCCGGGCATGTTCCTCCGTATTTCGTTTACATCTTGCATCTTGGAGCAGCCTTTTCTTTTAGCCTCTTGTGTTTGGTTTAAATCAGATATTTTGAAAATAAAAATCTGTAATGTCATATAGCTCCCTTGTTGATGATAGCATCTAGATTTGAGTTTAGCATAATGTTTGAAATCGATTAACATAAGCTAAACCTTGTCAACTCTTTAGCATACACTGAACTAGACTATACATCAGTCTCACAATGTCTGCTTTTAATAAATAAACATTTTCATTAAGGTTTAATGATGTTTTGTCCTCTAATATTAGTTACTAGATTCTCTCCACTGGCTAATACTAGATAAGTGTCTTGTAAATTGAATTAAGGTAACTAAAGTTACACTATTTGATTGTGAAAAACATATAGTATTTCACTGAAAAAAAAACCATTTGTTTATTGTGTCTTTTACAGTCTCAGGACATTATAAAGTATTTTTACAGCCAGTAAAGCAGTTTGTATTTTAAATGAGGTATTGTCTCAGTTATATGAAATGTGACAGCCAAGTTGTGTACAGCAAACTCTCAAAAATGACATTGAGGTAAACAATCAGATTCTGAGATAAATATTACCCAGGACAC
Organism: Chiloscyllium plagiosum; assembly: GCF_004010195.1. NCBI lineage: Eukaryota > Metazoa > Chordata > Chondrichthyes > Orectolobiformes > Hemiscylliidae > Chiloscyllium > Chiloscyllium plagiosum. The sequence goes on along the minus strand of NC_057725.1, from coordinate 23,189,808 downwards.
TGAGGATAGCTCCCCTGCTTATTTGAATGTGTCATGGGATATTCTACATTTATTTGAGAAGGGCAAGTTAACCTCTGTTAAAATCTCATCAGAAAAAACATATCTCAGAGCACAATATTTTCTTATGATGCGCTGAAATACCAATCTACATTCAGTGCTCAAGTACCTGCAAAAGAGCTAAACTATTTATGACTACTGGATATAACTAGTTATAATGCTGGATAAACTCAGCAGTCTGGCAGCGTCTGTGGAGAGAAAAGAAATTAGCAATTTGAGTCTAGTATGACTCTTCTTCAGAACAGACTCCAAATCTTACCTCTATTTCACTCTGCAGATGCTGCTAACCTGTTGAGGTTTAAGATTAGATTATTTACTGTATGGGAACATCTCCGGGACACCCGCACCAATCAACCACACCACCCCGTGGCCCAACATTTCAACTTCCCCTCCCACTCTGCCGAGGAAATGGAGGTCCTGGGCCTCCTTCACCGCCGCTCCCTCACCACTAGACGCCTGGAGGAAGAACGCCTCATCTTCCGCCTCCCCACCCCACCCTCCTCTAGCTTATCTCTCCACACTTCAGGCTCGCCTTTATTCCTGATGAAGGGCTTTTGCCCAAAACATCGATTTCGCTGCTCCTTGGATGCTGCCTTAACTGCTGTGCTCTTCCAGCACCACTAATCCAGAATCTGGTTTCCAGCATCTGCAGTCATTGTTTTTACCTCATTATCTCAGTTGAGTATTCATAGTTAGTTTCTCACAAAAAATGTGCAGCATTGTAAGGTAAAATATGATGACTGCAGTGGAGAATTCTTCCACTGTGTTTTTTTCAAACTGGACTCAGGCAATTGTGTGTTCACAAAATTTCAATCCACTTCATAGGCTGCACTCTTGAGTCTGAATCTTAAAAAAATAAGCATCCAAACTCACTTCTTCTTTCTTGAGCAAGTGTGGGTTCTGCAGTCCTGAATTGTCCAATCCTGGAGCAGAGATTCTGCTATAGGTGTGGCAGACAGTGTTTGGTGGGATGCTCTGGATTCTGCATGTTCATTAGTGTCTACATGCTCCATTCGGTGGTGCTCGAAGTGGTAGATACCTTCAAAGAAGCTTCTTCTCCAGTTTGCACATTCTAGGGCAAGTGATTGCCATGTGTCGGTGTGGATGTTGCATTTGTTTAGAGAGGCCTTCAGGGTGTCTTGTAATGATTTCTCTGTGCTCCTAATGATGACTTAGCATTATGGAGCTTAGAGCAGAGCATTAGTTTCAGAAGTCTTGTGTGCTGGACATGTTGACAATGTGCACATTGGTCACAGCATGTTGTGTGTGACCAGTGCTTCGATACTGGGGATATTGGCCTGGGGGAAGATGTTCACATTGGTACGCCCATCCTACTAGTGGATTTGCAGGATTTTGTGACGGCAACACTGGTGATAACTCTCCAGGTATTTAAGGTGTCTGCTGTATACGATCCATGTTTTTGATGTATACAGAAGGGTGGGGAAAATGTCTGCTCTGTCGATCATGAGCTTGGTGATGGCATCAACTTTGAGGCTGTGTTGCTCAGGCATCTGAAGCTATATTGTGTATTGGAGTCAATGTTGGATTTCATCATTAATGTCTGCTCACTTGAAAGGAACTCCTGAGGAATGGGAAATGATCCATATTGTTCAGAGGCTTGTCATGGATTTTAACAATTAGCAGGGCAGTGTAGTGTGGCAGGAATGGGCCAATAGACAATCTTTCTTTTCCAGATATTTAGTCTGAGGCTCATTCTCTCATATACCTTGGTGAATGTATTAATGATAGTTTGTAGCTTGCCTCCAAGAATGCACCTATGCATGTATTGTCTTCAGCGTGGGCTTGGTTTGCCTGGAGGAGCTGACTGTTTTCTGCTCTTCCTGTATATTAACTTCACTACAGCAGGATGTTTCATGGAGATGGAGTGAAATGATGCCACAAGGAAGTTAGAGAAGAGGTTCTGTTCAATGACATGGTCCTATTTGACCCCAAATTTGCACTCATAATCGGTATGTGGTGGATCTGTTCATAAGGATTACAGCTTGCATGTCATTGGGAAGCAGGCAGAGAATGGTGATGAATTTCTATGGACAATCTAATTTCAAAAGCATGTTTCACAATCCCTCACACAGTCAAAGGCTTTTGTGTGATTACAGAAGGCCATGTACAGAGATTGGTGCTGTTCCCTGCACTTCTTTTGGATTTGTCGCACACTGAAAATCCTGGCCGTTGTGCATTTTGATGGATGGAAGCTGCATTGAGCCTTCAGCTGCTAGGAGGAGCGATCCTTCAGTAATTTCCACAGTCAGATCTGTTTCTCTTCTTGAAGATGGTCACAATTATAGAATCTCTGAGATCTACAGGTATGCTCTCTTCCTCCCAGACAAGGGTAATAAGGCTATGAATTTATGTTAAGAGTGCCTCTCCACAGTATTTTAGTTCGTCAGAGGGGATTTCATCTGTGTCAGAGGCCTTTTGTGTTTATCAGTTGTTGGATTGCTTTTTCTGTCTCACGGTTGGAGGTGCATTGAGATTGTGACAGTAGAGTGTTGCACAATGGTCGGCAGAAGTGGGTACTGCAAATGCTGGAGATTAGAGTCAAGCTTAGAGTGGTGCTGGAAAAGCACAGCAGGTCAGGCAGCATCTGAGAAGTAGGGAAATCGACATTTCGGTCAAAAGCCCTTCATCAGGAATGAGGCTGGGAGGCTCATGGGTGGAGAGATAAATGGGAGGGAGGTGGGGCTGGGGAGAATGTAGCTGAGAGTGCAATAGGTGGAGGTGAAGGTGATAGGTTGGAGAGGAGGATGGAACGGATAGGTGAGAAGGAAGATTGACCGGTGGGACAGGTCATGAGGATGGTGCTGAGCTGGAAGGTGCGAACTGGGGTAAAGTAGGTGAGGGAAATGAGGAAACTGGTGAAAGTCCACATTGATGCCATGGGGTTGAAGGATCCCGAGGCAGAAGATGAGGAAATTGCACTTCTCAGTCCAGCAGCTCAAAGGACGAAATGGCACTTCTCAGTCCAGCAACATTGAGACACCTGTGGCAGAGTTGTTTACTACCTCCACTGGTTTGGGGCCAAGTTGATGGAGATGGTAGAGTGAATCAGTTGGTGGTCAGTCCAGCACTCATTGGCTCTGGCCATGGCATGTCTGATGTGATCACCTTTGCCCTCCTCGCTCGAACGATGATGTAGATGGTGTCAGTGCTCGGAGCAGATGTGTTGCCATGAAGTTTTGTCCATGTCCCTCTGCTGGAATAGGGTGTCATTATGACAAGGTTATGTTCTAGGCACTACATCAAGAGGAAGACTCCAGTGGAGTTTGTTTTCCTAGTGCCTTCCTTGCCTAACACACCTTTACAAAGGTTTCCATCCCTCCTGACTCTGACATTGAAGCCACTGAGGAGAATCTCCTTTTCAGATGCAGGACAGTGATCGATTGAGGCTGGTGTAGAATGCCTCTTTTATGTTATTCATTATCTCTAGAGTCAAGACATAAGCACTGGTGATTGTGAGATACTTCTTCTGAACCAGGGTAAGCCATAAGGTCAAGAGAACTCATTTGCCCAACAGATGGATTTCGGAGTCAACCAACCAGTTCATTTTTTAATGGGAAAACTAACCCCATAGAGAAGGCATTCTTCTTCTGGTATAACCACCAACTTGTTCTTTTAAGCTTGCCTTCTCCTGCCAGTCACATCTTGCCCAGGGCAGTGATATCAATGTTGTGCTAGAGTTTCCAGGCTATGACAACATTATTACATTCAGGTCTGACATCGTTGGTTGTCCTTAATGGTCCTGATGTTCTGGATCCCGAAATTCATTGGGTGTTAGGGTTGAAGATGCCTATGCACGCCAACCACCATATAATCCTAGTGGAGCAAGGTCTTGACTCAATGGCAGAGAAATTCTGAGTTGTCTGGAGACAAGGCTCTAAAGTCCAAACTCTACTCCAGAATTGAAGCACATTTTGTAAACTGACATGTCAGTGAGGGAATAATTTATTGAGGTAATATCTTTCAAGTGAGATTAAACAGATGTCTCACCTGCTTGATTAGATGCATGCTAAATACTATGTAGCGCCATTTGAAAAGTAGCAATCCACCTACACTTAATTGTTTCTCAATCCAGAAAGATTTCTGGGGTCAACCTCTATGGGGTCATTTATCTTTTTATCTGCTTGTGTTGGAGCTTGCTATGCACAAATGGCTACTGCATTTGCCTGTGTTACAAAAGTTTATAAATTTCAAAACATAATTGACAGTAAAACACTTTGTGGAGGATGCAAAAGCAAAGCAATTTGCTTTTTTTCATTCATCAACTACAGTGAATTTATGAGTACGCTCCAGACTTGTGTAACATCCCATTTCAAATGACTAATATTTCTTTAAAGTAAGCTGATGCTATAGAGCTAAGTTTTACACTGAACTACTAATTCAGAGCTACCTGGTTTCACTATGATTCTCAGCAAGCAAGCTAGGTGCTGGTGGGTCATATAGATTTAATAGGTAAGTATAGACTCATCTTGAAGAGGATGAAGAAACAGCTGAAACATGTTTCACAGTGACTAAACTGACAGGAATGAGTAATGAAATGAATGATCCACCAATGGTGTTTAACTCCACTTTGAGATTGTAATTCAATCAAAAACTCCAGTCGCGTCCATGAACTATTTGAATGATGTGCTCACAATTTATAACATCATCAGGATCTCAAATGAATTACAGCCTTGTAACTTGCTCCTGGTATCTATTATTCTACATCTATACTTTATTGTTTATTTAAAAAAATTAAGTCTCTGCACCTGCTTAAGCTGAACTTCTCAAATCAACTGAGTACATCTTCCCCAGGTGTGGTAGAAGTTTATTGGACTGGGGGAAGGGGGTAGGGACTGTGATGATTGATGTTGGCTTGTCTGACAACAGGAGTGAGCCTCTTGCCTTACTTCAATTGAGACTGGGATTTTGCAAACAGATAGCAGTAGGGTTTACAGTAAATACAATCCTGGTTATTTGGCATCCATAATCAACATAATTTGAAACAATGCCCATTGCAATCCATTCTGGTGTCAACAGATTACAAAGGAGGCAGTGACAAAACAATTGAAAAGCATACAAAGCTATAATCAGCCTTAATACTTATACGATTCATGAGCAGCTGATCCCCACAGCACACTTCCCCACTCCCCAACTCAACAACTGCACCAAACGCCTGCCAACCCCAGCCAATAAAGAGAGTGAACGAATAAATAAATAGTGAAGATAGCATCCTTGTGTATTTTTAAAGGCAGAATTAGATAGATTCTTGACTAACAAGGGAATCAAAGGTTGTAGGCTGGGAGGTGGAAGCAAGGGCACAATTGGATTAGCCGTGATCTTATCAAATAACAGAGCAGGCTCAAATGGCCAAATGGCACTTTTCCAGCCTTGTTGCCAAACTTTACAATGGGATTTATTTAAAGTTGAATTCTTGATCCAACTCTCACTCTCACCCACATTTCCAATTCTCAAATAAGGTCATGGAGACCTTGTCCCAGATCCCCCACAACTTTTAGTATCATTAAAATCAGGAAGATGAACGTCCTGCGAGAAAAACACAAACAAATCTGTCAGTCATACAAAAGATTAAAATCCAAGCATCCCTGTGAGACAAGTAATGCTTCAGTTAAAGAACGCTATATACCCTGTCACAATCAGGCAGTAAATTTCCCTTCTTAGGTGCATCGGAAGTGAGGTTTCTAACAGGTCATAAGTCTGAACTGAATCTTTTATGAAATGCCAAAGAATTTGCATTTCTTTTCAAACCAGGAAGTTATTGACATTTTGATTGTGTATTATCATGTATGACATACCATAAGCACCAGGTAATGTTGACATAAAATCCAATTTTTTAACTGGTTGCATATTATCGTCTTTTTTTAAACAAAGCCATATGACAGTATTCAAGTTTTATTTCACATAGTAGAACATTTTAAATATACAAGTTCTTGCTGCTTTGAGACCAACATGCTTGTTGTGATCTCTGGAATGAAGATTTCTAGGATCCTTAATATCGAATAAAAATATTTATTTCAGAGTGCATTAAATCACTTGTTTCCAAAATGTATCTATCAATATAAACAAGGATTTCAATAGAAACAGCTTAATGTTTTAGCACAGGGATTTCTCTATATGCTAATTTACTTCAGAAATATAGAAATAGGAAAAGAACTTTAGTCCTGTTAGCCTGCACTATCTCTGGTGGTTGACCTGTTTCTTATCCCATTTGACCATCTGGATTCTTGAACCTATCATACCTAGACCAAAAATTCCTCTCAATTTCAGCTTTGAAAACATCAATCAACCCCCAAGATCGACAGCACTTTAGGGGATAGAGGTCCAGATTTTCACTATCCTTTTATGAAAAAATTGATTCCTAATTTTAAGATTTTTTTTTCCCAAGACTGCTCCACCAGTGAAAATGGTTTCTCTCTTTCAACATTATCAACTTTTCAAATCATCCAAACGTTTTTCTTCATGTTTGAAAGTCTCCAATCCCCAGTTTGATTTGGGAAAGATTTTCATTATGGAGTAAGTATTGTTAATATTTTATCACAAATGATTTTCTACAAGTGCTGTCCGAGTAGTTTGGAAGTAGCAATCCCTTAAAATAAAATATATTGTTTAAATTTCATCAATATGGACCAAACCTAGCATTAATTATACAACAGAAAGAACTGAAAATGCTGGAAATACTTAGCAGGCCAAGCAATATATATATATATAGAGAGAGAGAGAGAGAGAGAGAGAGAGAGAGAGAGCGAGAGAGAGAGAGAAACTGAGTTAGGCCAATTATACGAAAAATCAGCAGGTGTCAATTTGCAGAGTTTCATGGAGGATATTTTCTTTGTGAGCTCCAGTGAGCCATCTCACTCAATTATTCATTGCTCATCTCATTACATAGACACCATACCTCCATGACAATCTGCTCATTCTTTCTTGTGTACAGTAACAATGAAATGGTTGGTGCCAGGACCATCCAAGATTCAAAGTGCGGGTGTCATATTTAAACCTCAGCTGTACACTACATCATTCTGGTCTGAATTATTCATCTGGATCAGTGCAGTGTCCATGGTCTGGAAGAACATATAACAATGCCACAAGTAGATTAATGACCATCTGTGCTCCACAAGAGTAAACGTCTTTCTTTCTGCTTCCTCAAGCTCACTCTAACTCTGCCACTGCACCCACCTCCCACCAAGCATACTGGTCCATCACTTTCAGTGTTAGATGCAGTATCTTTCCTCAATGGCTCTCACCCACACCATCTGCACCTCAAATTGCTAACCCTTCCAACCATCTGTGCTTCCTACTCACTCACGCAAGACACCTCACCACCTTTACTGAAAGATGAACGACCAGCCCCCTAATGGATCATATTTCCCTTTTCTAAACATTGACAAGGTGCCTGATGAACATTCTGTGCTGCACGGCAAGCGAGAGCTGCTGTGACCATCCAAGGAGATGCAAATTGAGTGAGTGCTAAGAAAGCAAACTCAGAGCCCTGAGTTCTCCCAGATCTGATTCATGAGATGGGTGCCCATCCCTGTACACAAAGCAGCCTGTCAGCAGAGTTACAATGTAAAGTATCAGAGAACTCAGAGTGCAAAACTGCTTAACTATCTTAGAAGTGTGTTCCAAATGTGCCCAATAGATACACTATAGGATTGTAGTTCAGGCAATACTAAGCACTGGGAGCTGAAACAATGTCCATTAAAAAAAGAAAATGCTAAAATACTAGAGATACCATCGATGGAATGATATGTTAAGCTGAGGCACTGACTTCCTGATCAGTGAGTGTTTGAAACCCTACAGCGATTAAGTCTCCAGAGGGTTAAGCTGACAGGTCTATAAGGTCTGCTAGGCTGACAGGTCAATACTGCAGTATGGAGTGAGACATGCAAGCAGTTCTGTATGTGGCTTCACTAGGTTGACACCTCATTTTTAGGATTGCTCACGTGGCTGGATGGCTGGTTTGTGATGCAGTGACACCAACAGAGTGGGTTTAATTCTCGGATCCGCTGAGGTTACCATGAAGGACTCTCCTTCTCAATGTCTCTCCTCACCTGAGTCATGGTGACCCTGAGGTTAAACTATCACCAGTCGGTCTTTTTTGAATGAGAGAACAGTCCCATGGGATGATGGTGATTGTTTGTACCTGCTGCAGCTCTTGGCATGCTGTTGTGCACATTTCATAGCATGTGAAAACACATCCTGAAAATGGCAAAAATCAAAATTAGAAAAAGCTGTGCAATTTATCCTCAATATGTAATATTGTAGAAGTATTATATTAGAGTGACGCATTCAATGAAAACTAAGTAAACTTTCACAGTTATTGCCCAAGGTCCAATAAACTGTAACAAAAATGCTTGGAAAATGATTTAGAAGAGACTTGCATTCATATTACACCACTTTGTTTCTATGAGAAATACATCAAAGCCCCTCACATGAATTCATTTTTAAACATAATGCAAACACTAAAAATGACAGCTGGTTTCCACACAGAAATGTCCCACAAACAGTGATTTAATGAATGACAGGTTAATCTTTCTTTTTGTTCAATGTTAGCCAGAGTGCTAGGAGAACACCTCCCTCTTCTTCAAAAGGAGGTTTGTGATCTTCACTATACTCCAGAGAGAATTTTAGTTGAATATCTAAATCAATGGGTACCTCTAATTGAAGTGTCTGATATATGATGAGTTAAAAAGGGGACATGAACTCACAAGGTTTTGGCTCAGAGGCAATAGTGTAGTCAAGCTAGTACATTCTGTATAGGTATAAACCCATGTAGTGTGTGAGTTTGTTGTTCTAGACCAATGTTATGTCCAGCCTGTATATACGTCAAAAATTAAATCCTCCTGCATTTTCCTGCAGAATGTATGGTGTGGTCTCATGATTATTATAACTGCTTCATAGATCACACACATTATTTAGCAGGACAGATTGTACCTAGTGTCTGATATTTATACAAGGATTGTTGTAACATTTAATCATGGAATGATAAACCAACAACAACAGCAATAAACCACCTATGCTGCCTATTGGAAACATTCCCAATGAATTCGCTAATATTATGTGAGAGAACTAAATTGACAATTGTAAATGACTGATAGAGTTAAAATAAGGTTTCTGGCTAGTACATCCTGACATTAGTTTTGCTATCATTTCATTATTTTTTATTAATTATATGTTTTGTAAACAAAAAGCATAAAGAAAGATTTGTATTTATATAACATTTCAAAATCACTGGGTACCTCAAGCAGTTTTGGTAAATATGGACAATTGAATTTTAACTTCCATCATCTCAATGTTATACTTGAGATTTTCATGGCCTGAAATGATTTTGTAGGGAATGATAGGTTTGAAACTTAACCAGAAATTGGCTAAGTGTTATTTTTGCCAAGTTTCATGCGGGGGTTCCTGTCCATGAGCCTAAGTGAGTTATCTCATATTATTGTCCCAAACATACCTCATTAACTAGATTTTAGGTTTTACATTTTATTGTCACGTGTACTCAAGTACAGAAGTACAGGATTACAATGAAAATTGTATAATGGCGCCATCTTAGATACAAAAGGAACTTAGGTACAAAGTAATAAGAGAAATTAGAGTTAAAAAGTTAAGCATTACTTCATAGAGTAGTAGAAAGATGTAGAAATAGTGATAGTTTACATTTAAGTATTTTGTAGTTTAAACTAGGAAAATAAAGGAATAAGTTAAACTTCAACAGTCTTTGATGAGTTCTCCATTTGTCTCGTTCTGCTGTCTGTTCTCAACATCACCGTCACAGATATCGTCTCTGCTGCTGAAACTGCTGCCTCTCTGATCTCCTCCAGTTCTTTGGGAACATGCTCTGGCAGGATCCACTCACATGCCAAGTGGAGACACTGCCATGAGCTGCTGAGAGACAAGCCAGCATACTGCCAAGAGACTAGACTAAGAGCCGCTGAAAGACCAGGCCCGGGACCCACCATGAGCTGCCGAGAGACCAGGCTGAGAGCTGCCACAAGCCACAAGACACCAGCACTGTGGCACCCAGTTTATCTTATTCTCCCATTCGCCATAGGCAAAAACTCTTGGCACTGCCAGGATACCTTGGGATTCTTGGTGTCAGCACCATTTTTGAATCCAACCATGCATCCAATCAAGTATTTTCAGTCAGGAGTTGTGCTGAACTGGGAGAGCAAGAATAAACCAATGCTTCTCAGGGAATAAAGGTGGCATGGCTGACACTCAATGCACACTATTCCTGCTGAAGGGCTTATGCCCAGATCGTCAATTCTCCTGCTCGTTGGATGCTGCCTGACCTGCTGTGCTTTTCCAGCACCACACGTTCGACTTATTGCACACACAAGTGCACATTTGTACATCGAATGCTGTTTAAGCAGCAAGCCACACACAGTTTACTTATCCTTAGCAACATTCCCATTTAGAAACCGCTGTGAGTCAGTGCCCCTGTTTCTTCCACATGACACGATTATTGTTCAATGTGGGATCTTTTCATACACAAAAGTCTTCAAATGCTTCAAAGCATTCACCAACAGCTAAAGTAAGCACAGAAACCTAACAGTAGCTGCATTTGCCTTTTGAACTGCTTGCCTTTCTAGCACTAGAAATTTTACAGTCAATGAATGATCGCTGCAATCAGCTGTACTGATGGGAATGGCATTGTCACTAAATTAGTAATCCAGAGATCCAGGTAATGCTTTGTATATCCTGGTTTGAATCCTACCACAGTAGATTATGAAATTTGACTCCAATAAAAATCTGGACTTAAAAGTCAAATGTTGACCATGAAACAATTGTAGTTCAAAACCCATCTGGTTCACTAAAGTCCTTTACAGAAGGAAAAACTTCCATCCTTATCTAGTCTCACCTTCTGCAATATGGTTGATTCTTGCCTAGCAAGCCACTCAGTTACATTAGTTGCTAGAAGGTCTCAAAAAAGGAATGCAACTGGACAGAAAACATGGCATCAACCACAGAACCTGAAATGATAATGGTAAACTCAGTTATGCAAACCTTCAAAACCCTCCTTATTAACATCCTAGGGCATGTGCCAAAATTAAGAGAGCTGTCTCACAAACCAGTCAAGCAACACCCCGACATAGTCATACTCACAGAATCATACCTTACAAGTAATTCCAGGCAATGCCAACACCATCCCTGCTTATGTCCTGTGTCATTGGCTGAATCCAGCAGAGTTTGTGGCACAGTCACAGTTGGCAGTGAGGGAGGGTTCAGTACTGACTTTGGACTCCATGAAATTTCATGGTGTCAGGTCAAACATGGTGAGAAACCTCCTGCTAATTACAACGTAGTGTAAGTGATTAGCAGTAGTAGAATTGTATTCCAACATAATGTAGGATCAGCATTTCCCACACAGGGATGTCAGGAGCAGAACCTGACATACTTAAAAATGTGCCAACAATATGGTGAAGGAACAGCACAAACAGCATAAGAAGGAAGTGATAGACTGAGTTAAGTGATTTCACAACAATTGAATCAAACCTAAGGTTTGAAGTCCTGCCACCCAGTTGTGAATGGCGGTCAACAATTAAACAATTCACTGGAGGGCGAGATTCCACAAACATCCCTATCCCCAATGATGGGGTAGCCCAACACATCAGTGCAAAAGAGAAGGCTGAATAATTTGCAACAATACATTGGTGACAGTGACGATAACTGCCACACATTTACCATAGCCATGGAGAAGGAAACAAGCAGGTACTTTGGGAAAATATTTAATTGCGACAAGGAAATTATGATGCTATCAGACAGGAACTGGGAAGTACAGATAGGGAGCACTGGTTCCTCAGAAAAAGCACAACAGACATGTGGAGACTGTTTAAGTAGCAGTTGTTTCGAGTGATGCACAAATTAGTTTCTCTGAGACAGGGAAGAAGGGGTAAAATTAAGGCTTGGATGACAAGAACAGAGGAGCGCCTCATCAAAAGGAAGAAGGCAACTTACGTAAGGTGGAGGAAGTCAGGGTCTAGCACAGCTTTACAGGATTACAGGCTTACTAGCAAGGAGCTCAGAAATGGACTGAGGAGAGCCAGGAAGGGGCACAAAAAAAGCTTAGCAGGAGGGATTAGGGAGAACCCAAAGGCATTTTACTCATATGTGAGGAATAAGAGAATGATTAGGGAGAAGGTAGGGCCGATCAGGGATTGCGTAGGGAACTTGTGTGTGGAGTCTGATCAGATAGGGGAAGCCCTAAATGAGTTTTTTGCTTCGGTTTTCACTAAGGAAGGGACCTTGCTGTGAATGAGAACTTTGAGGAGTTGGGATAGAGGCTTGAACGGATCAAGACTGATGAAGTTGATTGTGCTGGAAATTTTGGCAAACATTAAGATTGAGACATCTCCATGGCCTGACCAGATTTATCCTAGGTTGCTCCGGGAAGTGAGAAAAGACGTTGCTAAGCCGTTGGCGAAGATCTTTGTTTCCTCACTCTTCACGAGGGTCGTACCGGAGGATTGGAGCAAGGCAAATTGTTCCTCTTTTGAAGGAGGGTAATAGGGAAGTCCCTGGCAATTATAGACCAGTCAGTCTTACGTCTGTGGTCAGCAAGGTTTTGGAAAGAATTCTGAAGGATTTATGACTTTTTGGAAAAGCATAGCATGATTAAAGGCAGTCAGCATGGCGTTGTGAAGGGAAGGTCATGCCTCACAAATCTTATTGAGTTCTTTGAGGAGATGACAAGACAGGTCGACGAAGGTCAAGCAGTGGATGTGGTGTATATGGACTTCAGCAAGGCATTTGATAAGGTTACCCATGGCAGGCTCATTCATAAAGTCAGGAGGTATGGGATACAAGGAGATTTGGCTATCTGGATTCAGAATTGGTTGGCTGACAGAAGGCAGAGAATGATTGTAGATGGAAAGTATTCTGCCTAGAGATCAGTGGTGAGTGATGTCCTGCAGGGCTCTGTTCTTGGGCCTCTGTTCTTTGTAGTTTTTAATAAATGACTTGGATGAGGTGGGTTAGCAAATTTGCTGATGACACAAAGGTTGGAGGTGCTGTCGATAGTATCGAGGGCTATTGCAGGCTGCAGCACAACATAGACAGAATGCAGACCTGGGCTGAGAAGTGGCAAATGGAGTTCAGCTTGGATTAATTTGAAGTGATGCAGTTTGGTAGGTCAAATTTGAATGCTGAATATAGGATTAAAGACAGGATTCCTGAAAGTGTGGAGGAACAGCGGGATTTTGGCATTCAACTGCATAGATCCCTCAAAGTTGCCGCCCAAGTGGATAGGGTTGTTAAGAAAGCATATGGTGTTTGGCTTTCATTAACAGGGGATCGAGTTTAAGAACCGCAAGGTTTTGCTGCAGCTCTACAAAACCCTGGTAAGACCACACTTGGGAATATTGTGTCCATTTCTGGTGGTTCTATTACAGGAAAGATACAGAGGCTTTGGAGAGGGTGTAAAGAAGGTTTACCAAAATGCTGCCTGGACTGGAGGGCTTGTCTTACAAAAAGAGGTGGACTAAGCTCAGACTTTTCTCTCTGGAGAGAAGGAGGAGGAGGAGAGGTGACCTGATTGAGGTATACAAGATAATGAGAGGCATGGATAAAGTCAATAGCCAGAGAATTTTCCCAAGGGCAGGATTGACTGTCATGAGGGGTCATAGTTTTAAGGTGTTAGAAGGAAGGTATAGAAAAGATGTCAGAGGTAGGTTCTTTACACGGAGAATTGTGAATGCATGGAATGCACTGCTGGCGGTGGTGGTGGAAGAAGAGTCATTAGAGACATTTAAGCAACTGCTGGACATGTACATGGACAGCAGTGAATTGAGGGGTGCATAGGTCAGGTTATTTTATTTTAGATTAGGAATAATCCTCGGCACAACATCGTACGGCCTGTTCTGTGCTGTACTTTTCTACTTTCTAAAATTCAGCCAGAGGTGCTGAGTGAATAATTCATCTCCGATTCCTTCAGAGGTTCCAAGCGTAACAGACACCAGTCTTCAGCTTATTTGATTCACACCATGTGATATCAAGAAAAGGCTAGGGGCATTGTATATAATAAAGGCTATGCATCCTGACAACATTCATAATAGAATAAATGTATAAATAGAATAGAAATTTATTGTCGTGTGTACTTTTATGAAAAATACAGTGAAAAGGTTTCTAAGTCACCACCATGACATCTATATTAATAATAACATCAATCAATAGAACTCGTGACAAAGCTGCTCCTTTAACAAGGTTATGTAATCCTTAGCTTATTTTTCTCAGAGAGGTCATAAACGATACAGACACTGAAAAGTCTGGGGTGCAGGGTTTTAGGGCCAATTTGAATACAGCTAATAGATAATGCCTCAAGCAGAAGCTTTCAAGTTAAAAAAAACACTTGTACAATGAAAGGGGTGTGGCTAGTTCTCCCAGCTCAGCTTTTCCCTAGTTTGGTTTGGTTTTTAATAGTAATGTGAAAAAAACTACTGGAGCCAAAGAAGCAGGTCCAGGCTGGTACTGTCTCTCTGACTTCTACCCTGTAAGAACACATGTTTGATTTTACCTATTGTGCCAAGGGGTGTTTGTGGGGATTGTTGCAAGCATCATTAAGTTGGGATGATCTGCTGGGCTTTCAGATAGATTAAGTTAATCGGTATTCTGTTTTCTTTTGTTTGTGTTTAATTCAGTAATCTTGTAAATAAGTTCTGTTTTGTTTAAAAATAAGTGTTTTGATCAGCTGCATTTCTCCTGGAATATGCACTTTACACCTGCTTAAAACAACTAGCAAAGTTAGAGTCTGGGCCACCTTCTTGAAATGTTTTGAGGGGGGCTGGCCTAGTCCATAACACAATGAGGACTTGTGCCTAGAACATAACTACCCCTAGTCAAGACTGCAGCTAGCTAATAATGAGGACAATTACCCAGGTATATCCTGTACACAAAAAGCAGGACAAACCCAACCTGGCCAATTACCACTCCGTTAATCTGCACTCGATCATCAGTAAAGCAATGGAAGGTGTCATCAACAGTGCTATCAAGCAGTTCCTGCTCAGCAATAACCTGTAATTGACACCCAATTTGGGTTGAAGCAGAGCAACACAGCTCTTGACCTCATTACAGCCTTGGTTCAAGCATGGACAAAAGAATTGAATTCCAGAAGTGGGGTGAGAATGACCGTCTTTGACATCAAGGCCACATTTAACTGAGTATGGCATCAAGGACCCCTAGCAAAACTGCAGTTAACAGAAATTAAGGGAATACTCTCCACCAATAGGATTTATGCTTGGCACAGAAGAAGCTGGTTGAATTTGTTGGAGGTCAATCATCTCAGCTCCAGAACTTCTCTGCAGGAATTCCTCAGGCTAGTGTTCTAGGCCCAACCATCTTCAGCTGCTTCATCAATGACCTTCCCTTGATAATAAGGTTAGAAATGGGGCTCCTTGATGGCTGATGATTGTACCATTTGCAACTGCTTAGGTATTGAAACCGTCCATGTTCAAATGAACCAAGACCTGGACAATATCCAGGCTTGGGCTGACACGTAGTATGAGACTTTCATGAAACACTAGTGGCTGTCAATGACCATTTCCAACAAGGGAGAATCCAACCATCACCTCTGCACATTCAATGGCATTACTACCATTGAATCCCCCACTATCAACAACCTAGAAGTTAGTATTAACCAGAAACTGAAGTGGACTAATCATATAAATACTTAACTACAACAACAGGTCAGAGGGTAGGAATTTTGTAGTGAGTAACTGACCTGCTGACTCCCCAGAGCTTTTTAACCAGCTACAATACACAAGTAGGGAGTGGAATGGAATATCCTTCAACTGACTGGGTGAGGGCTGCTCCAACAACACTCAGGAATTTTGATACCATTTCAAATTATTCAGTCTGCTTAATTGGCAGTGCATTCACAAATATCAGTCCCTCCACCACCAATGCACAGTAACAGCATTGTGTAGCATCAGCATGATGCACTGTAGAAATTCAAACTACAGTAGTTCTCCTTACTTGCGAGAAGATATGTTCCAAGACCTAGCGTAGAAGCCCAAAACCACAGATAGGTGCAAACCCATTCATTTAAGTAGGAAACGTACCTTTCTGGTCCCTGGAACTTTCCCTATAATATGTTCGGGCTGCGGTAAACCAGATAACTGAAACTGCGGTAATCGGACCTGCAGATACAAGGGTCACCCTGTACATATAAATGAGTCAAGGTTAACTAATACTGAGATGTTAATACACGCCAATGCATGCAAAATCACTAGCAGGAACCTCATCTCACCATTCAACACTTTACAGGAAAACAGGACTTTTTGCTTTTGACATCGAGAAGCTCCTTGCTGGCCATTTTGTGTGAATTTCCCAATTTTCTCACCATTGCTCACATCATTGAGGGGCTGGAAGATTCTGTCTATGAACCTAAAATGGCTGCAATCGTCATCTAACAAACTTTAGGAGACCCATGAGTAATAAATGAGGAATCTGCACTAAAATTACCATTGTTATCGAAATATATTGAAACCAGGCATTTGATTCAGCATCAAAAAATTTGCACTATTTGTTTAATTCATATGTTTGTGATAATTTCATGTAGTTACAGATGAAAGGCTTGATTGCTAGCTAGCTAACATGGAAAAACAGTCAACCTATGCTCTGGAATGCATACTGAATTATATTTCATCAGCTGCTTTTGGGCAGCAGAACAGAGAGGTGGAAAAAGTAATTTGTAATAACAAGGACTTGATCTCTATTTCTCTCCCTGCCCACTTCTCTCTTCAACTCAGAATATAGATCCCAGTGAAAGACTAATTAGGAAAGCAATCATTCAGTGAGAACTCAAAAATATCTGCAGGATCTGCTACTGCTGAGGATAGAAGTCAACCATTAATCAACTGTAGTCTCAGGTTAAGAATCTAACACCTCAAGGACCCACTTGCTTCGATGGGTCCAGCTCCAACAACTCAAGACACCATTCAGAACAAAGCAGTCTGTTTTATTGGTACTATATTCCAAAGCATCTACTCTCTCCATTCCCAACATTCAGTAGCAGCAGTGTATACTATGCACAAGATGTACTGCAGAAATTCACCAAAGATCCTGAGATAGCACCCTCTAAACTCATTACCACTTCCAACTAGGAGAAGTAGGCAGATATCTGGAAACACTGCCACCTGCAAGTTCCCCTCTAAGTCACTTACCATTCTGACTTGAAAATATATTGCTGTTCCTTCACTGTCACTGGGTCAAAATCCTAGAGTTCTGTCCCTAACAGCATTGTGGGTTAAGCTACAGCACATGGACTCCAACAGTTCAAGAAGGCAGCTTGCCTTCACCTTCTCAAGGGCAGCTAAGGATGGGCAATAAATGCTGGCCAGCTCAATTGAACCCAAATGACCCTGCCCCCTCCCTGTGCCATAAAGTGTTTGTCATGGGCAGACAGGAGGAATCGGACAGTTCAATTTTTTTTTAATTTAAAAGGGCAGAAAGGAAGGGTGCCCTCTACCCATTGGGGGTCAAAGATGCTGCTCCTCCTTCCTTTCCCCACCTGAAGCTTTACACCCATACCTTCACATCCTTTCTAATATGCTTGAACACCTGGGTCGGGGTCAGGATTCAAATGAGATCTCAATCCTGGCACTGCTTGTGGTCCAACAACATCTACTACCAGCACTCCCAGGACTACAGGAGCTGGCAGCTAATCAGATTGGCCAACATCTCCAGAGGGTAGGACATCCTGCCACTGAGGGATGCAAGCCCTTTCTGCAGCAATTTAACCCACCCACAGTGTGTTATGGAGCAGGGTTTTTATCTGTAAAAACTGTAAAAACTGGCCTTCAACATTTTCCATGGGAGAAAGCAACATATCCACTTTCTGTAAAATTCAGCAATGTTATAAATACAGGCAAGTTTACCCAACCGAGCTGATACAAATAGCAATACACATATTCACTGCCCTCAACCTTAAAGCTTACTGCATTTTTAGCTGTGATCAAAAATTTTTCAAATTACTGTATGGACAGAATGAAAATAATGTTCATGGGAAAAATGTTTTTACCATAATTCCACCGTGCATGCTCCATTAGTCATACACTTGTTAGGATTGAGATTCAAACCGTACTTCAGAATTTATGGTACATAGTCTGGGTTGACATTCCAGTATAGATTGACAAAAGACAAGCCAATTCTGGAAGTATTGTCCCTGCAGTGATGCCTAATGTGACTATCTGAGTAGGTATTAAAGATTCATTGCTGCGTTGTTTTGAAGAATTGTAAGGAATTGTGCCACTGAATATTGCTTCCTTCATTAAAACCAAATAATTTGTCACTCATGTCACTGCTGTTCAAGGGACATCTCAGTGTGCAAAAATCAGTAACTGCCCAGTGTAACTATTTTTATGGCAATAAATTGGTACATTTTTGAGGTAAAGTGCTATTTTAATCTAAATTCTATCTTTTCCAACAACAAAGAAGTAAATCATCTCTCCTTGCCATTCACTGGCATTACCATCACTGATTCTTCCGTCATCAACATTCTTGGGGTTACCATTAACCAGAAGGATTACTGGAATCGGTAGATAAATATTGTAGTTACAAGTGCAGAGTAGATTAATTCCATATTGAGTAATTCACCTTCTGACTTTCATGTGTATGTGTCCACCATCTACAAGCCATATGTGAGGAATATAATGGAATAAGCCCGACTTTCTTGGATGATTGCATGCCCAGGACCACCATAAGAAGCTCAACACTGTCCAGACAAGGAGGTCTGCTTGATCAATGCCCCATCCACTTAAACATACACACCCTCCATCACCAATGCACAGTAACAACAAAGATATATCATTCTCAAGATGCAATGCAGCAACTCACAAAAGCTCCTTTGACAACACCTCATAAATCCATAATCTCTGCCACCTCAAAGAACGACTCCAGCAGAGGCTAGGGAACACTACCAGCTGCAAGACCAACACAAGTTAAACACTATTCTGACTTTGATCTAATAAAGATTCCTTCATTATTGCTGAGTCAAATCCTGGAACTCTCTTGCTAATAGTACTGTCGGTGTGCCTATACTATGTGAACAGCTGCAGTTTTAAAAAAATCTGACCATCATCTTCTCAAGGACAATTAGGAATGACCAACAAATGCTGGCCTTGCTTGCAATGGTCATGCTCCATGAAGGATTTTTTAAAAAATTATCTTTACACTGAGCTCTGATTTTTTTTCATTTGCCAGTATAATATTACTTAGATCAGCAATTAATGGATAGAATGAGTATTTCCAATGAAGTTACATAATCACAGAATGTGCTGTTAGAAAAGTTAGTTTTCCACTATAATGCGGAGTAGAATAGATATTTGATGGTATAGTTTGAGATCAGTAATTCAATCCTTCTTTATGTTGATACTTTAATTGGATGATCATGGTCATTCTTTAAGATGTCGCATCTCAATGAGTTACGCTACAGTGGAGGTTGAAATGCTTCAAAGGTCTTTCAAGTCCCCAAGATACAAAAGAGACCACTTATTCCTGACATGATGCCATAATCCATAATTGTGAAATCTTATGTGGATGGAATATTATCTGGGACCCATAAACTATAGTGCAGTGAAACATATAAGCAGTAGATTCAGTTCAGACACAAACAGGAGCATTTCGAGCAGTTGCAGTTTTAACCTGCATATCGATTTTCCATTTTGATCAAGGACAGTGAAAGATGAGACATCAATGATGCATCAACTCGTTGTATCTTAGCCAAATAACAAAGCCTACTCTTTCAAACTAATCATGTCTTTAGTTTCAGACTAAAATCGAGGTAAGTACTCCACACCCCTTGAGACATTCATAGACCACACATTGAAAGGTTTCTTTGGGCCTGTGCACAGCTTTACAAATCATTATGGTCATCTGAGGAATTTATAGGGAATGGATTTATGATTTTAATGCACATATTGTAGAAAGGAAATCCTCCTCCAGGTAAAAACTAGTCATTCATCTCAATCATGTTTCTAGGACTTTGTTGTGTTTGTTCCTATAAATGCTTTTACTAGTGCTGCACATCCAAAGCACTTTGGGGTAATTATGTGTATCAATGTTAATATTTAAATGCAAACACATTCTTCCTATATTTAAAGTTTTATAAAATATATGACAAAGCATATTTTGAATTCCCCAAGAAGACCATTTGCAGGACACTGTGAAAAGAGCAGTGCAAAGCTACAAAGCACTTTCAGAACCAGGACAGAGACAATGAGTGGAATGACCTCTGTCCCTGTTGTATCTTTCTACAGTTCTGAACATTTCACACCATGTGTTTCTAACTAATATCTGAAAAACCTGTGCCTCAACATATTCTAAAAATAACCATTAGCCTAACAACTCTATGACTTTGAATATTAGAACAATGCAAGTAGTGTAAGTTAACATTTGTTTACAGAAGAGTATTGTGTTGCCTTTATGTATCTGTTATCTTTTTGTCAGTCGGGATTAAGAATAACTCAAAAACAAACGTTTATATGATATCCTGTTAAAAATATTTCTAATAATACGGTGAATTTGTATAACCTTGATCTGCCTCCCTCACATTTGCTTCCAAAGGAAGTTTTATCTCAATCATAACAGAAGGGGTTTTCAAATCTTTCATGTCAAGGACCCATAATGTTGTTGTATCCATTGCTGACTAATAGGTTATTTCCTGAGCTTCTGAGATATAACAACTTGCTCCTTCTTTTATTTTCTTCTAACAGTTGATAATCTTCGGGATAGCTGATGCCTGTTTGATTCGGTAACTTTCCACATTGCTGTGGGACTGGAGTCACACAGAACCCAGACCAGGTAAGCACAGCAGGTTTCCCTTCTAAAGGAGAATTAATGAATCAGATGGGTTCTTACCAGTAATGATATAGGTTATAGTTCATTGATAAAGTACTTCCTGATGCAGCAATCTCTGTGGCTCGGCACCCACAATCGTTCTACACCTGCAGTACTTCTGACATTTGCATTTCTGCCCTGTCTACACTCATATAAACAGAAAAATCATTAGCTGTCACACTGGCAGTCTTTGGAGAAAAGAAAATCAGCTACATTCTCTAATATAGCTACGTTTTACATAATTTTATGTTGCACAGTGCTGTTTAAACATGTTTAAAAGCTCCTTTTCTGACACTGATATGTGAATTTCTATAGTTCATCAAATTTTCTGGCTTAAAAAATGTCAGTTTCTGAAGCTGCCAGATTACGGAGGTGGGACCTGTGTTAGCTTTTTACTTCTAGGTTTATTAATTGAATGCATGTTCTCCAGCAGCCATAGTGGGATTTGAATTCATATTGCCAGATAACCAGTCGGGCCTCTAGATCACTAGTTCACTAACACAACCACTAATGCTGCAACATGATATGAATTTCTGTAAATGTTTGTAACTTAACAAAATGTCTGAAGGCACTTTGTGGGAGCATTTATAAAATGAACTTTGACACTGAATCAGGTTAGGCAATACTATGACAGGAGAAAGAAACACAGTGAAGTGTTGGGAAGGATTGCAGAACCTGAAAACTGGCAGGTGAAAGCACAACAGCCAGTGAGTGAATTGAAATTAGGGATGTATAAGAGGTCACAAACAGTATATCATTAAGGTTCAGTTTATGCTTCAAATTTAGGTTCTGTTGGGCTGCTCATCTAGTTGGGTGAATGCGAAATTTAAGGAAGAGTAGAATGTTCCCAGCATCCTAACCAGCATTCAAATCTCAGTGAAAGAAACAGCTTATACTTTAGTTTATTTGTTATAGGTGAAATCATTTTCAAGATAAGAATAAGTTGGACATCTTGTTGAAAAGAATAGGGAAGATCAAACAAAAGAGCACAATCATCAAATACCTAAGCAAGGAGTTAGAATAGATGGCAGGAAGTATTTCTTTTCAAAGAGAATCACTTATGTTAACAACAAATTATCAAAGTATAAAAATAAGCATGAATTCTTTTGAGTTATTCATAAAAGAATTGAGAGTTGCTGCTGGATGAGGACATCTCAAGTATGTACTTCACAAATACTTCATTGGCTACAAAATGTTTCAGAAGTCCCAATGATATATTGAAAAGTCAGTCATTATAGTAATAGACAGTAGACAATCGACAATAGGTGCAGGAGTAGGCCATTCAGTCCTTCGAGTCTGCACCACCATTCAATATGATCATGGCTGATCATCCTTAATCAGTATCCTGTTCCTGCCTTATCTCCATAACCCTTGATTCCACTATCCTTGAGAGCTCTATCCAACTCTTTCCTAAATGAATCCAGAGACTAGGCCTCCACTGCCCACTGGGGCAGAACATTCCACACAGCCACCACTCTCTGGGTGAAGAAGTTTCTCCTCATCTCTGTCCTAAATGGTCTACCCCATATTTTTAAGCTGGGTCCTCTGGTTCGGCACTCACCCATCAGCGGAAACATGTTTCCTGCCTCCAGAGTGTCCAGTCCTTTAATAATCTTATATGTCTCAATCAGATCCCCTCTCAGTCTTCTAAACTCAAGGGTATACAAGCCCAGTCGCTCCAGTCTTTCAGCGTAAGGTAGTCCCGCCATTCCAGGAATTGACCTTGTGAACCTACGCTGTGCTCCCTCAATAGCCAGAATGTCTTTCCTCAAATTTGGAGACCAGAACTACACACAATACTCTAGTTGTGGTCTCACCAGGGCCCTGTACAGCTGCAGAAGAACCTCTTTGCTTCTATACTCAATCTCTCTTGTTATGAAGGCCAGCATGCTATTAGCCTTCTTCACTACCTGCTGTAGCTGCATGCTTACCTTCATTGACTGGTGTACAAGAACACCCAGATCTCTTTGTACTGCCCCTTTACCTAAATTGATTCCATTTAGGTAGTAATCTGCCTTCCTGTTCTTGCCACCAAAGTGGATAACCATACATTTATCCATATTAAACTGCATCTGCCATGCATCTGACCACTCACCTGACCTGTCAAGGTCACCCTGTAATCTCCTAACATCTTCCTCACATTTCACCCTGCCACCCAGCTTCGTATCATCAGCAAATTTGCTAATGTTATTACTAATACCATCTTCTATATCATTAATATATATTGTAAAAAGCTGCGGTACCAGCACTGATCCCTGCGGTACCCCACTGGTCACTGCCTGCCATTCCAAAATGGAGCTGTTTATCACTACCCTTTGTTTCCTATCAGCCAACCAACTTTCAATCCAAGTTAGTACTTTGCCCTCAATACCATGCACCCTAATTTTGCTCACTAACCTCCTATGTGGGACTTTATCAAAAGCTTTCTGAAAGTCCAGATACACTACATCTACTGGATCTCCCGTGTCCATCTTCAGCGTTAAATCCTCAAAAAATTCCAGAAGATTAGTCATGCATGATTTCCCCTTCATAAATCCATGGTGACTCTGACCTATCCTGTTACTACTATCCAGATGTGAGGTAATTTCATCCTTTATAATAGACTCCAGCATCTTTCCCACCACTGAGGTCAAACTAACTGATCTATAATTTCCTGCTTTCTCTCTCCCACCATTCTTAGAAAGTGGTACAACATTAGCCACCCTCCAATCCGCAGAAACTGATCCCGAATCTATCGAACTCTGGAAAATAATCACCAATGCATCCACGATTTCTCAAGCCACCTCCTTCAGTACCCTGGGATGTAGACCATCAGGCCCTGGGGACTTATCAACCTTCAGATCTAACTAACTGTTAGATCCAACACCAATTCCTAGCAAATATAAATTCCCTTAAGTTCAGATCCTTCAGCCCCTGTTACCTCAGGGAGATTGCTTGTGTCTTCCCCAGTGAACACAGATCTGAAGTACCAATTCAATTCTTCTGCCATTTCTTTGTTCCCCAATGTAGGAATTGTGACTGCCGATTTGTGCACTATCTCCCAAACTAAAATGTAATCACGTTAGTGATGTTGTTGGAGGGATAAAAAATACCCAGAACAGCCTTCCTCACCATAAGAGTAAAAGGGAATCTTTCTCATTCATTTGAGAAGGCTGATGGTTTCAGCTGAAGGTCTCATTGGAAATTTTGCTTCTCCAACAGTGCAGCACTCCCTTTTTTAAAACTTTTTTTTCTCTCAAAATATGCACATTGTTAGCTCGGCCAAGTTTATTGTGTATCCCTAATTTCCCTGAGAAAATGATAGTGAGCTACCTTCTTCAACTGCTGCAGTCCATGTGGTCTAGGTACACCCAATTATATCATTAGAAGGGAGTTCCGGAATTTTGACCCAGCCATGGTGAAGGAACTGTAATATAGTTTCAAGTTAGGATGGTGTGTGAATTAAAGGGAACTTGCAGATGTTGATGCTGTCATGCATTTGCTGCACTTGTCTTTCTGAGGGTGGTGGTTGTGGGTTTGAAGATGTTGGTGAAGGAGTCATGCAAATTTGTTGCTCTGCAGATGGTAGACAGTGCTGCCTCTGTTCATCAATAGTGGAGGGTGTGAATGTATAAAATGGTGAATGGGATCCAATAAAGAGAGTTGCTTTGTTCTGGATATTGGCAATGTTCTTAAGTGTCGTTGGAACTGCATTCATCCAGACCTGTGCCTTGTAGATTATGGACAGGTTTTGGGGAGTTAGGAGATGAATTCCTTACAAAATTCTGAGCTTCTGATCTGCTCTTGTAGCCACAGTATTTGCGTGGCTGCTCTAGTTCAATTTCTGGACAATGATAACCCCCAGAATGCTGATAGTCTAAAATGCAGTCATGGTAATGTCATTGAATATCAAGGGAAACAATTAGTTTCTCTCTTGTTGGAAATGGACATTGCCTGACATGTATACTATTGTTACTTTCACCTGCATCGCACTGTGCTACACTGGAGTTTCAGCCTAGATTCTGTGCAGAGCTGGGACTGATTCCAGCTTTCTGATTCAAGTCACAAAGTGAGCTCCTGTTAACACTGAACTCATCAGACAAAAAGTAGACTTTAATTCAGATAATTGTTTAATCCTGTTTCTTGTGTCGATTCCCAAGATTATTAAGACAGAAGGGTAAGCAGATGTGAATTTGGCACTCTTGACTGTAGATAATTTTGACTCTAGACAACACCTCAGTATTCCAAGGCCATGGAATTGCTTCACTTTATCTCCTGCATTTCATTACTTCTGACTTTTGAATTAAATTATATCTAAGCTCAGAATAAGTAATGGCCCCTAAGTGAATACATGTCAGCTTGAAGGTAACTTGATATATGTCATATTAATATTACAACCACCAAACTTGCAGCTAATAGATCACCTGAGTAGGATGAAACTTCGTGAATCCAATAGTAGCATTGACAAATGTTTCCCAAATATTGATTTCATAATTCAAGTTACATTGATAAAGCATTGTGAAGTTAAAGGAATAAATTATATGTTGTCCTGTGATCATTAGAGATGAGTCAACTGGAAAGAGGTATTTCCATTTGTCTCTTGACACTTTCTCTGAACTCTGACCTCTTCTCAGCATCTGAGTTAGTCAATCCCTAATGGGAACTACACATATTATTCGACAGGCTTTTTTGTTTCCTTTGTGAGTTCAGAGTACAACTGTAAAAACAGGGGAAAAAGCAGATATCTGTCAAAACTTACATTCTAGTTGCAGTTTTTTTTAAAACCAATAGCCTGAGTGAGCAGTGTAACCACAAACAGGAGATGGATAGTGAATGTGACCCTGCTATGGCCTGAGTAGAAATACCAGCAACCAATAATTTCTTCCATAAATGAATACAACTTTGCCCATTGGGAGCCATGTCAAGTTGCTGTTTCCTTTATTTAGATAATGTATTTTTAGAGAAAAAAACATGATGAAACAGTCAAAGGGGAAAAGAGTCTTTTAAACTGCTTTCATCCCAGATATGATAGACTTCCCTAGATGCACTTTCAATGATTGCTGCTGCATTTAGCTAACAGAACGGCCAGTATAAAGATGATTTCTTTCCTCCTGAACAGAGATAATTTTCCAATTCCTTAAATGAGAGCTGAAAATAATTACCTCAAGTACTGTAAGCCAAACAATACTTAAGAGAAGCTGGGACTGCATTCCCTCAAGCAGAGAAGATCAAGGGAAAGTTTGATAGAGGTGATTTAAAATCGTGGAGTTTTTTTTGACAATGTGAATAAGGAATCATTTCCAGGGGCAAAAGGACTTGTAACTCAAAGACACAGAATCAAAATAGATAGCAAAAGTCCCAGAGATGGGAGGAAGAGAATATTTTAATGCAATTAATTGTTGTGAAAAAGATTGCCTGAAAAGTAGTGGAAGGCTATTCAATAACTTTTAAAATAGGACAGCATAAGTAGAATCCCTACAGTTTGGAAATAAGCCCTTCAGCTCAACAAGTCCACACTAACACTCAGAAGAGTAGCCCATCCAGACCCGTTCCCCCCTACCTTATATTTACCTCTGACTAATGCACTTAACCTACGCATCCCTGAAACAATGAGTGATTTAGCACAGCTAATTCACCTAACCTGCCCATCTTTAGACTGTGGGAGACAACCCACACAGACTTGGGGTGAATGTGCAAACTCCACACAGACAGCCACCCAAGGCTGGAACTGAACCCAGGTCCCTGACATTGTAAGGCAGTAGTGCTAACCACTGAACCACCATGCTAAATAATGATTTTTTTAAGTTTATATGTCTATGTGAAAGGAACAGCATTGTGGGAATAATTGAACGACTTTATTAAAGAACTGGTAAAGTTACCTAAACAGAATGACCTGCTTCTGTGCTGTAAAATGCTATGATCCTGTAAATATGAAGCAAAGAGCTTGCCTTGGACATCAGTTTAGGCTGGCCTAGATGCTTAATGCATGGAGTGAATCCAATGGCAAACGAAAGGAGCCTCAGTATGCTGTGAATTTGATCCTCGGACATCATGATCATGGTGGATTGCTGGTGCCTATCACATCACCACAGGCAGTTTGATTCATTGGAGAATCAAATATTCGGCCATTTACCTTCACAACAGTTGGCCTGAGGTAATTCCTGGGAGGATGGAGGGGGCACAGCAAAGTCAAAAGGATGAGGGTTAATTGTCACCATCAGGAGTACTATGGAGCCTCTGGTTCTTCGATGAGGGAACGTCCAGAGGGTTCAATGCCTACTCTGCTCAGGGTAGGCCAATAACTTAGAATAATTCCTAAGTGGTCTTGAGGGATCTCAGTATTAATAATTTTGGTAATTATTCTTTTAGTATACTTGGGTGAAATGCAATAGACCCACAAACTGGGTCTCACAGTGTTAATTCAACTTGAGCTATGCAACAAACACGGTGATTCGGTGTAAGAAACTTGGTTTAAAATGTTTCATGTTCCAAAGATAAAGTCTTCATCATGAACTTGAAGTATTGCATCATAAGGACTTACATTTGAAAATTGAGAAGAATGAGGACTTAATTCAACAAGGAAGTTCTTGCAGTTATATGATCCCAATCTTCCTATCAAACATCATTTAAATTCTAACCACTGTTCAACTACTTTTTTTCATATTATGTGATGGTTTTACCTGTGGTCAAGCAAAGAGAGCTTGCAAAAAAAAGAATAAATATGGTCTGAAATCTTCACATTCCTCTTCCTGCAGGAGTAAGGTATTTTCCTTTCTGTTTATTTGCATGGAACTCACTTGACTAGTAAGGAAATTGTTGGAAAGTAAAGAATGTTTTATCCTCTGCACGTAAATCATGCACATGTATAAATGCCATGTTGGATTAGTTTTAGTCAATGGGTAAAAATTGGCACTGACTGAGTGAGATCTCTTTGTTCTTTAAATAATGTTTTTTTTAAACATCGACCAGTTGAACTGTGTAACAACTCAACCAGTGATATAGGAGGGCATGGAGCCATACTGATGCATACTGCTCAGAGATGATGTTCTCAGATCCTATAGCCTAGTCTGCATCCTAAATTCCTGATTCAAAGATCAGAGTGTTGTTGAACTTGACACTTGAAACTTCAAAGCAACAGTTCATGAAGGATTTAATTGGGAAATCAGCAACTTTTAAGTGCAGTTGTTTTGATAGTACATCTTTTTAGAATAAAATTGCTCCTATTAACAATTCATTATAAGAGAGATAGATGGGTGTTACTCACCGCAGAATTACTAGTTGACCTGCTCTCATAGTATTTACATGGCTGATCCAGTTCAGTTCAATGGTAATCCCCAAGGATGTTGATAGTAGGTGATTCACCAATGGTGATGCCATTCAATATCAAATACTGGTGATTAGACCCTCTCTTGATGGAGATGGCGTTTACCTGCACTTCTTATTTTGAAGCAAATGTTGCTTGTAAATCATTAGAGAAATCTTGCCAGATCAAGCAAAATGTTCGGTCTGTCCAAGATCCACTGTTCAATCTGAGGTCAGCTGAGACAACAGCAATGACTTTAATGGAGGCCATGTGTTTAAAGTTTGTCAAAGACATAAAGATTGGTAGCATCATAAATATTGTTGATAGGAACATAAAATAACAAACTTACTTTGACAGAGTCGAGAGTGTGGTGCTGGAAAAGCCCAGCAGGTCAGGCAGCATCCGAGGAGCAGGAGAATCGATGTTTTAATGCATAAGCTCTTCATCAGGAAGGGCTTTTGCCCAAAATGTCAATTCTCCTGCTCCTCGGATTCGGCCTGACCTGCTGTGCTTTTCCAGCACCACACTCTCGACTCTGATCTCCAGCATCTGCAGTCCTCACTTTCTATTAATTTTCCCATCAAGAGTTCTAAATTCAATGGGGCGAGAAGGGATTGAGCCAGGTTAAAATGAAACCAAAAACTGGCAAGTAAATCTGCAAAGGAACAATTGTGAACCTTAAAGAGGCCAGGTACATTTCAGCAAAGATGAAAGGTAGCGTGACCAAAGCCTGAGTTTCTTCAATGATGAGGGAGATGGAGAATGTGATGAAATAACAAAAGACGTTAGGTGATGACAGTAGGGTGACTTTTTTTAAGCAAGAATCAGACCAAATACATTAAGAGGGAAAGTGAAGAAGAAAATTTGACTCAATATAAATATAAGAAAATAATGGCATTTAACATAAAAGTAAATACAAAAGTGTTCTATTGACATTTAAGTGAACAATAAGAAGTGGAGTGACTCATATTCAGAGCAAAAGGGGAGCTTAGAGGAGCAGAACAAGGCCAGTCTACATGATGACTATTTTGTGTTACTATTTACCAAGAAGGAAGATGCTGACAAAATATTGGTAGAAGCAGAGATAGTAATGCATGAAGTGAAAATTGATCAGAAGGATGTATGAGACTGGATACCTTTCCTGGTCTTAATGGCTTGTATCCTAGGTTGCTACACAAAGTGGGAATGGAGACAAAGAAAGGTTTTGCCAACACTTTCTACTTTTCCCATCATACGGAAGAGGTACCAAGGATTGAAGAATAGAATACGAGATGCCCCTATTCAAGAAAATGTAGTAGTAACTACAATCTGGTCGATTGAATGTCAGTGATGAATACATTTATGGAAACAATAATCAAGGAAACTTGGAGAGATTTGAATTAATTAAGAAGAGCTTTATAAAAGGCTGATTATGCTTGCCTAATTCACTTTTTTGATGAAGTAACAGAAAACCCTTAAGAAAGAAAATGGGTTTTATGAAAACCTTGATGAAGGGCTTTTGCCCGAAATGTCGATTCTCCTGCTCCTTGGATGCTGATTGACCTGCTGTGCTTTGCCAGCACCACACTCTCGACTCTAGTCTCCAGCATCTACAGTTCTCAGTTTCGCCTTTATGAAAAGCTTGACAATATATCACAGAAAACAAAGTTATGATTGATGGAATAATGTCAACCTGGAGAAAGAAATTTGCCTAAGACAGAAAATGGTTGTCTATTAATAAACCCTAGTGTTCCTCAAGGGTCAGGTCTGGGATTACAGGTTTTTTTAAGTGTAGCTATCACTGAATATCAGGACACAAAGTAAGATTTTAAAACTTTCTAATGATTCCAAACTTAGGAGTTGAGGAAACAGAATGAATAATGCCAATAGATTGCAACAGGGAGTGAGAAGAATGGACAAACAATTGGGTAGGTGGAATTTAATGCAGAGAAGTATGAGCTGATGCACCTAGACATAAGGGATAGAGAGAGACTAAATGGCAGAGTTGTTAAAAGAATACTGGAACAGAAAAACTTGTGTATTCATAATCATGGATCTTTGCATATGGTAGGACACATAGACAGAGCAGTTGGAAAGTACATGGGACATTAGGACCCGTACACATAAACATTGAGTATACAAGCAGGCAAGTCATATTGAACTTTTATAAAGCTTTGATTAGGTAACAGCTAAAATAATGTCCATAAGGTCCGAGTCTCTCCTACTAATGTAAAATTGCTTACACTTTCGGTCATCATAATTTATGAAAGATGTGAAAGTCCTTGAGGGGATGTAGGGCAAGATTTACCTGGATGGTTCCAGGGTGAGGAGGTTTAACCAAAATGTTAGTTTAGATAGGTTTGGATTGTTTTCCTAAGAATAAAAGTGATCGAAGATTTGTTCGAGGTGCACAAAATTACGACAGGTTAACATAAGCTAGGCAAAGAAAAACAGTTCTGATTAGCTACAGGTATGAGAATGAGGGACAAAAGATAAAAGATTTTGGACAAGAGATGCTGGGGGATGTAAGGAAAAGCTTTTTTTTATACAGTGAGTGATGAGCATCTATTAGACAAGAATGGTGGAAGTAGAAATGAGGAATAGTTTCAAAAGGAAATTGTGTGTACACTTGAACAGAGCAAAGGGCTGATCTACAGAGAGCTTGCACTGAATTGATGAGTCAATGATGACTCTATGACCTTACAATTCTATGGGACAGGTTTTTTATCATTAAGTAGAAACATTGAGTTCGGCATTTTTCAATCTGGGAGACTCATCTCCCTTAAAATTGTTCCTGCCTGCACTATTTCCATCTCAGTGAGGTGAGACCAGATGGAGTCAGTCCCATTATCTCCGGAAGCAATTTGAACTTGGGCAGAAAGGCAAATAATTGATGAGGAGGACTTGTTCAAGCACCCCCAAGGATGTTCTGGTGCTTTGGCTCAATTATTTAAAAGGTTGTTAGTTCTTCTAGCCATCACCCCTCAGCTCCATTCACCTCCCATTCTCTATAATGCCATGCTACCTTCATGTCCCTTAATTGCCATATTTCCAATGTCCTTCATACTCCTTAATCAATATCCAAAAATGGCAGACCTCAGGAGCCATAGGACCGTAAGACCATAATATATAGGAGCAGAATTAGGCCACTTGGTCCATCGAGTCTGCTCTGCCATTTAATTCTGGCTGATATGTTTCTCAACCCAATTTTCCTGCCTTCTCCCAGTAACCTTTGATTCCCTTACTAGTCAAGAACTTATCTATCTCCATCTTAAATACACTCAATGACTTGGCCTCCACAGCCTTCTGTGGTAATACGTTTCACAGACTAACCTCTTTCTGGCTGAAGAAATTCCTCCTCATCTCAGTTCAAAAGGGTCATCTCTTCACTCTGAGGATGTGCCATAAGGTCCGAGTCTCTCCTACTAATGTAAAAAGTTTCTCCATGTCCACTCTATCCAGGCCTCTCAGAATTCTGTAAGTTTCAGTGAGATCCCCTTCATATTTCTAAACTCCATCAAGTGCAGACTCAGAGTCCTCAACTGCTCTTCATCTGACAAGCCCTTCATCTCTGGGATCATTCTTGCCAACCTCTACAACCTGGGTCCTCTACAACACCAGCACATTCTTCCTTAGTTAAAGGGGCCCAAAATGGCTCACAATATTCCAAATATGATCTGACCACAGTATTATACAGCCTCAGCAGTACATCCCTGCTCTTGCATTCTAGCCCTCTCAAAATATATGCAAATATTGAATTTGCCTTCTTAATTGCCAATCTTAGGAGAATCCTGAACTATGACTCCTAAGTCCCTTTGTTCTGCAAATCTTTGAAACTTTTTCCCATTTATAGAGTCATAGAAATGCTTCTCTGTTTCCTACCAAAGTACATTACCTAACACTTTCCCACATTGTATTCCACCTGCCACTCCTAGTCTGCCCAAGTCCTTCTGCATATTTCCTGCCTCCTGACCTGTCCCTCGACCTATCTTTGTGTC
This sequence comes from Chiloscyllium plagiosum, assembly GCF_004010195.1. Classification (NCBI taxonomy): domain Eukaryota; kingdom Metazoa; phylum Chordata; class Chondrichthyes; order Orectolobiformes; family Hemiscylliidae; genus Chiloscyllium; species Chiloscyllium plagiosum. Next base: position 23,157,645 of record NC_057725.1, on the reverse strand, counting down.
ATCTGAAAAATTAGCAACATTGCCGTCAGTTCTTTTGTCGAGATTGTTAATATATACTGTAATGTGAATAGCTGTGGTCCCAACACTGACATCTGCGGAAATTCACTAGTCATTGGCTGCCATCCTGAAAAAGACACCAGATCCATACTCTCTGCCTTCTGCCAGTCAGCTAATCCTCTATCCATGCCTGTATCTTGTCCCAAACACAATAGGCTCTTATGATATTTAGCAGTCTCCTGTGCATCAGTGTGTCAAAGATCTTCTGAAAATTCAAGTAGATCACGTCCTCTGACTCTTAGAGTCATAAAGACGTACAGCACGGAAACAAACCCTTCTGTCCAACTCTTCAATGCCAACCAGATATCCCAACCCAATCTAGTCCCACCCGCCAGCACTGGGCGCGTGTCCCTCCAAACCCTTCCTATTCATATACCCATCTAAATGCCGTTTAAATGTTGCAATTATGCTAGCCTCCAACACTTCTCTGGCAGCCCACTCCACACACGCACCACCATTTGTGTGAAAAAGTTGCCCCTTAGGTTTCTTTTATATCTTTCCCCTCTTACCCTAAACTTATGCCCTCTAGTTCTGGACTCCCTCACTCCAGGGAAAAGACCTTGTCTATCTACCCTATCCACACTCCTCATGATTTTATAAACCTCTATGAGGTCACCCTCCGATGCTCTAGGGAAAACAGCCCCATCCTATTCAACCTCTCCCTCTAGCTAAAATCCTCCAACCCTAGCAACATTCTTGTAAATCTTTTCTGAACCCTTTTAAGCTTCACAACATCCTTCAGATAGGAAGGAGACAAGAATTGCACGCAATATTCCAACAGTGGCCTAACCAATGTCTTGTACACCTGCAACATGACCTCCCAACTGCTGTACTCAATACTCTGACAAATAAAGGAAAGCATACCAAACGCCTTCTTCACTATCCTATCTACCTGCGATTCTACTTTCAAGAAGCTATGAACCTGCACTCCAAGGTCTCTTTATTCAGCAACACTCCCAAGGACCTTACCATTAAATGTATAAGACCTGCTAAAATTTGCTTTCCCAAAATGCATCACCTCAAATTTTGCTAAATTAAACTCCATCTGCCACTCCTCAGCCCATTGATCCATTTGATCAAGATCCTGTTGTAATCTGTGGTAACCTTCTTCACTGTCCACTACACCTCCAATTTTGGTGTCATCTGCTAACCTACTAACTATACCTCTTACGCTCACATTCAAATTATTTATATAAATGATGAAAAGTAGTGGACCCATCGCCAATCCTTGTGGCACTCCCACTGGTCACAGTCCAGTCTGAAAACAACCCTCTATCACCACCCTCTGTCTTCTACCTTTGAGCCAGTTCTGTATCCAAATGGCTAGTTCTCCCTGTATTCCATGAGATCCAACATTGCTAAACAGTCTCCCATAGGGAACCTTGTCAAACGCGTTACTGGAGTCCATATAGATCACATCTATCGCTCTGTCCTCATCAATCCTCTTTGTTACTACTTCAAAAAACTCAATCAAGTTTGTGAGATATGATATCCCATGTACAAAGCCATGTTGACTATCCCTAATCAGTCCTTGCCTTTCCAAATACATGCACATCTTGTCCCTCAGAATTCCCTCCAACAACTTGCGCACCACCAAGGTCAGGCTCACTGGTCTATAGTTCCCTGGCTTGTCCATACCACCTTTCCTAAATAGTGGCACCACGTTAGCCAATGTCCAGTCTTCCACACCTCACCTGTGACTATCAATTATACAAATATCTCAGCAAGAGGCCCAGCAATCACTTCCCTGGCTTCCCATAGAGTTGTAGGTTATACCTGATCAGGTCCTGGGGATTTATCCACTTTTATGCGTTTCAAGACATCCAGCACATCCTCCTCTGTAATAAGGACATTTTTCAAGATTCCACCATCTATTTCCCTACATTCTGTATCTTCCATGTCCTTTTCCACAGTAAAGACCGATGCAAAATACTCATTTAGTATCTCTCCCATCTCCTGCGGCTCCAAACAAAGGCCACCTTGCTGATCTTTGAGGGATCCTATTCTCTCCCTAGTTACCTTTTTGTCCCAAACATATTTGTAAAAACCTTTTGGATTCTCCTTAACCCTATTTGCCAAAGCTATCTCATGTCCCCTTTTTGCCCTCCTGATATCCCTCTTAAGTATACTCCTACTGCCTTTCACTCTTCTAAGGATTCACTCAATCTATCTTTTCTACCTGACATATGCTTCCTTCTTTTTCTTAACCAAACCCTCAATTTCTCTAGTCATCCAGCATTCCCCACACCTACCAGCCTTTCCTTTCACCCTAACTGGAATATACTCTCTCTGGACTCTCATTATCTCATTTTTGAAGGCTTCCTATTTCTGCCCCCAATCAGCTTTTGCCTGATACCATCAAAATTAGCCGTCCTCCAACTTAGAACTTCAACTTTTAGAAGTTGGTCTATCCTTTACTATCACTATTTTGAAACTAATAGAATTTTCTTCTTTATCTAACTTGTTCATTATCTCCTTAAAGAAGTCGAACAGATTGGTCAGGCATGACCTCACTTTGATGAAGCCATGTGGACTCAGCCTTATTTTACCATGTACGACCGAGTACTCCACAACCTTTTCCTTCATAATGGACTCCAAAATCTAATCAATGACCAAGGTGAGGCTAATTGGCCTATATTTGCTGTCCTCTCCCTCCCTTTCTAAACAAGGATATTACATTCACCATTTTCCACTTCTCCTGAAAGATCACCATCAATGTGTTCACTATCTCCTTCAGAACCCTAGCGTCTAGTCAGGGTAATTTACCTACCTTCAGACTGTTCAGTTTCCCCAGCATCTTTTCCTTAATGATGGTCACCACACTAATCTCTGCCCCGTTACTCTCTTGATATTCTGGTGTGCTACTTGTGTCTTCCATTTTGAAGACTGACCCAAAGTACCTATTCAGTTCCCTCCATTTCTTTGTTTCCCATTACTATTCCTCCAGACTCTTTTTCCAGTGGTCCAATGTCAACTCTTCTCTTTTATCTTTTACATATCTAAAAGAAACTCTTACAGTCTTCTTTTATATTACGAATAGTATATTTCTACTAATATAAATGAGATATGCGGCAATGAAACTTATAAGCATTATGTCTCAGTGGTTAGCGCTGCTGCTTCACAGCGCCAAAGACCCAGGTTCAATTCCACCCTCAGACAACCGTTTGCACATTCTCCCTGTGTCTGTGTGGATTTCCTTTGGGTGTTCTGGTTTCATCCCACAGTACAATGATGGCCATGAGAAATGGAAGGTGATATGGGATGGGTCTGGGTGGGATGCTCTCTGGAGGGTTGGTGTGGACAGGCCCTTTGACCCTTCAAGCCTGGTGAACCTCCTCTGCACCCTCTCCAAAGGATCCACATCCTTTTGGTAATGTGGCAACCAAAACTGGATGCAGTATTCCAAATGTGGCCGAACCGAAGTCTTATACAACTGTAACATGACCTGCCATCTCTTGTACTCAATACCCTATCCTATGAAGAAAAGCATGCCATATAACTTCTTGACCACTCTACTGACCTGCATTGCCACCTTCAGGGAACAATGGACCTGAACGCCCAGATCTCTCTTTACATCAATTTCCCCCAGGACTTTACCATTTACAGTATAGTTCACTCTGGAATTATATTTTCTAAAATGCATCACATCGCATTTGTCTGGATTGAATGCCATCTTCCATTTCTCTGCCCAACTCTCCAATCTATCTATATTCTGCTGTACTCTCTAACAATCCCCTTCACTATCTGCTACTTCACCAATCTTAGTGTCATCTGCAAACTTGCTAATGAGGCAACCTACACCTTCCTCCAAATCGTTTATGTATATTACAATCAACAGTGGCCCCAGCACAGATCCCTATGGGACACCACTGGTCACAGGTTTCCATTTTGAGAAGCTCCCTTCCACCACTGTCTCCTGTTGCCCAACCAGTTCTCTATCCATCTAGCTAGAACACCCTGAACCCCAAGCAACTTCACCTTCTTTATCAATAGCCTGACTAAAGTCCATGTATATGACATCTACATCCCTTCCCTCATCAATCAAGTTTGTCACCTCTTCAAAGAATTCTATTAGGTTTGTAAGACATGACCTTCCCTGCACAAAACCATGCTGCCCCATCACTGATAAGCCCATTTTCTTCCAAATAGGTATATATCCTATCCCTTAGTATCTTCTCCAGTAGCTTCCCTACCACTGAATGCAGGCTGACAGGTCTGTAATTACCTGGATTATCCCTGCTACCCTTCTTAAACAAGGGGATAACATTAGCAATTCTCCAGTCCTCTGGGATCGCCCCTGTTTTCAAGGATGCTGCAAAGATATAGAGTCATAGAGTCATAGAGATGTACAGCATGGAAATAGACCCTTCGGTCCAACCCATCCATGCCGACCAGATATCCCAACCCATTCTAGTCCCACCTGCCAGCACCCGGCCCATATCCCTCCAAACCCTTCCTATTCATGTACCCATCCAAATTCCTCTTAAATGTTGCAATTGTACCAGTCTCCACCACATCCTCTGGCAGCACATTCCATACACGTACCAGCCTCTGCATGAAAAAGTTGCCCCTTAGGTCTGTTTTATATCTTTCCCCTCTCACCCTAAACCTATGTCCTCTAGTTCTGGACTCCCCAACCCCA
>NC_057725.1:23145026-23152718 GCF_004010195.1 Chiloscyllium plagiosum | reverse complement strand
GCATTTATCTGAATTAAACTCCATCTGCCACTCCTCAGCCCATTGGCCCATCTGGGATACCCCTCTTCGCTGTCCTCTACACCTCCAATTTTGGTGTCATCTGCAAACTTACTAAATGTACCTCTTATGTTCGCATCCAAATCATTTATGTAAATGACAAAAAGTGGAGGGCCCAGCACCGATCCTTGTGGTACTCCACTGGTCACAGGCCTCCAGTCTGAAAAACAACCCTCCATCACCACCCTCTGTCTTCTACCTTTGACCCAGTTCTGTATCCAAATGACTAGTTCTCCCTGTATTCCATGAGACCTAACCTTGCTAATTAGTCTCCCATGGGGAACCTTGTTAAATGCCTTACTGAAGTCCATATAGATCACATCTACTGCTCTGCCCTCATCAATCTTCTTTGTTACTTTTTCAAAAAATTCAATCAAGTTTGTGAGACATGATTTCCCACGTACCAAGCCATGTTGACTATCCTGAATCAGTCCTTGCCTTTCCAAATACATGTACATCCTGTCCCTCAGGATTCCCTCCAACAACTTGCCCATCACTGAGGTCAGGCTCACCGGTCTATAGTTCCCTGGCTTGTCTTTACCACCCTTCTTAAACAGTGGCACCACTTTTGCCAACCTCCAGTCTTCCGGCACCTCACCTGAAAGCACCAGTTATTTTCTCTCTCGCTTCCCTCAGTAACTTGGGATGGATCCCATCTGGACCTCCTTATGCCAACTTGACCTAGAGTAATCAAAGGTCTATCTCTAATGTCAACATCCGCTATGTCCCTCTCTTCAGTGAATACCGAAGAAAATACTCATTAAGAATCTCACCCATTTTCTCTGACTCCATGCATATCTTTCCTCCTTTGTCCTTGAGTGGGCCAACCCTTTCCCTAATTACCCTCTTGCTCCTTATATATGAATAAAAGGCTTTGGGGTTTCCCTTAACCCTGATTGCTAAGGATATCTCATGACATACTTTAGCCCTCTTAATTCCTCATTTCAGATTGGTCCTATATTTCTGATATTCTTCCAAATATTGACTCGATGGGCGGAATGGTCTGATTAGATTCCCAACAGTGTAGAAACAGGCCCTTCAGCCCAACAAGTCCACACCGACCCTCTGAAGAGCAATCCACCCAGATACATTCCCCTCTATTTACCCCTGACTAATCCATCTAACACTACAGGTAATTTAGCATGGCCTATTCACCTATCTTGCGCATCTTCGAACTGTGGGAGGAAACTGGAGCAAACCCACACGGGGAGAATGTTCAAACTCCACACAGACAGTTGCCCGCGGCGGGAATTGAACCTGGGTCCCTGTACTGTGAGGCAACAGTGCTAACCACTGAGCCACCATGCTGCCTGGCATCATCAGTGGAAATCTAAAAGTTTGTGGCAATGACAAGTACTGTGTAATGAGGTGAATAGCAGAGAACTGCGTGAATTAACCTGCTATAGCTCACAGAGAGAAACCCTTCAAGGAACTCTCTGGAAGATGGGGGGATGGCCTAATGGTATTATCACTGGACTGTAGACCCAGGTAAAATTCTGGATTCCTGTGTCCAAATCCTGCCATAGTAAATGGAATTTGAATTCAATAAATGTCTGGGATTAAGAGTCTAATGTTGACCATGAAACCATTGCCAATTGTTGGCTTGCTTACTAATGTCCTTTAGGGAAGGAAACTGTCATTTTTACCTGTCTGGCATACATGTGACTACAGGCCCACAGAACTGCGGTTGATTCTTAACTGCCCTTGGGGCAATTAGTGATGGGCAATGAATACTGTCCTAGCCAGTGATGCCCTTATCCTGTGGATTTTTTAAAAAACATTGACGCTTAGCCAATGTTTAGTAAAATTCAACCCAGCATCTCTGACAGCACAGCATTTATCCAGTACTGCACTGGAATGTCAGCCTGGATTATGATCTCAAATCAATTTATAGGAATTTTCCTTTAAGAATGCCATTATTGTTTCATATAAATCTTAGGAAATCTTCCTCATGTATTTATAAGGAATTACTTGTGTGCACAGTAACGTGTTTAAAGTACGTGTTGAAGAAAATAACTCAGGGGTAGTAAAGCATGAAATTGATAAATTGAGAGGAGCGAAGGAAGTGACTGGGAACAATCAAAAAGAATGATAATTTCAGTTAGCCTCAGATCACAATCATATCTGAAAAACATACATTTCAAAACCCGAGGGAAAATATAAGTGACGTAAATAATATAAATGATATTACAACAAACTACGTACTTATCCATGGGGTAAATCTACACAGCATGAAGTGAAATGACGTCTGTTGTGCTAAAATGTTGTGCTATATATGCAACAATATATTAATACCTATTTCATTTGTAAAATTATGGCACTAAATAAGTTAACCATTCTTACTTCTTCTGAAGGACATTCAATACTTTCAGACCTATTGAAAACACATTTGATAAACACTCCTTGTGAGGTGTCATTAAAATCTTACTTTATTTCTGTATGTCTACAAATTATCAGGTCTGCCGTATGGAGTTCAGTATTTATAAACCCTCAGTTAGTGGACCATGAAACAGTCTTGTATGGTCCACTAAGCACTCCTTCTCGTTAAATTTCCATGATTCTGGAACCAATTATATAGAGGATATGTCTCAATTTGTTCTCCATTAATGCCACATTGGCTTGTGAGGCAGGCCATATACCTAGTGCAGATATCCCAAGCTCATGAAATTGATGAACTGAGACTTACTACTAGTCCTGACTTCAGCGTCTGGAATTCCAGTCTAAGGTTACAGAGAACGGCTTTTGACCCAAGATTCAACTTTCATGAGCACAAAAGACCTCTTTGCATGTTACACTCTATAGTTAAAACAGCATACACAACACAAAACACTGTACAATATGTAAGACTTCACTGTCATGCTGTTCCTTTACGTTAGGAATCCACATCATTTATCTTCTAGCTGTTTTGGATTGATTTATTGAAGATCATTACAATGAATTACAAAGGCAGCATTAGACAGGTTTATAAGGTTATTTGTTGGCATCTATATCGCATAGTTTAAATGGTATTTGGTGCAGGACTAAAAGTGAGTTAGGGATAACAGAAGCATTCTGAGAATTCGATTGGAGTTGTGTTGCTTAATGTGCATATTGAAAATATTTAAAACATTTAGATATATATTTGTAATAATATAAACCAATTGTGCATAAGCTAATAAGTACATCCTTTCTTCACACCACATTTTATCAAGATATTATTAACATCTATCAAAGTTTTGCTTCTTTTCAGTGGATGACTAATATTTAGCCCTCAGTCAACACACAGAGTTAGATAATCTGGTTATTATTACATTGCTGTCTGGGGGAACATTCATTGGCTGCTACATTAACTAAATTGTCCTATACACTACATTTAAAACCTCGTTTGCTGTAAAGTGCAATGTAATGTCCCAAGGTTATGTAAGACTCTATGTAATAGCTAGTCTTTCTTTTCTTTACTAAGTTATTCCACTGGGAGTACCTAGACAACTGAAACTGTAGATGACATCATTCCTTGTTCATACAGGTTAATAAGATGTGATAAGATCACTTTGTCTTGTCTATGAAACAAACTTGTCAATCGTCATACTACCCAACCCCTTTGACTAGAAAATCTGCTCTTTGAACGTTAACCAGAAGGCTATTATTATGAATGTGTCAGTCAGAGGCAGTGAAAAGATTAGTGGGTAAAAAAGTTGAGGCTAATATTTTTAAAAAAGTAAATATTTTAGAATGTCTGCAACATGCAGCTGCTTTATCCAAATGCATTAAGAGGGAAAATAGTGGTTAATAAGGATGGAAAAAAACAGGAATGGAGCACGTCAAAATGGATGCTAAGGAAATGTAGGATAAATGATTTTAAAGACAAGAGATTAGTAGGAAAAATTTTGGAAGGCATGGAAATATTGTGGAGACAATGAGGTCTGCAGATGCTGATGAAGGGCTCCGGCCTGAAACGTCGATTCTCCTGCTCCTCGAATGCTGCCTGACCTGCTGTGCTTTTCCAGCACCACACTCTCAACATGGGAAATATTGTGTTCAAGCTTTGGTATGAAAATTACTCTTGTTTGCTTACATTACTTCTTCAGATTTGACATAATAGCAAAAAAACTTACTTTTTGTTTCAGCATCATATAATGTGACCTGAAAACATGAAACAGAACTGGACAGTCCAGAGAGACTGAAACTCCCTGGGACTGCTAGCTGTCTAATGATTGAGAGATTATTGTACAGATAAAATCAAATCAGGAAGATAAAAATTAGCTCAAAAGTCAATTTGATTCATGAAAATAGGTATACATACTTGTTCTGTTTGTCTTGTACTGGTGAAAGTCATCCTAATGTTACAAAAGACAGTATTTTCACATGAAAACTATTTGTCTTACTGACCACAACCCTTAGCTTCCTGATCTCCATTCCTATATAAATACTATAAACTGTTATTTTAATCAATTACAAGTTTTTTTTTAACTTGATATCAATCTGACAAATCAAATGTTGGAGCCATAACTTACTGTACCTCACGAAGAGTTATGTGACACTATGCAAAAATGTTTTTATTTCTTGATAGCTATCCAAATGCTTATGATTTATTTAGTCTCCAGTAATAAAATTGGATAAACATAGATAGCCAATGTAAGCTTTGTGTTCAGAGGACTACATGCTTCATTTCTTTTACAGAGACAGTGTTAACGTATTGAAGATTTTATACAGAGAATTGAAAGGATTGGGAATATCATTTAGACCCAAACCCCTGCATTTACCGGTAGCAATGTTGACAGTGGTTTAGGAAATGAGATTCTGAGAAAGCATCTCAGACAACTTAATTGGCATTTCAATGGTGTTTTTCTCCACAATGGTTTTCAATAGTTACCTTCAAAAATATGTTGATTAATATGGACAATCTGATTGAGGTCTTTAAAATTATGGACTATTTAGGTAGGGTAGATGTGGAAAAAATGTTTGCACACCTGGTTGAGAACAGAATTATGTGAGGACAAGTATACATAAACGACAAGAAGACAAAATAAAGAATTTAGAAATAATCTTATTACACAGAATGAGGTGAGAATATAGTTGTAACAGAGTGATTAGAGCAGAACAGATAACATTGGTGTGCTTAAGATTAGTATTGACATGTGTAAGAAGGGAGTAGAGAGATACTAGGGCATGAAATCTAGGAACTGGAGTAGATAATTTTTGGGATGGTTGAGAAACAGGAAAAATAGTACTAAGGATTAGACTAGATTCCCTACAGTGCAGAAACAGGCCCTTCGGCCCAAACAGTCCACACCGACCCTCCGAAGAGTAACCCACCCAGACCCATTTCCCTCTGACTAATGCACCTAGCACTATGGGCAATTTAGCATGGCCAATTCACCTAACCTTCACATCTTTGGACTGTGGGAGGAAACCAGAGCACCTGGAGAATGTGCAAACTCCACACAGACAGTCGCCCGAGGCTGGAATCGAACCTGGGACCCTCGTGCTGTGAGGCAACAGTGCTAACCACTGAGCCACCATGCCGCCCCTGTGAACTGTAATAGTCACCACATTTAGGGAAGTACGTTAATATATTGAAAGCAATTCAGAAAAGTTTTATTAAACTAATAACCTGGAATGAGCAGATTGCCTTATGAGGAAAGATTAGACAGATTCGGCCTGTGTCCTCTGGAGTTCAGAGGAGTCAGGAGTAACTCAACTGATCCATTTAAGATCCTGAGGGGACTTGACAGATAATGCCCTGAAGTGTGTATACTTCAATGCAAGAAGTATACGAAATAAGGTAGGTGAACTTGCAGCGTGGGTTGGTACCTGGGACTTCGATGTTGTGGCTATTACGGAGACATGGCTAGAACAGGGACAGGATTGGCTGTTGCAGGTTCCAGGATTTAAATGTTTTAGTAGGGTCAGAAGTGGGGGTAAAAGAGGGGGAGGTGTGGCATTGCTTGTCAAAGATAGTATTACAGTGGTGGAAAGGACGATGGATGAGGACTTGCCATCTGAGGTAGTTTGGGCTGAGGTTAGGAATAGGAAAGGTGAGGTCACCCTGTTAGGAGTCTTTTACAGGCCTCCTAATAGTCCTAGAATCATTGAAGAAAGGATAGGGAAGGTGATCCAGGAGATGAGTGACAGTAATAGGGTGGTTGTGATGGGGGACTTTAACTTTCCTGATATTGATGGGGAAAGCTATAGCTCAAGTTCGTTAGATGGGTCAGTGTTTGTTCAATGTGTGCAGGAGAGTTTCCTGACACAATATGTAGACAGGCCAACAAGAGGTGAGGCCATACTGGATTTGGTTCTGGGTAACGAACCAGGCCAGGTGTTAGAATTAGAGGTAGGTGAGCAATTTGGGGATAGTGACCATAATTCGGTGATTTTTACACCCGTGATGGAGAGGGATAAGTGTGTACTACAGGGCAAGAATTATAGCTGGGGTAAGGGAAATTATGATGCGGTGAGGCATGACTTAGGATGTGTGGCTTGGAAAAGTAGACTCCAAGGCAAGAGTGAAAATGATATGTGGAGCTTGTTCAAGGAGCAACTATTGAGTGTCCTTGATAATTATGTACCTGACAGGCAGGAAGGAAAGGGTCGTGCGAGGGAGCCGTGGTTTAATAAGGAATTGGAATCCCTTGTTAAATGGAAGAGGGCGGCCTATCTCAAGACGAGACGTGAAGGTTCAATTGGGGCGATTGAGAGTTATAGGGTAGCCAGGAAGGACCTGAAGAGAGAGCTAAAAGCAGCAAGGAGGGGACACGAAAGGTCCTTAGTAGATAGGATTAGGGAAAACCCTAAGGCTTTCTATAGGTATGTTAGGAATAAAAGAATGACTAGGGTAGGAATAGGTCCAGTCAAGGATAGTAGGGGGAAGTTGCGTGTGGAGGCGGAAGAGATTGGGGAGACACTGAATGAATACTTTTCTTCAGTATTCACTCAGGAACAGGGCATTGTTGTCGATGAGAATACTGAGGCACAAATAAGTAGAATGGATGGCTTTGAGGTATGTAGAGAAGAGGTATTGGAAATCCTGGAAAAGGTGAAAATAGATAAGTCCCCTGGGCCTGATGGCATTTATCCTAGGATTCTCTGGGAAGCAAGGGAGGAGATTGCAGAGCCATTGGCCTTGATTTTTATGTCCTCTTTGTCTACAGGAGTAGTCCCAGAAGACTGGAGGATAGCAAATGTGGTTCCCTTGTTCAAAAAGGGGAGTAGGGATAGCCCTAGTAACTATAGGCCGGTGAGTCTCACTTCTGTTGTGGGCAAAGTCTTAGAGAATTGTAAGGGATAGGATTTATGCACACCTAGATAGGAATAATGTGATCAAGGATAGTCAGCATGGTTTTGTGAAGGGAAGGTCGTGCCTCACAAACCTTATTGAATTCTTTGAAAAGGTGACGAAGGAGGTTGATGAGGGCAAAGCGGTAGATGTGGTATATATGGATTTTAGTAAGGCGTTTGATAAGGTTCCCCATGGTAGGCTACTGCAGAAAATACGGAGATATGGCATTGAGGGTGAGTTGGAGGTTTGGATTAGGAATTGGCTGGATGGAAGAAGACAGAGGGTAGTAGTTGATGGCAAAGTTTCTTCATGGAGTGCCGTCACTAGCGGTGTTCCGCAAGGATCTGTTTTAGGACCATTGCTGTTTGTCATTT
>NC_057725.1:23123790-23143975 GCF_004010195.1 Chiloscyllium plagiosum | reverse complement strand
GGTGGTAGATATAGGACTGAAGTTAGGGGTAGGTTCTTCACTCAGCGAGTCGTAAGTTCATGGAATGCCCTGCCAGTAGCAGTGGTGGACTCTCCCTCTTTATGGGCATTTAAGCGGGCATTGGATAGGTATATGGAGGATAGTGGGTTAGTATAGGTTAGGTGGGCTTGGATCGGCGCAACATCGAGGGCCAAAGGGCCTGTACTGCGCTGTATTCTTCTATGTTCTATGTTCTAGATGCTGAAATCATGTTTCCTCTTGTGGAAAAATCTAGAACTAAGAGTCATGGTTTAATAATAAGGGAACACCAATTTAAAACAGAGACGAATAAACTTTTTTTTCTATCAGAGGGTTGGGAGTCTTGAGATATCTCTTCCTCAAAAGGCATTGGATGAAGAATTTTTAAATATTTTTAAGGCAGACATAGATAGATTCTTGAACTCCAAAGGGATGAAAGATTATCAGGGATATCCAGGAGTGTACAGTTGAGGCTAAAATCAGATCAACCATAAACTATTGAATAAGGTGGCAGGCTTGAAGGGCAGATTGGCTTACTTTTGTTCCTTGTTTATATATCCATAGGGAAGGAGGGACTTACACAGCCTATTGTTTGGACCAGCTTGTCTGTGAAGAACATATTGTTGTGAAAACAAAACTCCAACATTATCCTCCTCAGTTCTTCGCTCCTATTGCCTTTATAGTGTGGGTCTTCAGGATGTCCTGCAGACACAGATAAGTCATTAAATTAAAATAAAACAGGCACCAACTTAAAAATCATCCCAAATACACAGTAATGGAAGGAAACAAAGAACAACATACTGAATACACTTTTTAAACTAAGCAATAACAAGTTAAGTGCCGACCTGGTGCAATATCTGTAAACCTGGAGTACAGCCTGCCACTCCCCTGCAATGGGTTCCTTATACAATATATCAGTTAGGTTTCTACATCAATTGTAAGAACCCCAGTTGCAACATATAGGCACAAATGGGACCCATACAACATTTATCCAAAAGACACGACCTCTGATAGTACAGAACTTCCATGTTCTGTCAGTCTAGATTTTCTGATTTCAGTAGGACTTGAACCTATTCATGAGTGTAAGCACTGAGCCCACAGTTGATACAAGTAATGATGTATTATCGGCACTCACTAGAATTAAGTAGGGGATGGTGAATTCACTGCACAGGATCGGGGTGTGATGGGGGAGGCCAGGTAATATTGTCAATAGCAAATCGGCGACTAGCTTTGCTCACTGCTTAATTCCCTTTTCCATTGACAAAACAATTTTTCTTCCTTTCAATGATTACCCAATTCCCTTTTGAAACTTACTATGAATCTGCTTCTGCCATTCTTGAAAAGAAGGCATTCTACATCATAATAAATTTATTATTTATGTAGTCGATTTTGTTTCCTTCTGGATTTTGATTGACAATTATCTTTAGTTTATTTTCTCTCATTAAAAAGAAAATACCACTGAAAACAATTTCTCCTTATTTACTCTGTAAAGTCCCTCAATATTGAAGATATTTATCAAAGTCTTCCTTTTTAACCATCATTTGTAGAAAAAGAATAATTTTAAAGTTTCTAATTGGTCACCATAACTGAAGTCTCTCGTCCTTGATATTATATTGGTTAATATCATTTACACTCTCTCCGAGGACTTGACATCTTTCCTTCTAACCAGAATTGAATATGGTAATCCAGCTGAGATCTAACCACTATTTAACAAAAGCTGGAGCATAACTCCATTGACTATGTACTCTATGTCTGTATTTATAAGGGCAAATATCCCATATACATTTTAAATTGTCTTTTCTCAGATTGTCCTGCTGTCTTCAGAAATTTACAGGTATATATATCCTGCGTTATCTTGCCGTTACTGACTTGCTTCCTAATTAGCATCAGGACTGCACTTTGAATGTTGCTTCAGTGACTGTAAATCACTTTGAGATTATGAAAGGTGTTATAGAAATGCAAGTGCTCTCTTCCTTCCATTTTTTCTGTCCCTCTCTTTCTTTCTCTCTTGTTCCTCCTCTCAATTTCCTTCTTTATCCATCTTTCTCTTTCATTTACTTTCTTTCTCTCTTCATCACACTCTCTCTTTTTCTATACTCCTGCTCTCTGTCTTTGTCTATTTCTATTTTCTGTCAGTCTCACTTTTGCCTCTGTATTTCTCTGTCTGTCTCTTCCTCTGTTCACTTTTTCTTTTTATCCTTCCTACCCACTTTTCCCATTAATTTTATATTTTGTAGCATCAGACAAGGACAGCAGTTCTACTCTTTTAATTTTCCATATGTTGCACTACCCAACCAAAAACAGTCATATCTCACTTGAGTACAAATAAATGATTTTTTTTACTGCAAGTTATTTATTTAAGCCATTTTTAGATAACTGCAGTCAGGCAAGAACGGTATGCTTGTCATAGCTCAGAGGCCCCAAAGTGATCCCACAAATTTCCCCAAAGAATAGAAAGGCATTTCTTAATTATCTAAGGAGACATTAACCATAATATAGCAGAGAAATAATTGCTCCCTTGGAAGTTACAATGAATTTATTTCTAAACCTGAGAAAAACTGAGACTGCTTCTCAAAATTGATATTGGGTCTATCTTTCCCTGGGGTCCATAACCAAAAGTTTCCTGTATTTACAATGTTTTGTAAAAACAGCCTAAGATTATCAAGCAGCAGCTACAGATTCAAGATGCATAATCGCAAGTGGCCAGACACCAGATAGAATATCTACCATAGTTTCTAACAGAGGTTTGAATAGCTTTAAAGCAGTGCACCCTGTCTTGGTAACTTTTCATTATAGTCCCGTTTTTGTAACACTTGTTAAAATACAAGTAGTGCAAGTTACTAAGATTTCGACTTCCAGACTTAATTATTTTTGATAGAAAATCTCAATGTTATGTCTGCTTGTAAATAGCATGAGTCAAATGGCCTGCCATTGTTTCTTAAACATTCTTGACTCTATTTCATACATTAAGCACAAATTGGCCTAAATTTTCTGGTCTCACCCACCATGTGTCACCCTTTCCCTTTACCCACTTGCTACCTTTCCCTATCATACAATCAGCTGCCATGCTACCATCTTATGTGATTACCTTCTGTCTATGGCCTTTCAAACTTTGGGACAATGAAGCCCTGTATTTACTGGAATATAGTGGTGAATGCTGGAAAAGGAGGGCAAGGCTTGGATTCCTTCTATATTCTTACACTGTGAAAATGGACCCTAAATGTGAGTACAATCCACATTTCTGAAGAAGCTTGGTTTGGAAGTTTGGGCCAGTTATGATGAGCTCCTTTAGAATTTAGAACTAGGAACAGAATGGCAACTCAACAGTGGTTGCTAATCCTTGGACATTTTGGACGACTTTGTGTAAAACCATTGATATTTGGAAAAATGCAATCTAAATGTTCTCTTTATTACAACATCCTTTACGCAGAGAGTGTGAGAGCATGGAATGCGTTGCCAGCAGTAGTTGTGGAAGCGAGGTCATTGGGGATATTTAAGAGACTGCTGGACATGCATATGGTCACAGAAATTTGAGGGTTCATACATTAGGTTTACCTTACATGAGGATCAATGGTCGGCACAACATCGTGGGCTGAAGGGCCTGTTCTGTGCTGTACTGTTCTATGTTCTAATATTTATACATGTCCAAATATCAAGTTAAATTTTAGTATCCATCCCACCAACACAAATAATATTATGTTTTTTTTATTGCTCAGTATCAGCAGTTCTTCCAATTAAAAGGAAGGAAACATTGCATTTATAGCATGCCTTTCCCATCCTTAAATATTTTACAGCCAATGCAATATTTTTCTGAACTGTAACCATTGTTATAATGTAGGAAACCCGGCTAACACCTTGCAAATGGATCTTACAAACAGCCATTGCAATAATTAGCTTAATTTGTTGGTTGAATGATAAATATTGGCTGATGTACTTGGCAGATCCATCCTGCTCTTCAAAACAGCTCTGCATGATGTTTTATGTTCCTTTGATGGGACTTCGATTTATTCTCTCATTTGGAAGATAATACCTCCACAATGCAGAGCTCCCTGCCAGTTAGCTCAGCATCCTAATTTTTCAATATTCAGTCAGCAAAATGCCATGGAGCTGCAGAGGAATACTTCGCTTGGATATGCAATTCATCATCTCCAAGGAACTGAGCACAGTCCCTTCTTTGTCCCATTACAATCTATCCCTCACATCTTCCCTTAGCTTCAAGTGACATTTAATCAGTTGATTGAGGTTGGTACACAGAACCACACAACACAGAAAGAGGTCATTCTGTCCATGGTGACAGTGTTAAAGCCTTGATAGAACATGCCAAATAATCCCACACCCCCACCTTATCTCAAGAGTCCTAAAACCTTTCCTTTTTTATCCATTCTACTATTCCAAGTTTTTGTTGAATCTACCTCAACCATCCTTTGAGGCAGTGCATTTCTGATCGTAACAATTTGCTACGTAACAAAATCCTTTCCTCAAGCCTTTGTCACTTTTGTTTTAGATGTCCAGCCATCTGTTAGCGGAGACAGTTCCTTGCCATTTTGTCTTGAAAGTTTTGTCATAATTCTGTTGCATGATCCTACCGGACCATAGTGCTGCTCTCTCATTAGAGAGAGGCAACTGGTAATGGATTAACCTGAGAGTCACCACACCTCAGGTGAGAGGAGAGGTTGAGAAAAAGTGTCTTTCATTTTAGCCTCAGCTGGTGCAGGAATTGGACCCGTGCTGTTGGCTTAACAAACTGTCAGTCAATCTGTGAGTAGGTACATTCAATCAACCTGTTACAATGCATCTCTGGACCAGGTTGGACTTGAATACAAACCTACTGGCCCAGAGCTAAGGACACTAAGATTGATGTCTTTCAGACAGCATCAGCGCATGGTGCTGGGTGATGCTTCCAAGGTGTCTTCCATATATCTCCCCTAATTTCCTCCATTCACATCAGCATAAAAGTTTCCTCTGGCCATAGGCCAGCAGTTACCTTGCAGAGCATCGTGCACACTATGTACTCAACCTCAGTCATATTGCATGCCGGAGCACCTCACTCACCTTACCATAGCACAGGCAGTCAATAAAGATCTTATGGCACCTGATCCCTGTTGCTGTCCTGAGGCATTGACCATTTTTGTGATTTTGATCCAGGCTGTCCTAGTGAAACTGGGAAGCTGCTTAGGCCCTAGGCATGCTGAGCATTCCTGTCAGCTTCCTGGTAGTGCAGGAGGATCTGCAGGTTCTGCTTGAAGGATGGGGAGTAGCTCATTTCCAGGACTCATCTGGAGTAGGATAAAAAGATTATGAGGGAGCATGTGTACTAGCGATGCCTTTTCTTGTCATGAAGTTCATGGGGAGATGTTGTTGCCCTGTGGGTGGCATGGGAAGGCAAGGTGTGCTAGCAAAGGTTTGGTGGCCTAATCATCGAGTGACTGATTAGTCCATACTCTGGGTCCATCATACTCCATGATGTTATAAGTGCAGGAAGGGACTGGGAGAAATTTCATGGACACCTTCAGGGATTGATCAGGGTATGCTGAGTCTGCTGCACATTCTGAGAGTGGAAGGCTTCAAGATGGTTGCTGTGGGAGTGAAAAGATTGGAATTGGGAGAGAGAAAGGAGCAGGAGGTGAAAGGTGTAGCAGTGACAACAGATAGAGCTTTGTGAGCTGCTGCATGACGTTTGTTCAGAATTCAGAGACCAACAGAAACCAGCACTGCAAGACTGGTACAGTAGGGAAGTGATAAGATAGGCTGGACTGCTAACTTCAGCATAAAACAATGAACACATGAATAAATAGGGAATGCGGTCATTCAGACAGCTCACACAGGACAACAATGTGTCATTCAGAAAACAAATATGTATTCTTATACCGCAAGAGTCACAGGTCAAATCCAGGGCTGATCGGAGAGTCACTGTGGTATTGTCTCTAGACTAGTAATCAAGGGACCAAAGGAGCATTCCAGGGAACCAGGTTTTGATACCACAATGGCAGATAATCCAATTGAAATGCAATACAAATCTGGAATGAAAGATCTGATATTGACCACTTCAATTGTTATAAAAACCATCCTGATTATTAATATCCCTTGTGGAAGGAAATCTGCCATCAGTGCGTGGTCTAGTGTACATATGACTCCAGACCCATAGCAAGTGGTTGATTCCCAACTGCCCTCTGAAGTGGCTTAGTTGTGGGCGGCATGGTGGCACAGTGGTTAGCACTGCTGCCTCACAGCACCAGAGACCCGGGTTCAATTCCCACCTCAGGCGACTGACTGTGTGGAGTTTGCACATTCTCCCCGTGTCTGCGTGGGTTTCCTCTGGGTGCTCCGGTTTCCTCCCACAGTCCAAAAATGTGCAGGTTAGGTGAATTGGCCATGCTAAATTGCCCGTAGTGTTAGGGGCAGGGGTAAATGTAGGGGAATGGGTCTGGGTGGGTTGCGCTTCGGCGGGTCAGTGTGGACTTGTTGGCCCAAAGGGCCTGTTTCCACTCTGTAAGTAATCTAATCTAAACCACTCAGTTACTTGGCTCCTCCATGTTGAACACCATTTGGAGGTAGCAATGAGGGTAGGAAGGCCACAGAATTTAATCTTGGGTGGGAGATGTCAATGTCCATCACCAAAAGTTGCTTGGGAACAACAGAGTTGCTCGGCAACAACACTACTGACCGGGCTGGTTAAGTCATAAAGGACATTGTTGCAAGACTGTGTCTGTGGCAGCTGGTGAAGGACACAGCAAGATGGACAGAACATACTTGACCTCATCCTCATCAATCTGCCTGCCATTGGCACAAATGTCCATGACAGTATCAGTAAGAGCAACCACTACGTAGCCACAACATGGAATTTGTAGAGGCAAAAGTCCTGCCTCTATGTTCAGAATACCCTCCATCGTGCTGTATGGCACTATCACTGTACTAAATGCGATAGACTTCAAACAGATCTAGCAATTTACTACTGGGCGTCCATGAGGCACTGTGTGTGATCAGCGGCATTGTAAAGTGAGGTGTCAACCTGGTGAAGCTACAAACAGGACTACTTGAATGTCAAAAAAGCTCAAGCAGCAAGACATATACTGGGCTAAGAAATTCCATATCCAACGCATCAAGTCTAAACTTTGCAGTCCTTCCCCACCTAGTTGTGAATGATGGTGGACAAGTAAACAACTCATTGGTCGAGGAAGCTCCACAAACAGCCCATTCAAAACAATGGGGAAGCCTGGCATATCAGTGCAAAAAGTAAATCTGAGGCATTTGGAACAATCTTCAGCCAGAAGTGCCCACGTGCTTTACCCATATTGGCCTCTTCCAGAAGTCACCAAAATCAGAAATGCCAGTCTTCAGCCATTTGGATTCACTCCACGCGATATCAAGATATGACTGGAGGATTTGTGTATGGGCCTTAACACCATTCCAGCAAATTCTAGACTTAAAAATTTGTGTTCCAGAATTTACCTCTGCCCTACCCAAGCTCTTCCAGTACAGCTATGACTGCCATCTACCTGATTAGGTAGAGAATTGCCCGGGTATGAGCTGTACACAAAAAGCAGAACAAATCCAACTCAATCATTATCGTCCCATTTGTCTACACTCAATCATCAGTGAAGTGATGGAAGGTGGCATCAGTGCTATCAAGCAACAGTTACTCAGTAATAACTTACTCACTGAGAGACAGTTTGAGTTCTTCAAGGACCATGCAGCTCCTGACCTCAGCCTTGGCTCAAACATCGACAAAAGAGCTGAATTCCAGAGGTAAGGTGGAAGTGTCTGCCCTTGACATCAAGGTTGCATTTGATCAACTATGGCATGAAGGAACCCTGACAAAAAAGGAGTCAATGCAACTGGGGGAAAGCACTCCACTGGTTAGAGCCCAACTGGCACAAAGAAAGTTGATTGCGGTTGTTGGAGTGCAGCCATCTAAGCTCGAGGATGTTTCAACAGAAATTCCTCAGGGAAGTGTCCTGGACCCAACCCTCTTCAGCTGCTTTATCAATGAACTTCCCTCTATAAGGTCACTGTAGATTGTTGATGATGATGGCACAATGTTCAGTACTGTTTACTGCTCCTCAGATACTGAGGCAGTCTTTGTCTAAATGCAACTGGGAGATGGGCAATATGAAGATTTGGGCTGAAAGGTAGCAAGTACCATTTACGTTGCACTAATGCCAGGCAATGACCATCTTCAACAAGAGAGAATCTAATCATCACCCATTGACATTCAATGGCATTACCATGTCTGAATCCTTCATTATCTACATCCTGGAGGTTACCATTGACCAACTACTGAACTGGACTGGTCATATAAATATTGTGCAATAAGACCAGGTCAGAGGTGAGGAATCTTTCAGAGAGTACCTCACCTCCTGACTCTGCAAAGCCCATCCACCATCTGCAAGGCACAAATCAGGAAGTGATGGAATAGACTCCATTTACGTGGTTGAGCACTAACAACATTCAGGAGGTTTGACACTATCCAGGACAAAGTAGCTCACGTGATTGGCATCACATCCACAAACATTCACTCCTTCCATCACTCGATAGCCACAGTTTCCTTGCTTGATAGCGAGGAAATATTTCAAGGACAGTAATTATGATTATCCATTTTCTTTTCTGATGTGTGACCGTGTTGTTGAAGCTGCCTCATCAAATTAATCATATGGAACTAAATCTTCAAATGTATCGATCTTAGCACAGTGAACCTCATGTCTCATTAACTTAAAGAAAATGTGCAATCTAAACTCCACGAAATGAGTCAATGTACACAAATTTGCTGTCTAGGATGGTTTATTTAAAAGCATTTTATGAAAGGGGAAAACATATATTCAATTGTTAAGTAAACACCGAAAGAATTCAGGTTGCTGTGAATCAAAACCAAAAACAGAAAAAAACAGAAGTTCTGAGGAAAGGATGCTTCAACGTTTGTGAGAAGGTTTGTAGCTCGCGTGCTCGTTGTTGTGGTTCTGTTCGTCGAGCTGGGAATTTGTGTTGCAGACATTTCGTCCCCTGTCTAGGTGACATCCTCAGTGCTTGGGAGCCTCCTGTGAAGGTTGCTCAACCCGAAATGTTAACTCTGATTTCTCTGCATGGATACTGCCAGACCTGCTAAGCTTTTCCAGCAATTTCTGTGCTTGGTTCAATTATTGAGTGTTTAATTGTGTACATGTAGTGACTGGTCTCTGTGCTATCTGCTGCTAGTCAAGCCTATGGGCAAGTTTAGAGAAGCTGAACACAAGCTGGATGTCTGAACCATATTTTAGAAGCTTTGAAAACAAGTTTGTGTTCACACAAAGATACTGATAAGAATTATACCTCTATCACTCGAAACTCAATATGAACAATTCCAGCCTCTCATGGTCCTAAAATTAGTGATGTCTCTTATGCCTAGCATCATTCTGGTAAATACCAATGATGGTCTCTCCAAGGACTACAGAAGAAGATAGACCTGTACTGCTCATTACTGACTGAAAACTACCCATAACAGAAAGCATTTCAAAGGCTAAGGCAACGGCTGGAGATGCTGGAATTCTGAAATAAGAAGAGAAAATGTTGAAAATGCTCAGTGCAGAAGGTGCTCTGGCAGCATCTGCAGAGAAAGAAACAAATTGAATGTTTCAGGTTGATGAGTCCAGAATAAATACTATTAACCTAATGTTTTTCCCACATAGAGAAATACTGACAAGCCTTGGCAGAAAACAATTTAAAAGGGGAACAGTACTTTTACTTTCTTTGCCTGAATTAGGCATTGCTGGAAAGACCACAATTTATTGCCATGCTTGGATGCTCTTGTAAATTTTGTGTTGAGGTGCCTTTCTAGTCATTTATACTCAATACATATGAATAACAAATTCAATGTGTAGATTCAGAGTCTTACAGTTGTGAAATTTAAGATCTCATCTGTCACATCATACCTGGCAAGCAAGAGTATAAGAGCTATAGAACCAAGGTATGTTAACAGTCTTCAAATACAGCTCATCTAGAGTCTAACGTTGGAAAATGCCGAAAAGTTAAACAGTTTATTTCTGTTGCCTTGTTAACTTTTCCAACATTGTAGATCTCACCACCCCCAACAATGTATTGCTACATATATAGTCCGCAATGGTATAAAATCAATAAAATTGTCCTGGTGTATCTTCAGTTTTCCTTTTATCTACTTAAATAGTTTACTGGGATCAGATTTCAAAAGAAATCAAATGTAGAACATAGAACATCACAGCGCAGTACAGGCCCTTCAGCCCTCGATCTTGCGCTGACCTGTGGAACCAATCTGAAGCCCATCTAACCTACACTATTCCATTCTTGTCCATATGCTTATCTAATGACCATTTAAATGCCCTTAAAGTTGGCAAGTCCACTACTGTTGCAGGCAGCGCATTCCATGCCCCTACTACTCTCTGAGTAAAGAAATTACGTCTGACATCTGTTCTATATCTATCATCCCACAATTTAAAGCTATGTCCCCTTGTGCTAGCCATTGCCATCCGCGACAAAAGCTCTCACTGTCCAACATATGTAACCCTCTGATTATCTTATATGTCTCAATTAAATCACCTCTCAACCTTCTTCCCTCTAACGAAAACAGCCTCAAGTCCCAAGCCTTTCTTCATAAGATCTTCCCTCCATACCAAATAACATCCTAGTAAATCACCTCTGAAACATTTCCAAAGCTTCCACATCCTTCCTGCATTGCGGTGACAAGAACTGTATGCAATACCCCAAATGTGGACGTACCAGAGTTCTGTATAGCTGCAGCATGATCGCATGGCTCCGAAAATCATTCCCTCTACCAATAAAAGCTAACACACTGTATGCCTTCTTAACAACCCTTTCAACCTGGGTGGCAATTTTCAGGGATCTATGTACCTGGACACTGAGATCTCTCTGCTCATCTACACTACCAAGAATCATATCATTAGCCCAGTATTCTGCATTCCTGTTACTCCTTCCAAAGTGAATCATCTCACACTTTTCTGCATTAGGGTGGCACGGTGGCTCAGTGGTTAGCACTGCTGCCTCACGGACCAGGGTCCCAGGTTCAATTCCAGCTTTGGGCGACTGTCTGTGTGGAGTTTGCATATTCTCCCAGTGTCTGCATGGGTTTCTTCCAGATGCTCTAGTTTCCTCCCACAGTCCAAAGATGTGCAGGTCAGGTGAATTGGCCATGTTAAATAGCCCATGGTGTTAGGTGCATTAGTCAGTGGGAAATAGGTCTGGGTGGGTTATTCTTCAGAGGGTCGGTGTGAACTGGTTGGGCTGAAGGGCCTGTTTCCACACTATAGGGAATCTAATAAAAACACTCCATTTGCCACCTCTCAGCCCAGCTCTCTGTAACCTACAACTTTCTTCGTCACTATCTACAACTCTATCAACCTTAGTGTCATCCGCAAATTTACTAACCCATCCTTTTATGCCCTCATCCAGGTCATTCACAAAAATGACAAACAACAGTGGACCCAAAACAGATCCTTGTGGTACCCCATTACTAACTGAACTCCAGGATGAATATTTCCTATCAACCACCATCCTTCTCTCAGCTAGCCAATTTCTGATCCAAACTGCTAAATCACCCTCAATCCCATGCCTCCGTATCTTGTGCAAAAGCCTACTGTGGAGAACCTTATCAAATGCCTTACTGAAATCCATATACACCACATCAACTGTTTTACCCTCATCCACCTGTTTGTAACGACCTACCCTTCACAAAACCATCATGAATTGGAGATTCTGGTGTTGGACTGCAGTGTACAAAGTTAAAAATCACACAATATCAGGCTATAGTCCAACAGGTTTAATTGGAAGCACTTATGGTAAATTCTGTGTCTTACAATCTTATACTCCACAACCACCTGTTGAAGGAGCTCCGAAAGCTAGTGCTTCCAATTAAACCTGTTAGACTATAACCTGGTGTTGTGTGAGTTTTAACTTTTCATAAAACTATGTTGGCTATCCCGAATGAACTTATTCCTTTCTAGATGATTATAAATCCTACCTCTTATAACCCTTTCCAACACTTTACTCACAACCGAAGTAAGGGTCATAGGTCTATAATTTCCAGGGTTGTCTCCACTCCACTTCTTGAACAATTGTCTTCGTCCAGTCTTCTGGTACTATTCCTGGAGGCAATGATGATATAAAGAACAAAGCCAAATGTTTGGCAATCTCCTCCCTGGCTTCCCAGAGAATCCTAAAATAAATCCCATTCAGCCCAGGGGACTTATCCATTTTTACACTTTCCAGAATTGCTAACACCTCTTCTTTATACACCTCAATCCCATGTAGTCTAGTAGCCTGTAACTCAGTATTGTCCTTGACCACATTGTATTTTTCTAGTGTGAATACTGATGAAAAGTTTTCATTTAGCACTTCCCCTATCTCCTCTGACTCCAAGCACAACTTCCCACTACTATGCCTGATTGGTCCTAACCTTACTCTAGTCATTCATTTATTCCTGATTTAGCTCTAGAAAGCCTTAAGGTTTTCCTTGATCCTATCCACCAATGACTTCTCATGTCCTCTCTTAGTTCTCTCCTTAGGTCTTCCCTGGCTAACTTGTAACTTTCAAGCACTCTAACTGACCATCACATCTCATCCTAACATAAGTCTTCTTCTTCCTCTTGACAAGAGATTCAACCTTCTTATCTCCCACGCTCGACAACTTCCTCCCTGCCTGACTGGTGCATACTTATCAACGACCCGCAGTAACTAGTCGTTGAATAAGCTCCACATTTCAACTGTGCCCATCCCCTGCAGTTTCCTTCCCAATCCTATGCATCCTAAATCTTACCTAAATCATATCATAATTGCCTTTCCCCCAGCTATAACTTTTGTCCTGCAGTATATACCTATCCCTTTCAATCACTAAAGTAAACATAACCGAATTGTGGTCACTATCATCAAAGTGCACACCTACCTTCAAATCTAACACCTGGCCAGGTTCATTATTCAGTACCAAATCTAGCTTGGCCTTGCCCCTTGTTGGCCTGTCTACTTACTGTGTCAGGAAACACTCCTGCACACGTTGGATAAAAACTGACCCATCTAAAATAGTTGTACTATAGCATTCACAGTCAATATTTGGAAGGTTAAAAACCCCATACAACTAGCCTGTCACTCTCACTCCTACCCAGGATCATCTTTGCTATCCTTTCCTTCACATCTCTGGATCTATTTGGAGACCTATAGAAAACTCCCAACAGGGTAACCTCTCCTTTCCTGTTTCTAATCTCAGCCCATACTACCTCAATAGATGAGTCCTCAAACGTTCTTTC
This sequence comes from Chiloscyllium plagiosum, assembly GCF_004010195.1. Classification (NCBI taxonomy): domain Eukaryota; kingdom Metazoa; phylum Chordata; class Chondrichthyes; order Orectolobiformes; family Hemiscylliidae; genus Chiloscyllium; species Chiloscyllium plagiosum. Next base: position 23,130,698 of record NC_057725.1, on the reverse strand, counting down.
TGCAACCGTAATATTGTCCTTGATAAACAGTGCCACACCACCCCCTGTTTTACCATTTTCTCTGTTCTTAGTGCAACATCTAAATCCCAGAACCTGCAATAACCATTCCTGTCCCTGCTCTACCCATGTCTCTGAAATGGCCGCAACATCGAAATTCCAGGTACCAACCCATGCTGCAAGTTCACCCACCTAATTCTGGATGCTCCAGGCATTCAAATAGACACACTTTAAATCAACTACTTGCCTGCCGGTGCCTTCTTGCGATCTTGAAATCTTAGTTCTGACTTCACTACTCTCAACTTCCCATATACGCGAACTACAATTTTGGTTCCCAGCCCCCTGCTGAATTAGTTTAAACCAACCCGAAGAGCATTAGCAAATTTCACCCCCAGGATATTGGTACCCCTCTGGTTCAGTTGAAGACCATCCTGTTTGTAGAGGTTCCATCTACCCCAAAAAGAGACCCAATTATCCAGGAATCCAAAACCCTCTCTCCTGCACCATCCCTGTAGCCTCGTGTTCAACTTCTCTCTCTCCCTAGTTCTCACCTCGCTAGTACGTGGCATGGGCAACAAACCAGAGACAACAACTCTGTTTGTTCTAGCTCTAAGCTTCCACTCTAGCTCCTTGAATTTCTGCCTTAAATCCCTATCTCTTATGTTGTTGGTGCCTATGTGGACACAACTCGTGGCTGCTCCCCCTCCCATTCAAGGATCGTGAAAACACAATAACTGACATCAGGAACCCTGGCACCTGGAAAGCAACACACCAACTGTGAGTCTCTCTTGTTCCCACAGAATGTACCAATGTGACATTTTACTGTACTGTTAAGGTTTCATTGTTTATCCTTGAAGTTTATCCCATTCACTGAGAAGTGTATAATTTGGTTACTTAGAATTGGATGACCTTAAATGAATTCTCATCATTATGTTCAATCCCACCTTGTCCTTGCTTATCTCTGCAAATTCTTCTCACCCAACAACCCTACAAGATCTGTGCATTCCTCCAGCTCTGGGCTTCAAAGCATCTTCATTTTAATAAACTTTAGAATTGTCTCCATAAGCCTCTCTGCCTATCACTGTCTGCTCCTTTAGGTTGCTCTTTAAACTACCTGCTTAAGCAAACTTGTGATCACTTACCCTATCATTACTTGTATACTTGGTCATTTTAGTACAGAAAATTCCCTGGAGCTTCAAGATTGCAATGGTGAATTGCATTTTGTTGGACAATGGGTATTTTACTTTGCAACTGGGAAATGTTGTATTAATGTTGCAATGCTTGGCAAGGACATTGGATGCAGAAAATGGGAAAGGTTGCTCGTTTCTCTTCATTGTTATTTCTCATCTTGAGTTGTACAGAACGTATAAACTTGAAATGCTAATATATTGGTAGTTTCAATAGTTTCAATAGTTGCTCTTAAAACTACCTCTGCAATTTAAAATAAAAGAAAACGTGCCAGAAATCTGAAATAACAACAGAAGATATTAGAAATATTCAGCACCATGGCTTTTCGTCATTTATATAAATGATGTGGATGTGAAGATAAGAGATATGGTTAGTAAGTTTGCAGGTGACGCCAAAGTCGGTGGTGTAGTGGACAGGGAGAAAGATTATTTCAAAATATAACAGGACCTTGATCAGATGGGCCAATGGGCCAAAGAATGGCAGGTGAGTTTAATGTAGATAAATATGAAGTATTGCATTTTGGTAAGGCAAATCAGGGCAAAACTTATACAGTTAGTAATAGGGCTCTAGGGAGTGTTGCCAAACAAAGAATCCTGGAGGAGCATCATTCCTTGAAAGTGGAGCCGCAGGTAGACATGGTGGTGAAGAAGGTGTTTGGCACGCTTATCTTCTTTGGTCAGAACATTGAGTACAGGAGTTGGGATGTCATGTTGTGGCTGCACAGGATATTGGTGAGGCCACTTCTACAATACTGCACACAATTCTGATTGCTCTTCTACAGGGAGGATGTTGTTAAACTTGAGAGGGTGCAGAAAAGATTTACAAGAATGCTGCCAGGACTGGAAAGTTTAGTTATAGGGAGACACGGAGTAGGCTGGGACTTTTCCAAAGGTCATATGCTAAGGGGTGACCTTATAGAGGTTTATAAAATCATGAATGGCATGGATAGGGTGAATAGCCAAGGACTTCTTTCTAAGGGTGGGAGAGGTCAAACTGGGGGGGCATAGGTTGAAGGTGAGAGGGGAAAATTTATAAAGGACCTGAAGGGTGACATTTTCACGTAGAGAGTAGTGCGCATATGGAATGAGCTGCCAGAGGAAGTGGTGGAGGCAGGTACAATTACACCATTTAAAAGGCATGTGGGTGGGTATATAAATAGGAAGGGTTTAAAGAAAGGTGGGCCAAATGCTGGCTAATGGGATGGTCGGTACAGATGTTTTGCACTGAAGGATCTGTTTCCATGCTGTATCATTCTATTACTCTATCTGCGGAGAGAGAAACTGATACTTCCAGACCTTTGAACATTTCCAGCATATTCCATTTGTATATCACATTTTTATAGTTTCAGAAGCTATTGCTTAAAGAGAGTTGTTTTTGCGTTCTGGGCGCCAGGAATACATTTACACATTTCTGAAAACTTGTTGAGGTAAGAAAAAATGTCAAACTTCAGAATGTGGAGAATTTCAGACAACATTTTATCTCTTTTAACACCTTTATATTGCAACAGGTTTTCTCATTCTCTGAAAGAAAATTACAGCCTTTAACTTTCCAACATCTCATTAACCTTTCCCTAAATGGTTTTATTCGTGTAATTGACTAAATGGATCCAATACCTCCTTCCTCATTAACCTAACCTTGCTGAATGGTGTTCTGGAAATGTCTTACAAATTTGCCCAGTCCATAAATTTTGTCCACAGTAAATGAAAGAGTAAAAAATTGTACTGTTTCAAGTCAATCTTAATTGTCCACACAGTCTCAATTAAAGGAACATTTTATATATACATGCTTGGAATGTAGGCATCACTGGAATAGCTGGCCTTGAATGATTGAATATTAATAATACTCCCATTTTTACTATTTGCATCTGACAGGTAAGTGTATATATGTTCCTAGAGAACAGAATATCAAAATGAATCAAATAAACAAGTTTAGTGCAACAACATAATCATTAATCATCAATCTTACTTCACTACAAATAAAAAAGAGCACTTCACCCACACTTTAGAAGTTTGGAAAGCAAAAGCTATCAAAGAGTTCAGCCAAGACTTCTCAGAGAGGAATGTTGATTATATAGAATAAACAGCCACACTGTACAGGGAATGCAAAAAGAAAAACTGTAGATTTATTCAAACTGCAGCTTGACATATTTTTGATTCACAAGAGAATAGAGAGTTGGAATCAAAGCTCTATGATAAGATAAGGGAAACCAGATGCAGGGTTTGGAACATGAAGAATTTGTAATAGTGATACCAGAGATGTTTTAGCTGCAATGTAAGAATGAGATTAAAAGTGAGGTTTACAGTGCTAATTCAGTGATCTGAACTATTGTAGAATGAACCTGGTGGTCAAATGTTCTCTGTAGGCAAGAGTGTAAAGGAAATTGATTTTTTTTCTCCCCCCATTAGTAGCACTAAGTAAAATAAATGACTAACATAGCAGGTAAACTACTCCAATTCTAACCTCAGAAGAAAAACCCACAGCAATAGCCATAGGAGAATTTGAAGGAAAGAAACCTGACATGAACTGGGGACAGTGTGATGGGGGAGGGGAGAAGAAAACTCAAATGCTACTCTCAGACAAATCTTCTTCATGCGTCTCATAGTCGGTGATTATGTAGTCTAATCAATCTTTGCGTACTTTTCTTTTGTTAGTATTAATGGAACAGCACTAAAGTATATCATTTGGCTCATTGAATCTGTGCCAAATCTATGGCAGCTCTTTTGAAGAACACCAATTAATCCCACTACCCAGTTCTTTCCTCATATCCCAATAATTGTTTCTTCATCCAGCCGTTTCTTCAATTAAGATGTTCGCAGGTGAAGGGACAGCTGGAAAATGGGAAGCCTTCAGAAATGAGATAACGAGAGTCTCGAGAAAGTATATTCCTGTTAGGGTGAAAGGAAAGGCTGGTAGGTATAGGGAATGCTGGATGACGAAAGAAATTGAGGGTTTGGTTAAGAAAAAAAAGGAAGCATATGTTAGGTATAGACAGGATAGTGAATCCTCAGAAGAGTATAAAGGCAGGAGGAGTATACTTAAGAGAGAAATCAGGAGGACAAAAAGGGGACATGAGATAGCTTTGGCAAATAAGGTTAAGGAGAGTCCAAAGGGTTTTTACAAATACATTAAGGACAAAAGGGTAACAAGGGAGAGAATAGGGCCCCTCAAAGATCATCAAGGCGGCCTTTTTTGTGGAGCCGCAGGAGATGGGGAGATATTAAATGAGTATTTTGCAAATGTATTTACTGTGAAAAAGGACATGGAAGATATAGAATGTAGGAAAACAGATGGTGACATCTTGAAAAATGTCCATATTACAGAGGAGGAAGTGCTGGATGTTTTGAAATGCATAAAAGTGGATAAATCCCCAGGACCTGATCAGGTGTACCCTAGAACTCTGCGGGAAGCTAGGGAAGTGATTGCTGGGCCTCTTGCTGAGATATTTGTATCATCGATAGTCATAGGTGAGGTGCCGGAAGACCGGAGGTTGGCTAATATGGTGCCACTGTTTAGGAAAGGTGATATGGACAAGCCACAGGACTATAAACCAGTGAGCCAGACGTCGGTGGTGGGCAGGTTGTTGGAGGGAATCCTGAGGGACAGGATGTACATGTATTTGGAAAGGCAAGGACTGATTAGGGATAGTCAACATGGTTTTGTGCATGGGAAATCATGTCTCACAAACTTGATTGAATTTTTTGAAGAAATAACAAAGAGGATTGATGAGGACAAAGCGCTAGATGTGATCTATATGGACTTCAGTAAGGCATTTGACAAGGTTCCCCATGGGAGACTGGTGAGTAAGGTTAGATCTCATGGAATACAGGGAGAACTCGCCATTTGGATATAGAACTGGCTCAAAGGTAGAAGACAGAGGGTGGTAGTGGAGGATTGTTTTTCAGACTGGAGGCCTGTGACTAGTGGAGTGCCACAAGGATTGATGTTGGGTCCACTACTTTTCATCATTTCTATAAATGATTTGGATGTGAGCATAAGAGGTATAGTTAGTAAGTTTGCAGATGACACCAAAATTGGAGGTATAGTGGACAGCGAAGAAGGTTACCTCAGATTACAATGGGATCTTGATCAGATGGGCCAATGGGCTGAGAAGTGACAGATGTAGTTTAATTTAGATAAATGGGAGGTGCTGCATTTTGGGAAAGCAAATCTTAGCAGGACTTATACACTTAATGGTAAGGTCCTTGGGAGTGATGCTGAACAAAGAGACCTTGGAGTGCAGGTTCATAGCTCCTTGAAAGTGAAGTTGCAGGTAGATAGGATAGTGAAGAAGGCATTTGGTATGCTTTCCTTTATTGGTCAGAGTATTGAGTACATGAGTTGCGGCTGTACAGGGCATTGGTTAGGCCACTGTTGGAATATTACATGGAATTCTGGTCTCCTTCCTATTGGGAAGATGTTGTGAAACTTGGAATGGTTCAGAAAAGATTTACAAGGATGTTGCCAGGGTTGGAGGATTTGAGCTGTAGGGAGAGGTTGAGTGAGCTGGGGTTGTTTTCCCTGGAGTGTCGGAGGCTGAGGGGTGATCTTACAGTGGTTTATAAAATCATGAGGGGCATGGATGGAATAAATAGACAAAGTCTTTTCCCTGTGTGGGGCAGTCAAGAACTAGAGGGCATAGGTTTAGGGTGAGAGAGGAAAGACATAAAAGAGATCTAAGGGGCAACTTTTTTACTCAGTGGGTGGTACGTGTATGAGCTTCCAGAGGAAGTGGTGGAGGCTAGTACCATTGCAACATTTAAAAGGCATCTGTGTGGGTATATGAATAAGAAGGGTTTGGAGGGATATGGGCCGGGTGCTAGCAGGTGGGACTAGAGTGGGTTGGGATTTCTGCTCGGCATGGACGAGTTGGATTGAAGGGTTTGTTTCCGTGCAGTACATCTCTATGACTCTATTACTCTTAATGGATAATTAAACTTGTTTAGGCACTTAATTCCAAATATAATATCACCAGACATTCAAACAGATAATTGGGACAGGATGACAAACAAAGCATCTACTACAAAGTCTGTCAATTTGCTGCATAAACTAGAATTACATTTTCTGGAGAATAGAAAGCTTAAAGATGATATAATTGAAGTGTTTAAAATGATTGAAGATTCTGATAGAATATATGGAGCTTATAATTGGATCACAGCAAGAGATGGTGAGGATTGAATGCGATGAGGAACAAGTCCTAAGTCAGGAATTTACTATACATGGGAATGTGATGGACAAGAGAAAAATATGCCCTTCAAAATGTTTTTTCACATTTATGGCTCATGAGTGTTCTTCCTTTTTTGTCAAGCTTTAACTTTGTAAACTAACAATGAATTGACCAATTAATTAAAAGGTAGAAGGACTCAACAGGAATTCTCATGTGCTATGACTGAAACGTGGAGATCAGTGAAATCCTGAATGATGGTATCCATGGTAACCATTTGAGGCTTGAGCAATTTTGGCTCAACATTTTTAAACTGGCATATGACACTGAATTGAAAACATTACAGAGCATCATGGTGGGGGAGTGGGTGGTGGTCAAGTTACCCTGTTCGAGGGAGGTGGTGATTGCATTTGGATGGGGAGAACTGTCAGGCACAGAAGGATGTGACTGTGAATCAGGCAGGTATGGGAATTGGAGAGTGTAGAGCTGGAAAAGCACAGCAGGCCAGGCAGCATCCGAGGAGCAGAAGAACAGACATTTCTAGCATAAGCTCTTCATCAGG
>NC_057725.1:23106422-23123772 GCF_004010195.1 Chiloscyllium plagiosum | reverse complement strand
ATAAGTGGGGGGAGAGGAAATGAGGAAACTGGTGAAATCAACATTGATTCCGTGTGGTTGGAGGGTCCCAAGGCAGAAGATGAGGAGTTCCTCCTCCAGACGTTGGGTGTTTAGGGTTTGGCGATGGAGGAGGCACAGGACCTGAATGTCCTTGGTGGAGTGGGAAGGGGAGTTAAAGTGCTCAGCCACATGGCGGTGGGGTTGTTTGGTTTGGGTGTATACACTGTCACCATTCCCCAACTTTTCCTCCGCTACTTCGATGTCTGTATCGGCACCACCTCGTGCTCCCACAAGGAGGTTGAACACTTCACCAACCGAGGATGAAGGTTGATTAGAAAGCAGAGAACTTTGGGATGGGCTCCACCTAAACTGGGCTGGGACCAGTGTCCTGGTTAATTGCATGACTAGGACTGTATATAGAGTTTTAAACGTACAAGAGTGGAGGACTCAGTTGAAGACAAATTTAAAACCCAAATGTAGCCATTGGAGAAAGGACATAAAGTGTAGCACAGGACAGGACAGAGAATTTAATAGTAATTTTACATCAGAGAGTAAGTTCCATGCAGAGAGCAACTGTAAAAAAATGAAAAGTAAGTCTCTTTGTCAGAATGCAGAAAACATTTGCACAGTGTTCTAAATATATGGCCTGTTGGGCACATTCACACACAAAAGCTGCCGAAGAGCCTGGAGTAATTCAAATACATGGACAACTAATCAGAAAAAACAAATGCACATACATGGAAGTGACAAAATCTGTGGAAAACTACTCCACCAGTCAAGGGTTGCTTCTCTCCCAATGCTTTTTGTTGATAGACAGCAGCTAACAATGGGAAAGAGAGCAATGGTGCACCAAATAAGATTGGAGCACTTCCTGCAGCCAGTTGGCTTGGGTGGAAAGCAGTAGAGAGAGGGAGACAATACCTGTCAGAAATGAGAGGGGGATTTTGTTGGTAGAGGCCTGCGAGTGGGGGGTTTTGTTGGTAGAGGCTATCAAGAACAACTGCCTTCCAGGGCTGGGGAGGAGGAATGGGAAGCTAGATTAAGGGGGGAATTGTGGAGGCAGGTTGCCTCTATAATCACATTCAGACTTTCCAAAGTGTTTTACAGATGATTAAATACTGTAGACTTCTGTGATGAAAGCAATGAAAGGAATTAAATAACTAAGTCATTTAATAACTAAGGCTAGGAAAAGGGCAATTATTGTAAAAGTTGAAACCAAATCTTTAGAAGTGGAGGCAGTAGAAGTTTGGAATATTGTTCCACAAGCAGTAAATGATGTAAGGTAAATATCAATGCCAGCTGGAAATTAAGCCCAACTTTCCCTGAAGTTGTTACAAATGTGAAGATCTGATTAAACCACCAAATCATCCAATTTTACCTACCTAGCTAATCCTGGTTAAAAGGATATGCATGTCAGATGTTTTATTAGTAAGAAAATAACTATTTATTATAATCTTTTTAACCAATGGCAAGAAAAAAATAAGTTGCTATCTCTATAACTTAAACTCTACCTTTTTTAAAAAAAATTCCATAGATAATCAAACAGATAAACAAAAAGACAAGACACAGGTATTATAGATGGGGAAAGGAAAATGTCTATCCTAAATGACACAAGGTTGTAAATACATCAATTCTCAGTCATTGAATGATTGGTTGAAGATTTGTGCTTTCAATTGCTCTGAAGGTGTTTTTCACCATGTTTTATTTCAACAAGGGAACTCGTAGAAAAACCGGTTTACAGTGAAATGGTGAGTGAGAACCATCAAAGATTGGTTCTCCCCATGCTTACCTGACAGGTAGATGTTCCTGGTAGCTTATACCTCACCTACACCCACCATCCCCTCTCCCCCAACAAACACACTTATTTCTGGCAGGCAGCCACTCTCCCCCTCTACAGCATTTCTTATCACTGCCATTCTGGCAGTCCAGCCTCATCTCTCACCTCCGTCTGCTCGCTCCTTCTCTGCGAGAGAGAGAGAAGTGCTTTCTACTTTGCAGACTAGGTTGAAACCTGTTATGTATTATCCCCATACCAGTCAAGAAGTTATTGTTATGCTGAGCTCTCCTGTACCTACACAACTTGTCCTGATTGAAAAGAAATTGAAAAGACTATCTCTTGACAAAGCTACCCAGTAAGTGCGCACATACACACACTTGCGCATATACAATAAAAATGCATTGGCTGTGACCACACCAGATGGTGGAAGACATGTTTAAAATGATGGTTTTTGTGTGTAGAAGTGTATGTCCATTACCTTGAATATTATTTTTGTTGCTAACTTACGCCAGTTGCCTCAATTTAATTGCAATGGTGACTGGGAAATTAATGCTTTTCTTGTATTACAGTGGCTTTAAATTTAATGGAGAAGTGATAATTATTGAGGATTTATGAAAAAAGGAGCTTTCAACAAACGTCACAAAGAACCTCAAAAATATCTCTATTAATGATATAAATAGAGATAAAGATTTAGATCTAATTGCCTTTATAGATGTTGTGTGATGGATTCCCACCATTGCTTATCACATATAAACTTAAGGTAGATTTGCTAGCATCATCCCTCTTTTAGGTTGTGATCTACAGAGTTTGTTTGTCTAGTGCTGTAGAGGAAAGCCACTCAATAGTCTAATGAGAGTTATCTGAAACAATATGTAGCTTATTGCATCTTAGCAATCAAGTACAATTTATATTGACATGTTGATATTGTTAGTAAGCCTGAGGTAACCTTGATTGTAATTCTAATTCTCTCAAAAGTCAGAAATTTTCTCCCCACCCAAGTCCTTGTGACATGGTCATATCTGGTGAAACCTAATGCACTCCTAAGAATCAAACCCTTCAGAACCAATACCTTACCCAACAACAGAGACATTATTACTTGGTGGCCAAGGCTGAGAAATAAATATTGCAGACGACACAATATTTCAAAAAGACAGACAAAACAGCAAAGGAGGAGTGGTAACCCTGATTGTAAAGGATGATATACAGACGTTAGATAGTGTGAAAGAATCTGGGCTTAGAGGATCACAAAGTAAAGTCAGATTGGTGGAGATTAGAAATAGCTGGTAGGACAGTTTATTGGTCTCCTAAACAAGTAGGACAGAGTACCAAATAAAAAAACATTAGAACTTAATGAAGCAGTGAAGGATTTTAACTTTCAAATAGTTGGAAAAAAAATCAAGTTGACAAAGGTGATCTAGAAGATGGGTTTGTAGAATCATAATACATTACAATACGTGAGCAACACATTGTAAAAACAACGAGAAATAAAACTTTTAAATCTAATGTTACGCAATGAGGCAGAGATAATTACTAATATATAATAAAAGATCCGCTGGGACCTCAAAAGTCAGAAATTTTCTCCCCACCCAAGTCCTTGTGACATGGTCATATCTGGTGAAGCCTAATGCACTCCTAAGAATCAAACCCTTCAGAACCAATACCTTACCCAATAACAGAGACATTATTACTTGGTGGCCAAGGCTGAGAAATAAATATTGCAGACGACACAATATTTCAAAAAGTCAGAAAAAACAGCAAAGAAGGAGTGGTAACCCTGATTGTAAAGGATGATATACGGACGTTAGATAGTGTGAAAGAATCTGGGCTTAGAGGATCACAAAGTAAAGTCAGTATGGGTGGAGATTAGAAATAGCTGGTAGGACAGTTTATTGGTCTCCTAAACAAACTATACCATAGGACAGAGTACCAAATAAAAAAACATTAGAACTTAATGAAGCAGTGAAGGATTTTAACTTTCAAATAGTTGGAAAAAAAATCAAGTTGACAAAGGTGATCTAGAAGATGGGTTTGTAGAATCATAATACATTACAATACGTGAGCAACACATTGTAAAAACAACGAGAAATAAAACTTTTAAATCTAATGTTACGCAATGAGGCAGAGATAATTACTAATATATAATAAAAGATCCGCTGGGACTTGTAATCATAATGCAATTGAATTCCATATTATGTTTGAATGTAATAAGAAACCAATAACATAGGTATGAAGGAAGAAAGGATTAAGATTTTTTGGATAGATAGGCTAAAAGATACAACTTTAAATAAAGTGAAAATGTTTAAAAGAAAATTCAAAATGTTCAACAAAAGGATATTCCTTTGGAGAAAAAATTTCAGCATGAAAAATCCAACCATAGCTTACTCAGGAAGATCAGGTTAGTATTAAATTAAAAGAAGAGGCTTATAATGTTGCAAAGAACAGTGATAAGAATGAGGTTGGAATACATTAGAAACCAGCTGACGGTCACAACAAAGTTAACTGAAATAGGTTCAGCAAAAGAAAGTGAGTAGCTAAAGTAAATACAGCTTTCCTTTGGCAAAGATATTTAAAAAGGATTTTCCATCTGGTTTCGCAGCGGAAAGCAAAAGTTTCATACCAAAAATGAACATTACGTAGAAGTAAAGAAGTTAGGAAAATGAATTTCAACAGAGAAAAAGTAATGGAGAATTTAAGAGACTAAAATCCAACAAATTCCCAAGATCTGATGGCTTATATTCTCCGACTCTAAAATAAGTACCCACAAAAGCTGTGCATGCTCCTGAGATCCTGAGATGTTGGCAGATGTAACACTACTATTCAAGAAATGATAGAGAGAAAATGGAGAACTATAGTCCAGGTAGCCTAACATCTATCATCAGAGAATTGTTGATATTTATTATTAAGGAAGTTTTAACAATGTGCTTACAAAATAATAGCATGATCAGAAATATCTAGGTTTATAGAAAGGAAATCCTGTTTCTTGAGGTTATTACTGTTAGGTTAGATGTAGGGAAGCAGCAGATGTAGCATACTGGATTTTCAAAAGGCTTTTCATAAAGTGCCACATAAATATTAGGCTGTAACCAGTAAAATGCTGCAATAAGTAGTGCTGGGTCTCAGTTAATTACCAAGTCCATTAATGACTTGGTCAAACAGTCAATGTAATATAACTATAACAAGAACCCAAAGAACTGCAGATGCTGGAAATCAGAAACAAAATGGGAAATTTCTGGAAAAACTCAGTAGGTCTGGCAGCATCTGTGGAGGAAAAACAGAGTTAATGTTTTGGGTCCAGTGACCCCTCTTCAGAAACTTCTGAATGTTAACTCTGCTTTCTCTCAATAGATGCTGCCAGACCCCTCCTCAGATTTTTCAGTAGTTTCTCATTCTGTTACAAATGTAACTATGTTTGTTGATGATAGAAAACTAAATGGAAATGTAACCTGTGAGAAGCTGCGAAGAAATATAAACAGGTTGAGCAAGTAGGCAACAAGATGGCAGATGGAGTATAATGTGAGAAAGTATGAGTTATTTATTTTGCTTATAAGAATAGAAAAGCAAAATGGTGCTTTGGAGACATTTCATAAATGTTGATGTTGAGAGGTGTATGCATTTGCTTATGCAAGGAAATCAGGAGGTTAGCAAGTTGGATAGCAAGAAATCAGAAAGACAAATTCCATATTGCCCATTATTGTAGATCAATTAGAGTACAGGAATAAAGTGAGTTGCTGCAGTTGTTCAGGACTTTGGTGAGAGCAGACCTGGAGGCCTTCTGCAGTTTTGGCTTACATGTCTAAGGTAGGATACACTTGCACTGGAGGCAGTATGGAGAAGGTTCACTAGATTGGCTCCTCAGGTGAAAAGGTCGTATGATGAGAGGCTAAGTAAATTTGACATCTATTCTTTAGAGGTCAAAAGAATGAAAGATGACCACATTGAAATGTACTAAGTTCTGAAGACACTGAATATGATAGATTCTAAAAGGCAGTTTCGGGAATATCTAGAATATAGGGACACAGCCTTAGGATGATGGGTCTGTTTATTTGATACGGATTGTATTGAATTAAACAACAGACTTATTGGGCAATAGGGTCTTCTGCTCATATATTTTGTATACTTATGACAAAGTTCTCAACAAAATAGCAGCTATTAAAACTAGAGCTGGGCACTTCAGAGGATGATGTCAAAAAATACTTAATCACAGAAGGCCGGTGCAAATATAAATACTCACCTGCAAAGAGCTTTGAGGCTGGGAATCAATTGCAAATGTCAAATCTGAGGTTGATAAACTTATGAAATCAGGGGTATTCAGAGATACTGGAACTGAGATGTGTAAATGGAATTAAGATACAAATCATTTGGGGAATATGAAAATAAAACAAAAGGATAAAATTATTTCCTGTTGTTTCTATGTTCCTTAAAATGCTCACATTCACACTCACATACACATCTGCTCACAAACATATACTCTGTCACACTCATGCACACACACTGTCAAGCATGCACACTCACTCTCACACATTCTCTCCCTCTTTTTCTTACACACATACACACTCGTTCACTCTCTCTCTCCCTCACACACATGCACACATACATATAAGTCTATGAGGCGAATTTGCATTGGCAAATTTGTATTTGCAAATGCATTCTATTTTGTTAAAAAACACACACAATCTGAAGGTAGTCAATCCATGTGACATTTTGTAAATTCATGCTTTGGAAATGGAACCAGAATGGCTCAAGGTGGGGATGCAGACAGACTCTAACCTCACACCTTCAATGCATCGTCTGAGCTGAGATGTCACTTTTTTTTTATATACTGATAAAACCTTAAGTTATCTCGGGACTGTGACTTGAAAGAAGTTCTGGGATTTACAGATTAGTCAATTGAAACCGTTAACCCATTCTACGTGATCAAAGACTTAACAGCAATTCAGGTTTATTCAATACATTGCATCAGTTGTGTAACACTTTAATATTTTACTATAAATTCTGTGTCTTTTGATCCTGCCCCACTACCTGATGAAAGAGCAGCGCTCCGAAAGCTAGTATTTCCAAATAAGCCTGTTGAAATATAACCTGGTATTTTGTGATTTTTAACTTTATTGATTTGGACTCATCCTGGCTGTCTAAGTTGTGTTTGAATCAAGTATTAGAATGTAAAAACATTTTGCTTCATTATGTGAAGCAATCCAGGTATCCTTGCAAAGTAGTTTTAAATGTTTGGGTTTTCTTTTGGAACTCACACAACTATTAAGTGCATTAGCCATAAAAGCTGGATAGACTGAAGAATCAGCCAGCACTGTAATTTTAAAATCTAATCCATGATTTATATTTCAGTTATGGCTTTTGATGGGTGACAGGACATGTAATTGTGTATTCTTTTAAAAATAGATGATCAAACAATGAACCTCCTTTCTAACCTGTCATATTTTTAATTTATGGATTGCTTCACCTAGGCAGACCATTAATTAAGGAAATTACAACCACACTTTCTTTTAAAGCAAAGGTTGAAGTGTTTCCAACGTTTGGCAGCTTGGTATATTCTTATATTGTGAGTTGGCCAACATGATTACAGTTACTTGTTCATGTTTCTCTATTTATGCCACCTTTCGGGACATTCACTCCTTTAGATGACCCTGACTTTTTTCTTCACTTCACATTAATAGAATTCTACATTGCACTCCCAAGAATTTTTTTCTTCCTTACAAATTAATTTTTCTTCCAAATGCCAACAGATGATATTGAAGGAGAGATGAAATTACCACAGCCTGTGTTGCAATATCAAAGTAATGGTTTACACTAAGTTGTGGGAGAACACACACTGCATCCTTTCAATGCCTTAATCCAAAACCTTTGTAATTATTGTGCCTGGGTCTAATTCTCAGGTGTAGTTCAGCACTTCATTGACATTTAAACTTCCCAGACCTCGAGAGAATGTAACATGTTGATTCTAGCTGTTATTGATTTATTGCCATAAAGTCAATCTGCATCCAGCGTAAGGCATGCTTCTATCAGAACAGTGCAATTTATATTTACTACTCCTCTTAGGAATGACACTTGTAAGATGATTCACTCATAAATTATTTGTGAATTCAATTTAACTTGTATGGCAGCCTTGGAGGAAAGAAGTAGCCTTTATATTTAAATTTCACATAATATCTAAATCCAGGTAATTAATGTTGGAATCACCATTGCTTTACACTTGTGGCAAATGGCCAGTTATTCAAGTGCACAAACCTTTACTGCTAACTTTGACAATATACTTTTATGACCACCACAAAACAGAACTGGAAACTTGGTTCCATCCTTTTGTAGCATTACAGTGAACAGACTCACTTCTACAAGTGCAGTAAGTGGATTTACAGTAATAAGTTACAGGAATTCAACTTGAAATCACACATAGTATAAACTCATAGTCATACAGCTACATTAAATGACCTTATGAACATACAGTAATAGTAAATGGCTTTACAATTAATATGTAATCATTGTTATTTTAACCAACCTGTTCAGACATGATATAATACATGTATGGGATAGGTGGCACTTAAACCCTGACCTTCTGGTTGAGAGTTAGGGACATCGCTACAGTGCCATAAGACTCTAAATAAATCATCTGCCCAATATGGGGCACAAATCCATGACCCTGAGATTATGAGTCTCACATTTACCAACTGAGTAATACGGTAACTGGCCTTACAAGCATGGATTCATTTAAAATAGCCTTGCAAATATACAGCGCTTGATTATAATCACAGACAAGCTGAAAGTTGGATACGGTGCTAATAGTGTTTGGGAAATCCAGGAGTAAGTTCAACTCATTTATCAGAAGTATTTTCTATATCAACCATCTCAGTATCATTTTAGCTTGGAGAGTCTTAGCTGCAATTGCAGGTTCTGTGCTGAGGAATCGTTCAAAATGCCTTTTACTGATTTGGTAGATGCCATTGTCACCTGAAGAAGAGAAAGACCATCCTGTGCTTGAAAGGGCTTTTGTTCATTTGATGATGATCCATAAATTATTTTATTGCATTGTGATTCTCAAATTATGATGGTAATTTTTAATAATAAATTTCAGCATTTTTCCAACAACATATGTCAGTCTAACTGACCTTAGTTTTGTACTTGCAGTATCCCAACTATCTTGAATAGAAATGTATTTTTGGAAAATTAGAATCAATGCATCCAATGTCCCATTAGCCACTTCTTTTAAGACCTGAAACTGCAGCTGTTAGGCCCAGAAGACTTGCTAACTTTTACCAGTTTTTGTGTCCCTAATTTATTTTCTTCAGTGACAGTGATTGTTTTATGTTTCACCCTCCATTCCCCCCTCCCCTTGACTTTCTACTTTTGGGATGCTCTCTGTGCCTTCAACCATGAAGAAATAAACAAAATGCTTTTTCAAATTCTCTGCAGGTTCCTCGTTTTCTAGTATACATTTCCCAGCCTCATTCAGCCACCTTGCTCCTTTTTGCACACAATTGAAGCTCGTGTATTTTATACTGCTTGTTGGTTTACTAAATATTCTAACACCTTCCCTTCATTTCTTCATTTAGAAACTTCGCTGGTTTCTAAATATTCTCCAAACCATTCATCTTTACAGCATTGTATACCTTCCATTCAATTTGATGCCAATGTTACCTCAATTGGTTAGCTATGGCAACCTTCTCATGGGCTCTTTCTTTCTCAATGGAATATATTGTTATTGAGAGTTTTGAAATATCATCTTAAATGTTCACTATTGCTTCACCACCATTTTAACTTATAACCTATTTTCCCATACTATTTTAGCCAATATTGTCTTTATACTCAGGTAATTGACTTTATTTAAGTTTAAGATATGGGGTTCAGATCCATATTCCTCACCTTCAGACTAAATATGAAATTCTACAATACTATTACCCTACTTTCCTAGAGAATCATTTACAGTGGGATCATCTGTGATTCATTACAAGTCTAAAATAGCCTGATGCCTGGTTGGTTCCAAAATGTTTTGTTCTAAAACACTGTCCTGAATAGATTGTACAAGTTCATCTTCAAGGCTACTGTGCCAAATTGTTTTATCTAACCTTTATGATGATTAAAATATTTGTGCATAGTTAAACTGTTTTGTTGGCATTACTTGAGGGAGGATAGCCAGTTGAGACACTTGGATCTTTCTCTGCTTTTCTTCAGTTAGTGTAGCAGGATTCTTTTCATCACCTCGAAAAGCCAGAGAATACCTTAGCTTAATATCTCATCCAAATGACAGAAATTCTGGGAATATAGCAGTCAGAATTACATTGGAATGTAATCTTAATTGATGTCTCCAGATTCTGCTTACATAAAGGACACTCACCTATCTTGTAATAGCACGTTTTTGCCTCTTTATTTGGGCAATGCATTGGTCAGAGCATGAAAAAAACATTCTGCATGACTTATGTGCAACAAATTTTAGCTAAAAGAATCTTGCACAGATTACTTTATATGTTGTGTACATCGTGTTTACAGAAGCTTTGTTATCATAACATGCATCACTGTTTCTGAAAAAAAACAATATATATTCTTATTATTCTCTTGGATTAAATGAGCAAAATGTAAGGATATCTTAGAAATGCATTGCAAAAATTAGTTTATGTTGAAATTTCAAATATAGCTTTCTGGAATTTTCAGTTCACAAATGACAGAGTATAGTGAGTAGGAATGGTTTAGAGGGATATTGGCCAAGTGCTAGCAAATGGGGCAAGATTAATTAGGATACTTGGTTGGCACAGATGAGTTAGACCAAAGGGTCTGTTTGCATGCTGTACAACTCTATGACTCTCAATAGCAACAATCTAATTTGCATGATTTATATGGAAGAATGGAACAAGCTTCTTTATTGCAAAGTGTGATTTTAATAGGTGAGTTGAAATATATTCTGTTGCATCAATTGCTCAATACTGTGAAATGCATTCAGTTGAAACATCAACTGTTGGTGTCTAATGTGCATCGCCATTTTTTTTAAGTATAATTATACATTCCAGTCATTGGCAAGAGTCATCTGAACAGCCATTTTATCCTGATAGCTAATTTTCAATTTTCTGGCCTGAAATAAACCTTTTGTAAGTTTAATCATTATTCTATCTCAAAGAATTGTCATAAAAAATGCTAAAACATTTCATTAGCTTTCCTCTTGATTGAAATAACTTGTTTTTATGTAGCACCTTGTATATACCTCAGTCACACTCCACAGTCAAACAAATCATAAATAGATTTTTTGACCATCAGCCATTTGTTCCCATGTTCTATGACAGCAATGTTCAGTGAATCTATTTTTAATTATCTGGCTGAGGCCACCAGGAAAATACGCAGCATGTCTTTCAATATTACTATAGTATTATGAACCAGACCAAATCCCCTTCAAATATATCAGAGGTAGTCGAGACCCCATTTTTTCTTATTTAAAGGTGCTGTGTTCCAAATGCAATTTGATTGGTTACACTACTCAACTTTAAGCAAAACACATTTTATTTCTACACTACAGTTAAAATAAAACTAAGAAGAATTGGTCAACTTTAACTCTATTTGAAAACTTAACAGAATAATAGATTATTTAACTACTAACCAGCAACTGTTCCAGTATAGTAACATTCTGTAAATAGACCCTTGTCACAGGCAAATTCAGTAAAATAGGTTGTCTCACATGCAATGTGTTTCCAGTCCAGGAGGAAAGAATGTCAACTTCTGGCAGATAGAGAGTGCTCAAGCACTTTGCTGTAGCAGGGAGATGTATGACAGCTTCAAAACGCTAACAACTACTGAAAGCTCAACTAAATCCCTAGTTCGATGGGAGCCAGTCTCCAGCCATTCATGCTGCTTCTATTGTTCCAACAATGTCTCACATGCTTTATTTATTGGCTTGGTTACTTTATTGGCTTAGAACAGATCATTCAGCACCTCTATCTCAACCTCTCTTCATAAAAAAAGGACAAAATATACCTCTTAAAAGCATAGTATCATCACAATAGGAACTTTAACATTCAGCAGAACTATAGGAATGGGACAAGGGACATTCGATAAATGTTGTAGCTACTCATTCAAATTTTGGTAACTGACATATCAGCTGAGATGTTGTGCTTAGGTGTGGTCAAACTGCTCACCTCCTATTCTGACAGCTGAGTGTTAGAGACTTAAGGTGTGATTAATCCAAACTACTTCAAATGTTAAAAGGAATTTACCTGGTTGGGAGAAACCAATAACAATCATCTTAACATTAATACTAGCCAATTCAGGAATGGAATCAGGAAGTAAGCATTTTAATAATAAAAAGTGTGTCAATAATCTGGAACACACAACCCAAAGGATGCTAGCACAGTGGCTCAGTGGTTAGCAATGCTACCTCGCAGTGCCAGGGACTTGGGTTCAATTCCAACCTTGGGTGACTGTCTGTGTGCAGTTTGCACATTCTTCCCAAGTCTACGTGGGGTGGTTTCAGTTTCCTCCCATAATTTGAAGATATGCATATTAGGTGGATTGACCATGCTAAATTGCTCATAGTGTCCAGGGATATTCAAGCTAGGAGGGTCAGCCATGGGAATTACAGGGATAGAATGGGGGAGGTGAGTCTGGGTGGGATGTTCTTTGGAGGGTCAGTTTGGACTTGATGGGACAATAGGCCTGATTCCACACAGTAGAGACTCTATGAAACTTTCAAAAATTAGTTTGATAGATTTTTGTTACATAAGGGGTTTTATAACAAAGTTTCATAATATTGGATTAGTATTTGGGAACTTGGATTCCAAAGTAGAGGTAAGTGGGTTTTTGATTTTTAGTGCTGTGAAGATTGTTGTTTTAAGGATCATAAACTTAGCATTGCGTCAACACCTTATCCAAGAAATCAGGTAATTTAAGCTAAATGCCCAAGCAAGCCAGCTGGTGAGATAATTGCTGAAGTGTTTACTAATTTAAGATTTACAACACTGAGAGAGAGACAAGTAGACAGAGGCCACAAGCAAGTCCAGTTTAAACAGTAAATATCATAATAGCAGAATGACTATGGAGTATTGACAGTCTTCAGGCCATCAGAGCAGGAAAGAGTCTTGAGTTACTTTAGCAATCCAAGTAGACAGGGCTGGAACAAGCCCTGAATTTTTCTTAACTTTCAGTAAAGATAAGTCAATGAGTGAGCCTTTGTTTATGTCAGGGAGAGATAGGAATAGAGAGAATCACATCTGGTGAATGTGCAGAGATTGACCAAAAGGAAATATTTGCAACCTCAACTGAGTAAGAAATTAAAGGATGAAAATAGGATACGTGTTTCATTGGGATTGAGTGTCTTTAAAATGTTACTGGATAAAGGAATTGATTTTCATTTTCTTTTTGCTATGTATGATAACATTTTATAATATGGCTTTATGTGCATATTAACCTTATATTATATTTAAGAAAGGAGACAGGATGTCAACAGGAATTCTAGACCGGTCAGCTTGATGTTAGTGGTGGGAAAATGCTAGAGTCCATTATAAGATAATTAATAATTAACATTTGGAAAACAGTGGCAGGATTGGACAGAGTCAGCATAGATTTATGAAAAGGAAATCATGCTTGACAAATCTACTGGAATTCTTCTGTAAGATAAAACTATCAGAGTTGGTGAGGGAAGCCAGTGAATGTGGTTTATTTAGATTTTCTGAAGGCTTTCAATGAAGTGCCACATCAGACATTAGTGTTTAAAATTAAAGCACCTGAAATTGAGAGTAATAAGTCGAGATGGACAGAAAACTGGTTGGCAACAGGAAATAGAGAGCAGGAACAACTGGATTGTTTACCAAGTAGTAGGCAGCGCTAGGATCCCAGCTGTTCACAATATTTATTCATGATCTGGATGAGGGGATTAATATCTCAAAATTTGCAGATGACACAAAGCTGGGTGGGAAGGTGAACTGTGAGAAAGATATAGAGATGCTTCAGTGTGATTTGGACAAGTTCACCTAGTGAGCAAATGCATGACAGATTTAACATAATGGGGATAAATGTAAATTTAGCCCCTTTGCAGCAAAACAGGAAGGCAGATTATTATCTGAATGGCTATAAATGGAGAGAGGAGAATGTGCAATGAGACCTGGGTATACTTGTCACTGAATGTAAACACACAGGTCCAGCACATGACCAAGAAGGCAAATGTTATTTTAGTGAAAGGGACTAGAGTCCAGGAGCAGGGATGTCTTGCTGCAATTATACAGGGCCTTGGTAAGACCATACCTGCAATATTGTGTACGTTTTTGACCTTCTTATCTGAGGAAGGATGGTTTCGCCACAGAGAGAGGGCAGAAAAGGTTTACGAGACTGACTCCTCGGATGGCAGGACTGACATATGAGGAGAGGTTGAATTAGTCAGGATTATGTTTGCTGAAGTTCAGAAGAATGAGAGAGGTGACTATCATAGAAACCTATAAAAAATTTACAGGACTGAAAAGGGTGGATGTGGGAATGATGTTCCTGATAGCAAGAGACCAAAGATCACCATCTAAGGGTACAGGGAAAACCATTTAGCACTGCAGTGAGGAGAGATTTCTTCACCCAAAGAGTGGTGAGCCTGTGGAATTCGCTATCACAGAAAGCTATCGAGACCAAAACATTGTATGATTTCAAGAAGAAGTTGGACATAATACTAGGGGCTAAAGGATATAGAGCTGAAAATGTATTGCTGGAAAAGCGCAGCAGGTCAGGCAGCATCCAAGGAGCAGGAGAATCGACATTTCGGGCATGAGCCCTTCTTCAGGAATCTGTTGAACCCAGGTCTCTGGCACTGTAAGGCAGCAGTGCTAACCACTGTGCCACCATGCTGCCTACTGTTGAACCCAGGTCTCTGGCAACGTAAGGCAGCAGTGCTAACCACTGTGCCACCGTGCTGCCCACTGTTGAACCCAGATCTCTGGAACTGTAAGGCAGCAGTGCTAACCACTGTGCCACCATGCTGCCCACTGTTGAACCCAGGTCTCTGGCACTGTAAGGCAGCAGTGCTAACCACTGTGCTACCGTGCTGCCCACAGTTGAACCCAGGTCTCTGGCACTGTAAGGCAGCAGTGCTAACCACTGTGCTACCGTGCTGCCCACTGTTGAACCCAGGTCTCTGGCACTGTATGGCAGCAGTGCTAACCACTGTGCCACCGTGCTGCCCACAGTTGAACCCAGGTCTCTGGCACTGTAAGGCAGCAGTGCTAACCATTGTGCCACCATGCTGCCCACTGTTGAACCCAGGTCTCTGGCACTGTAAGGCAGCAGTGCTAACCACTGTGCCACCGTGCTGCCCACCCTGCTAAAGGATATAGGGAAACTGCAGGAACAGGCTATTGAGTTGGATGATCAGCCATGGTCATAATGAATTGTAGAGCAGACAAAAGAGACTGAATCATCATTGGAAGAAACTCCACTGAAACAGATCTAATAGTGATTTAATTCAATGCTGTGCATATGATTCAGCTATGCATAAATTGTTTATCTATAGTACAACAATGCCTCTTTTGTTTTTTATAAATGTAAACTGTGATGAAAGTTCATAATATATTATCATTTGGAAGAGCTGATTTCTTTTTCTCAAAAAGGTCAAAAGGCATTTTGAACAGGTTTTTTTCAGAAAGCATTTCCAAGAAATCACATGACTTAAGATAAATGAATAGCGCCCACCTGCAGAGATAAGTGCTAGAGGGTTTGATGAGTTAAGTTTTACAATCCAGAGAGAGAGAGAGAGAAAGAGAGAGAAATAAAGGAGAACAAATACACATTTATTTAGATTGAAAGAAGTTAATTTACACAGAAATAAAAGAAAGAATCGCGGATGCTAGAGAACTGAAGCAAACAAAAATAGAAAATGCTGGATAAACTCAGCAGGTCTGGCAATGTCTTTGGTGAAAAAAATGCGCTAAGGTTTTGAGTCCAGTGACCCTTTATTCAGAAAGGTTCTGAAGGTCACTGGGCTTCAAATGTTAACTCTTTCTTTCTCTACAGATTGTGCTAGGCCTGCTGAGTTTTTCCAACAATTTCTGTTTCTTTTAGACAAAAGCAGGTTAATTCAAGGGGAAGAGGTCCTTAACAGAGAAAGTACTGCCATCACAGTCCAATCCAGTGAGGGCTGAGGAAAAGATCTAGAGTTGTATGAAAAAAGTCCAGAATGGGTAGGCTGTGCGGATACATTTAGAAAGCCATCATAAGAAGCTGTTGAAGCCAGAATGTTAAGGAATTCATTTTAACTAGTAGTGAGCTGAGTTATCATGAAAAAAATATCATAAGTAGGAATTTGTCATAAAAAAAAGAGGTCTGCGACCTCAGAGGAAACAGAGACAAGCTCTGTCTTGCAGCACTGCCTCTTCCCCATCTCGCATCAGTTCAGATACTGATACCTTGATAGGAACATCAGGTTCCTGCTGATTTTCTCACTGAGATGTCTCTGTAATTGGCCTTGGCCACTGGCATTTCAAGAATTGAGTTTTTCCAACATTTTCTACTTTTGTTTGCTTCAGTTCTCCAGCATTCACGGTCTTTCTTTTATTGCTGTGTAAATTAACTTCTTTCTATCTAAATAAGCATGCGGGGACTCACTCAGTCCTAGAAAGGAGACGGCCCTGTGAGATGTCCAATTAGGGATTGACAGAAGAACAGGAGCAGCAGACAGGTATTTTAAATGTGATGGTCCCCATACCCTAGAGACTGCAGGAGTGCTCTACTCCATGGGGACCCAACTGTTTCAACCATGTCATCATCTGGCTGCCTCTGTGACATGAAGGTGGCTGCCATGGAGACACAGGTCCAGCAGTCTCAGGATCTGTTGGCTACTTGTACAGTCTTACACTTCATCACCCCAGCCCTTTCTTCTCATGACAATAGGTGACAGGAGCATGGGGAATGTGGCATTCAATCTATGGACCCCTTCATTACAAGGAGACAGAGTAATCCTCTGCTGGAGGAAGGGACGTCAGACAGGCTGCTCAAAGGTCTCCTCTCAAAACAATCCAGAGGGGGCTGAATCCTCCACTTCCACCTTGCCTGCACCTTCATACGCTTGCAAGTTGAAGCTGAGGAATGTCCACTTGCCTCTGGGCTGTCCAAATATAAACACCCTCTGTGTCACCCGACCAGACTTCCAAGGCTAATGGTTTCCACAGCCAAGCTGGCTCCGTCCACCCCATCTGCAGAACTCATCCAAGCTTTGTCATATCCACCCCTTACAGCTTGTCCCCAATCCTGCTTCACCAATTATCATCCCCTCTTTCCCCAACCTGTTGCTCCTAACCTTCATGAATATGTTCCCAATCTCCCCCTTGTACACAC
This sequence comes from Chiloscyllium plagiosum, assembly GCF_004010195.1. NCBI lineage: Eukaryota > Metazoa > Chordata > Chondrichthyes > Orectolobiformes > Hemiscylliidae > Chiloscyllium > Chiloscyllium plagiosum. The sequence goes on along the minus strand of NC_057725.1, from coordinate 23,106,704 downwards.
ACACCCCACCTGCTTTCCCCTGGTTTCTCTGGTCAGACCCAACGAACTAATTATGATTCATCCCCTTGAGTGACCTAAATGGGCAACCATGCTTGAGAAAAGCCCAGATCCCTCACTAATGTCTCCACAACTATGTTATTCCTAACCCCTGGACTGGCAGCTATGGAAGTATTAGATTAGATTAGATTACTTACAGTATGGAAACAGGCCCTTCAGCCCAACAAGTCCACACTGACCCGCCGAAGCGCAACCCACCCATACCCCTACATTTACCCATTCTTA
>NC_057725.1:23058320-23106389 GCF_004010195.1 Chiloscyllium plagiosum | reverse complement strand
ATTGAACCCGGGTCTCTGGCGCTGTGAGGCAGCAGTGCTAACCACTGTGCCACCGTGCCGCCCACAGTAAGTATAGAACTTACTGTGACCCACTCCCCAAACTGCAGAGGTACCAACTCTCTGACTGAGAACACCACAACCAGATGCCTGACCATGATCAATTTCTTGGACTGCTATGTTATGTCTTACTGAGCTTGAACGCCCTGACTGACTGGTGTTTTGTGAAGAATACTCCCCCAAGACTTTGAGACGTGGCTGCTTGCTTACTTCACATGGAGGGAGTTTGTTACCTAAGCTGCTGTGATATGATGCAGGTGTGAGATTGACACAGCTCACTGCCGTACATCAAGATGTGTGCTCCCTTGACTGAGGGAAACTGGCCATGAAGGGAACATGCCTGATTGTGTGACTGAGCTAATTTGCAAAACAAAGGCAGAGATGCTGTGAGCATTAAGGCAGGAGAAAAGGGAAGGAACACTAGAATAGCAATCGAGCCACCCTGACATTCAGCCTGGTGCAGTTCAGGAGCTGGGTTCTTATCCTACACACAAAATGTCCTTGGAGCAGTCATTTGATTCTAATTACTGGTGCATCCTGAGAAACGAGGATCTCAACTGCCTAAGTGTTCTGTGAGTGAAACAGATAGATCCTGTGAGAATCCTAAGAAGTTGTCAATTATTGATGGTTAAGCGGTGTTTGCAGCTGGTACCCATGGATCATACCCTGAGATGCTGTTTTGTGCTGAGCAACTCAAAAGTTCTTGCAGCCAGTGGTGTGCTGAAGTCACCAGGCATCTACCTTGACTTGCGTGCTGAGAATTGCAATGTTTAGTTTGCTCATGGTGGGTGTTAGAATAGGAAACTGCATATTATAATCTGAGATATGTAATTTATTAGATCATTAACAAGCAATAACCCTTCCTTTAATTGGCAACCTGCTGCTGTCCAGCAAGAATCACGATGTCCAGAATCGAGTTAAAAGTTGTTCCTGATGTTGAGATAGGCCTTGCTAGATTTCTCACACAATTCTGCCAATTCTCTCACCATAACTCATTGTTGTTCAGGCTCCTAGAAGATTTTACCCAAACTCTCTGACAATGTACTACACCCATCAATTTGGTACTAAAGTTTCAGCTTACAGTCAGTGTTCAAGGCTATGGGATGGAGCCCACAGCTATCCAGCTCAGAGGAGAGTATGCTACTGACCAAACCACTATTTTTATGTAGTCATACAGTATTATCTACATAATGGGACATAAGCAGGTGATGTAAGGTTAAATTTTGCATTGCAAAGTGACCTCAAAATGGTTTTCAGTCTATCTTCACAAAGACAAGACCCTTTTAAGAACGCACATTAATCTTAATTCCACACCAGCCTTATGAATCATGATTCAATAAATGCAATAGATATAAAAAGACACTTTATTAATAACACTATTTCATTGACAAGAGGAAAATGCTTTTAGAAACAATTCCTATTGCACTTCACTTTTGTACCTTTTCACCCTGACAGGCCAGTGATGGAGAAGGTAAGCCAGAAATATCTCAGGATTAATTATCTGCTTCACCAACAAGTGACCGTCTGGTCCCAGGAAAGAACATGAGTCCTTTCTTTCTTCTCTTACCATACAGGCATTCCTAGACTCACCGGTGCACAGCACACCACAACTAATTAAAAACCTTTTAACAGATCTTCCTCAGTGCTACCCTTCCAGTTCAATTTTCACTATTTTTATACATTTCCTGTCAAATCATTGAAAATTCACAGATACAAAGTGGACCATATGCCACAAATAAATTCACTCGGGTTACAAAAATAATAGTGAAGACATTCCAACAAGTTAACCTGCTATGAGTCAGTCTGTGGGGGGTTGTGTCTCTCAGCACTGATAATCTTTGCCCTTGAACCTTCTGAGCTACAGATCCTATACATGAGTGATCCAATTGTACTTTGTGCTTCTATAACATAAACATGCACAGAAAGCCATGTTTGAAAAGCTGTGCACTTGGAGGGATTACACAAAATTATTTAGACCTGTACACATAACTTCAAATTATGTGTACAGAATGGTTTCCTGATGAAGGACTTATGCCTGAAAGGTTGATTCTCCTGCTCCTCAGATGCTGCCTGGCCTGCTGTGCTTTTCCAGCACTACACTCTTGACCACATTAGCCCTGACCAATATTGCTGGATATATCTGCTATTCCCATATGCAGCTACCCTGCTGAGATACCATGCTCCTCCAATTGATGAGATATTACGTTTTCACAAATGGAACCTGTACAGAAATAATTTTTAAAGCATGCATCTTAATTAGCCACTGCAATCATTCTTAAATAATAAACTGAATCTATCAGGAGTAACCAAGTTTTTAATGGCATACTCAGTCATGATTATGGATGATAATCTCATGGCCCAGAAAAAAATAATTTTATAAGTGCAGAGTCTCACTCCCTCAGATGGAAATTAATGTTGCAGATATTTTCAAAACATTTTTGAGAACCAGCTGCATTTCATGTACATTCTGACTGCTCCATGGTCGGTTACAAAGTTAATTCTCGGATTGTTTTGGTGGGATTATAAACTCACCTTCTCAGTGAATTGCCAGACCAGGCTCTGAATTATCAGGCCAATATCATAAAAGTTACCTTATAATGCCTCTTCTAAGTAATAATACGTGATGTTCTTAAGAAACATTTGTTAGCTTCCATGGGCATGCTGGTGACTATTGCAAATGTTACTCTGAAACCAAAACCTGGATTAAATGAACATTTGTCCTCCCTAACATAAATATAGCAAAAATAATATTTTCTTTGACCTACAAATGCCATCAATCTGCTTGGCTGGAATTTCAGGTTGTGTCAAGAAATGCCGAACCATGCAACGTACAAGAAGAATTCTGAAGAAGATCATAGTTGAAGCTGAAAGATAAGCCCCAAGGTTTTAAGGCTTTATGGAACCTATGGCCCAAGGAGGGGGGTGTAGGGGTGAGTGCTGGATGTTCAGGATCTGATGGGCAATCATAGCAGAAGGAGATTTGGCAGCTTGCCATAGGGCAGTCCTTCCTCAAACGATTTTCCACCTTTTTGTATTCCTATTTTCCAAAAGGTCAATATAAATGGCTTGCTACTCCCACCTGACTACCATGCCAACTATGATGTGGAGATAAGAACCAAAAGAACTGCAGATGCTGTAAATCAGAAACAAAAACAAAATTGTTGGAAAAGCTCAACAGGTCTGGCAGCATCTGTGGAGATAAATCAACGTTAACATTTTGACCCTTTCTTAGAACCAATTCTGAGGAAGGGCCACTTGACCTGAAACATTCACTCTGCTAGCAGACCTGCTAAGCTTTTCCAACAATTCAAGTTTTGGAGACATTTCTAATCAACCTGCTTAGAGATATTATTATACACTTCTTGAGCAGGTGGGATGTGCAGGTAGGCTCAAAGATAGGAACAACACCACTGCACCAAAAGAGCCCTAACCATGCTTTGATATAGGGAGACATTATTGAATTCAATTGGTGTGCCACCAAACTTAAATGACTTTTGTTTGTTCATTTAAATAGGATGGGTGGGTTGCCAATGTGAGCACCTGCCAACCACACTGATTATGGGCATGGGATTAATATGCCTGGTGGGATATGTAAAATCCAGGCTTTTTTTTTACACAGGCATATGTTTAGTTCACCTCTGCACTCCTAAGTCGGCTGTTTTGTCGTGACCATTTTCAAACATTTGCCACATCACCTCCTGCGAACTTCAAGTCAGTTAAGCATTACTTCTGTGTACTCATGCACACAAAGTCCCACACAACCTTCCCAGTCTCCTGTGTCCCAGTGAGCTGGCTTTGAAAACTTTAAAATTCTCATCCTTGCTTTCAGATCCATCCTTTGCCTTGCACTGTCCTACCTCAAAACTTCCTTCCAAACCCATGACATTGTGCATGCATACTATTCCTCTTAGATGGTGCCTTGTCTCATGCTCCTTTCACTTCACCACTGAATTATACAACCCTTTGTGATTCACATCTGCACCCATCTAATTCTAGCACGGATTTCTCACTTTTTTTTATGTTTGTTTTTTTTCTTCACTATATCTTTCACAATGCCAATTTACTATTTTCCATATAATAGTTCATACACAAGAATATCAACTTCAATCTCAAAGAATAGGAGAAAACATGCCCTAAACCAATATAATTCCTCGTCTTTAACTTCCATGTTAAGGTATTTTACTTTCCTCTAACCCACCAAAATCAACAACAACATACATAAATTTATATTTCATAAAATTTAACAAGTGGAAATGCCTAAGTGCAAGTCCTCTACACATCTCTTCAAACCTGTGTTTTAATACTCCTCTTCAGTTGCTCATTGCTTCTGGGTTCAACTTCAACTTGTCTGAAATTATCATTGTTTTTCTCTCTCTTGTTTCATATCCCTCTCACCTTCCCTAGATCAGTTCATTCAGTACGTTCTTGTGCATGACAATATGACTGACCCAAAGTTGTTGCATTTTCTTGACAATATTCACTAATGGTCTCTTCTTTCTCCAGCATATTGGGAATGTTTTCAGAGTTTTTGTATTTTCTTGAACTGACCTATTCCATCCTTCACCAGGACCACTTTTCAGAACTTTCTAATTTTTGGATGTCTACCTTCATTTTTAGTGCAGAAAATGCCCAAGGGGACTTCACAGTGAAGATAATGAAATGCAATTACAGAAGAATAAAGAGATTCATTAAAAAATCTTGATGAACAGACAGCGTTTGAGGAGTTTTAAAAGTTGCAAGAGATGCAGTAAAGCAATGACGTTTAGAGTTAGCATGAATACAGCTTCCAATCATCTTTAGTGTTCAGTTTATGAGCTGTCGTGAAAATTAAGATACGTTTTTCATTCTACTATTTACTTGATGCAAAAGTATTGATGAAGCTGATATTTCCTAAATTAATGCTTCTAACTGAGTTATTTGTGATTCCAAAACTATAACCTCTACCATCCAGAAGGGCAAGGACAGCAGCTACATAGGAACCTCATTGCCTGGAAGTTTTAAGTCAAACACCATTGTAACTTGGGTATATATCACTGTTGCTTCATGATCACTGGGTCAAAATCCCCTGAACTATCAATTAACAGCACTAAGTACCATTACCAAACAGGATAGCCACTTGTGAAGGCAGCCTAATACTATTTTTTCAGGACATCATTAGATGATAATAAGGGCCAGTCTTGTCAGTGATGCTTACAGCCTGAATGTTTTTTTTAAATGAGGGAGGAATTAGATGCCTAATCAAATGGACTTCCCTATCTATTCTCAATTACTATTTATTAAATTACCTATGAGTAAATCATCACTTGGCTGTGCAGACCTTGATTATTGCTGTAAAAGTGACATGCCATCAAAGCTACAGGTTGTTCTGCTATAACACAACAGTTGTATTCTTGTGCAACCTCATGCTATAGAAAGTTGCAATATGGAAAGACACTATAGAAAGTTCACATTATCCAAACAGTGTCCACAATTCGTCAATCGCATTATAGTCAACTTGCGCTGACGAAATGCGCGTTGTAGCAACACAACCTGGATTTGTCCTTCACTCATCACGACACATGCAAGAACACCAAATATCAAACGGAACAATAATTCATACTGTTTGAAAAGTAGGTACTGATAGTTAGTAAGTCGACTCTGATTGGCTAATAATGCAGAATTGAGGAAGGGAGCAGACTCAGTACTACCAAGGGAAAGCCACCTCCAACCCCTCCCTTTCTGACATAAGACTTGTCCAACAGTAGGTGCATGTCAGTGAGCTGCCTAAGTATGCCTTCCTGGCATCTCCACTCTCGTCCCAACTCTACAAGATCAGGAACATTCTGTCCTTTAAATCTGATGCTCTTTCCACAGATGCTGCAAAGTAATTCAAGTATTTTTCTGTTTATCTTAATGATTTATTTACTCAATTGGTATATGGACTACACTTATCCACAAGTAATAATGGGCACCAGTTCAATCTGTCAAGGAAGCTAATATGTTTTTGCACCAGTGAAAACAGCAATTGGTGAGTCAACATCAGAAAATGACCATAGCAGCTACCAAAGCATTTCAGGTTTACAATTATGATGTTCAGTCAAGAAAAATCATCAGAAATTCCTTTCCTGTATGTTGATCCTTAATTCTTTTTGACATGGCCTGGTACACTGCTTAGTTTAGTAATAAGTACATTCTTTGCTTGCGTGATCAACACTTTAACAAGAATCTAAGCAGAAGCTAGAACTCCCAACCTGTGTGCAAAAGGAAATCCAACAGCCTCAATACCTTCCTCAATCTTCTCCAGTCTTGCAAAAATAAATAATGCCAGCATCACTTCTGAAGACTTTAAACAGTGCAGTCCTTGTGTAAATCTTTCTATACACAGATTTTTTAAAATCTCTACAAAAGACTGATTATGAAAAGGCTGTTATGTTAAATTAGTGCCAAGTAGACAGACTGTTTACATCAATTCTCCACAAAGCTCCTTAAAGGTTTTGTTTGACTGAATCTTGCAATGTTGCCTTGAAGGAAGTCTCCTTGCCAATTTTTTTTTGTAAATACAGATAAGTTACTGTATTATTTATTTTAATTAGGGTCTGAGAGCACGTGCAGCCACTTGCATTTAATGGACCATTAAACGATCAGCCAATTCCAATAGCCTCAAATACACTGGCCTTTCTTCTTGCTCTTTAAATCCTCAGCATCTGCCTGCATTTTCTCCTTCTACCACATTACCCCATCAAAGCATGGTTTTAATTGCATCTAACCAATGCTTAAACCATTTACTTTGGATGAGACATTAGACAGAGGCTGAAGGGAACGTAAAATATCCTACAGCATTTTAGTATTCTATCAAGCAATTCCCCTGTGTCCTAGACAAAAGTAATTTGCCATGATTTGAGGACACATATCATCTACCAGGTTTGAGGCCACTTTCAACAGTGAACTTGTTCAGCACTCAGTTAATGACACTAATACTGAAGACTCCTTCTGCATCATTTACACATCCATTCCACTAGGAGATAGTGAGGACTGCAGATGCTGGAGAAGTCAGAGTTGATAAAGTGTACCGCTGGAAAAAACACAGCAGGCCAGGCAGCATCTGAGGAGCAAGAGAGTCGATGTTTCAGGCTTAACCTTTTATCAACTCCAACATCCATTCCACTATGTTTAATTTAAATGTCTATGAACTGTTCCAGAATTCAAATCTTGCATCTGCAGTAACATCATAGTCATCCCATCCATTAGTAAGATAAGGGTATTAATTGCTGCAGTTGTCCACGTAATCAGTGTTGCTGTGATGTTGGCTTTCCAATCTTCCATCCTTTTTTAACAATGGGAATTCTTTGAATGTTGGCCAGGAGTTTCCTTGACGACTTCTCATACTATGACAGTGTAACTTTGACAAGAACTCATTTACATACTTGCATGCTGCAAACTTTTGTTAAATTACACAACAGCATAGTATGAGAGGAAGTACCTGTCATTTATATGTGTGGCCAGGAATTATTGGTGCCAACCTATACAGTTCTGTGTTTGCTGCCTTGCTGAAGACAGCAACATTATTTGCATTTGTACAGCATGTTCATTGTGTTAAAAATTTCTAAGGGGCTTGATAAGAATGTTATCAAACATAAGTTGATGCCAAATCACATGAGGTGGATCAGGTTTGGTCACTGGTAGAGTTTAAATAATCTCTAAAGGGACTAAAGAAGAGTGAAGATGTTCATGAAAGGAATTCCGTAATCTCTCTTCAATGCAGTTTTCGAGGACAATACTCTTTTATGACTTTCTGGTAAAGTTACCTGGATGAGAACATTGGAACAAGAATAAACCATTCAACAAATTCATGCCTAACTTGCATTCAGACTCTAGCTATATACATCGACTACAAATCCATTTTTACCATTGGCTAGCAAAATTCCATTAATCTTAGAGTTAAAATTATTAACAACTAGCACCTACTGCTTTTTGTGGGAGAATATTCCAAAACTTCTGCCAAACTTTGCATGGTGACGTGTTATTAACATCTCCCCAAATGGTATGGCTCTGAGTTGAAGTTTATATCCCTTCCACTAAAATATAAAACTTAGATAAGTATACAGGACCCTACAATTTCTCAAGACACTCCGAAAAAAATTTCGCCAATATTGAGAGGTGTTCATATTGTAGTTAAAAAATTGTTATATTTAGCCATCAGTTAGTGTATAGCAAGGTCCCATAAATGAGATAATATACTAGGTAATCTGTTTTTGTTGCATTATATGAAATAGGAAGGTTTTTATTCACTCGTGGGATGTGGGTGTTACTGGCTGGCCAGTATTTATTATCTGTCCCTAGTTGCTCTTAAGAAGGTGGTGGTGAGCTGCCTTCTTGAACTATTGCAGCCTCTGTACTATAGGTAGACCCACTATATCTATAGGGAGGGAATTAAAAGATTTTGACCAAGCGACCATGAAGGAGCGGCAACATATTTCCAAATTAAAATCATGAATACCTTGGAGGAGAATTTGAACATGCCCATGTATCTGCTGCCTTTGTCCTTCTAAATGGAAGTAGTCATGGATTGGAAGGTGCTGCCTAAGGATCGTTGGTGAATTTCTGAAATGTACCTTGTGGATGATACAAACTGCTGTTAATGAGCACTAGTGGTAGAGGGAGTGGATGCTTATGGATGTGGTCCCAATCAAGCGGACTGCTTTGTCCTGGATGGTGTCAAGCTTCTTGAATGTTGTTGGAATTGCAGGCAAATGGAGAGTATTCCATCACACGCCTGACTTGTGCTTTGTAGATGATGGACAGGTGTTGGGGAGTCAGGTGGTGCAGTATTCACCCTGTATGCATATGAAGAGTCCAGTTGAGTTTCTGGTCAACTGTAATGCCCAGAATGTTCATAATGGGGAATTTAGTGATAGTAACACGATTGAATGTAAAAGGGTGATTGTCTCTTATTGGAGATGATCATTACCTGCCATTTGTGTGTGAATATTGCTAATATTCAAATGTTATGGATATTGGTCAGGATCCTAAGAGACTTCCCACACTGAATATTGTCTTTACATCTTACCTGAGTGAAAAAAAACAAGGCATTGGAATAGTGTTTGATGTAAATTATGGCATCTCCAACAATGCAGCACTCATTTGATATTGTACTGAAGCGTCACTTTGGATTATGAAGTCCTGAAGCTGTCGGTAGAATAAAACTTTCTGAAGCAACTTTTACCAACTTTAAATGTCTTCCAAACTCAGGGCCTCTGTAAAGTAATATTTTTTAAAGTGCTAAATATCATAGATTCACTGAGCTAAACTATTCTTATGTATAAACTTTCAGTTACTCAGATGCATATTGACTGAGTAGGTACCTAGCCTCTTAATTAGAAAGATATGGATTCAAGCCCCATTCCAGAGTCTTGAGAATATACATGGTGCTGACTGTCCTTTCTTAAGGAATTTGACAGCTAGATGTTGAGAAAATATTTTCCCTAACTGAAGAATCTGGAAGACAAGGTCACACATTCAAATAAAGGATTGGCCATTCAGAACTGAAATGAGAATTTTTTTCATCCAAATGCTTGTGAATCTTTAGAATTCTCTACCCCAGAGTCACGAATGTTCAGTGGTTGGACATACTTAAGCACAGTAGGTAGATTTTGGGATACTAAGAGATACAAGAATAGTGTGGGCTGGTGAAGTCATAATAGGAGATTAGCCAGAATATTACTGAAAGGCAGACAAAGTTCAAATGGCCAAAAAGCCTAAAACAATTTTTTAAATTTCTCAGGCTTTTATGAAATGGGATTGTGGATAATTCTAAGGACAGAGCTAACATTGGCATGATTAGCTGAAATGATTTTACCTCTCTGCTGAAATTTCTACTGTAAGTCTGCATATTTTAAATCAAACAAATATGGTGATCAATTCAATGATTTAACATATTTCTACCATCAGTAAACAATCAGATCCATAGATTAGTAGTTGCCCAAGCATTATAAGGAGGTAAGCAATGACAACAACCTTTTGCAGCCTGAGCTGTATTTGGTCTTGAATCACAACATTGAATCCTGAGTAGTTCACACATCAGTTGATAACAACAGTGATGTCTCTACTTATCATTCAGCTGAGTCAGCCATTATAGAAAAAGAATATTGTTTATTTTATTTGCTATCTTCCTATTTTTTGTTATGAGTAGATGTTTTCTGGGTGATATAAATTGGTTGAGTGAGTCACTCTTAGTGTTCTGCTAATTTTGCTGTGTTGTTAATGACTCCATCATCCAGTAGATTTCAAACAATTCAGCAACTAACCAGATAAGAGTAAAACTTAAAGGATTTTGCAAGAGTGTTAGCATAACTGTATTGCTGCTGACCATATTAAAAGGAATTGGCTCATAATACATTACTCCTATTCATTTTTATGGTGGTCCCAGATAAATGCCATTGGCAGTCATGTCTTCAGATATTCAGGCCCCAGCTGAATGTCAACTTTAAACCACCCTTCCTTGCTACCTCTCTCTCTCTTATGTTAAGTTACTACTTATAACTTATATCTGTTTATGTATCTCAGTGTCAGACTCTGCTTCGTAATTCTCCTGTGAAGTGTCTTGGAATGTTTTATGGTATTAAAAACACTATTTGTACAGTTGAATGGTTGGTAAATGTGTCAGAGGTTAACATCTGAAATTTAACATTCTTAACCTTGTGTACATATCCCTCCCCACTTTCTATTCTCGTAATCTGCTCTAACCCCAAAACCCTCAGATTTCTGTTTGCTCCTTCAACTCAGGCCTCTTATGTATCTCCCATGTCTGTCACCCACCGTTGGTGGCCATGACTTCAGTTGTTGAGGGCATAAGTTCTGGAATTACCTATCTTAACCAAGAGCCTCCCTCTCTTCACTTATATTGATGCTAAAGACCTATGAGCTACATTTGACATTTTCTACAGGGTCAGAGAGACAGAATGGAGAGTTAGTTGTCTCTCATTCCCAAGCTGCAGTCTCATCTCAGTGAACTGAACTTCAGATGGTCAACTGGAGTCATAGAGATGTACAGCACAGAAACATACCCTTCGGTCCAACTCATCCATGCCGACCAGATATCCCAACCCAATCTAATCCGACCTGCCAGCATCCAGCCCATAACCCACAAAACCCTTCCTATTCATATACCCATCCAGATGCCTTTTAAACGTTGCAATTGGATTCGCCTCCACCACTTCCTCTGGCAGCCCATTCCACACAAGCACCACCCTCTGCGTGAAACAGTTGTCCCTTAGGTCTCTTTTATATCTTTCCCCTGTCACCTGCCTGCCAATGTAATTACCTTAGCCACATTAGAGGGATTTAAACAATCCTTGAATAAGCACATGGATGATGGTGGGATAGTGTAGGGGGACAGGCTTAGATTAGTTCACAGGTCACGCAACATCGAGGGCCGAAGGGCCTGTTCTGCACTGTATTATTCTATGTTCAATGTTCACCCTAAATCTATGCCCCACCCCAGGGAAAAGACCTTGTCTATTTACCCTATCCATGTCCCTCATGGTTTTATAGATTAGTGACAGCAAAGTAACAAATTAGCAATGCAAAGGGAGGCTCCGTAACTAATCGACAATCCAGGCTGGACATCATGTGGCAGAGAAGTTTTTGCCATAAATTAGGAGTTGGTCTCGACTACAAATGTGAATGCTCATCTGAATTTGTCTTGATTTCTTAAATCAAAAATAATACAGATGCTGCAACCTTCAACTGGAGAATCTGCTGCTATCTCCCGCTTGGTGTCAGGCAGTTTGTCCATTTTTACCTACTTCCTCATACCTGCCAGAAAGCACTCCCAAAATTGTTCACCTGATTTTTGAAATTCACTTAATAGTTTGTTAATTAGTCATTTAAAATGGACAGACGGGCTTACAATTTTAATAGCTGCTCACCTTCCGTAATCTCTGCGGCTGGCACAAAGAAGTTTTATCGACAATTTGAAGTTATGATTCCAAAGTTTTCATTTGTGCATAGAGGGTGGTAGTTATGGGAGGGGGGGAGGGGAAACACCCCCGATGAGCAAATATAAAATCAAGCCATATGTCTTTGTCCAAGGTTTGTTCTGCTTCTTTGTGTTGGATTGTTTTATCAGGCTCCTGACAAGCACCACCAGGGCATTTCATGGTGAAAATACAATACACTTAATGGGAAGGTCTTGGACAGTGTTGCTGAACACTAAGAACTTGGAGCACAGGTTCACAGTTATTTGAAAGTAGAGGCGCAGGTAGACAAGATTGTGAAGAAGGCATTTGGTATACTCGCTTTTACTGGTCAGTTCATTGAGTATAGAAGTTGTTAGGTCATGTTGTGGCTGCATAAGACATTAGTTCGGCCACTTCTGGAATACTGTATGCAATTCTGGTCACGCTCCTGTAGGAAGAATGTGGAGAAACTCAGAAGGATTCAGAAAAGATTAACAAGGATGTTGCCAAAATTGGAGGAGTTGAGCTCCAGAGAGAGGCTGAATACACTGGGTCTATTTTCCCTCAAGCATTGGAAGCTGAGGGGTTAACTTACAGAGGTTTATAAAATCTTGAGGGGCATAGAAAAGGTGAATAGACAAAGTCTTTTACCCGGGGTGGGGGAATCCAGAACTAGAGGGCATAGGTTTAAGATAAGAGGGGAAGATTTAAAAGGAACCTCAGGGGAAACTTTTTCACCTTGTATGGAATGAGCTGCCAGAGGAATTGGAGAAGGCTGGTACAATTACAACATTTAAAAGGCATCAGGATCGATATATGTATAGAAAGTGTTTAGAGGGATATGGGCCAAATTCTAACAAATGAGACTAGATTTATTTAGGTTTTCTGGTCGGCATGGACGAGTTGGACTGAAGGGTCTGTTTCCATGCTGTACAGCTCTATGTCTCTATGACTCAATATAAATACAAATTGTTCTTCATGCATTATCCATGAAATATTGTCAACATTAACTTAAAATCCTACCTGTATAGTTTAAAAACCTTGCTTTTAAAAGGTACATATTATTCATTAGAACTTTGCTATGTGACATGCAGGTGGTGATTTATGAATTCTACATGCTTTCAAGGTTTACACATGTAAAATCTATTCAAACTTCCATATTATTGGAAAATTAGCTTTGATAAAGATTTCAAAAATGTGTAAATGTGCCAATGGCCCATTTAAAATTTTAAAATTTGACGGAACTAAAAACTGACAAATCCAGCAGACCTGACAGTCTATATCCTAGACCTTAAACAGAAATATGAGAAAGGACTCAGATTCTGGAAGGATCACCTTGAATTGGAAGGGGCAAATATAATGTCATTATTCAAGAAACGAGGGAGTGTCAGAGTAATACAAAAGGAACTATAGGCCAGTTAGTCTGACTACAGGCATCAAAAAAATACTGGACAAATGTTTTCTGGATGTCTGTACAACTTTATTTTGTGAATTTTAGTTTCAAATTATTTTTGCATCAACTTTAACCATTCCGTTGCCTCAAATTATACTTACATTACAAATTATATGCAATAATATTAATTTCCTTCCCTTCCTCTTACAGTCTCTTACATCATCTTGAGGTGAATCGTTAATGCCAGGATGTCTGTGTAGTCGTGGCCTTCTCAGGTCTATGACAAACTCTCTCACAAAAATTCAAAAGGTTGTTGCGAGGCCACCTTTCAACCCAAAAGGCGTGTTGTCATTACAACTTGCCTTGAAGATGGTACAGTGAAGGGTCATTGGATTGAGACCTGGAATGAGAGGGTTACCTGATAATGCAAGGCTGAGTAGAACAAGCCTGTTACTCTCTGTAATTTAGAGGAATGAGATACAAACTGGTTAAAATTTATGGGGTTCTAAGGGGGTTCAGCAGGATAGATTCTGGGACGATATTTCCCTGCAGCTGAAGAGCCTTGATCTAGGGACCATAGTTCCAAGATTAGTGGCTGATCATTTAAGGCAGAGATAAGGAGTTTGTTTTTTCAGTGTCTTTAATCTCTAAAATTCTCTACTTCTGAGCTCAGACACTGGATATAATTAAAACTAAGATACAGAGAGTTTTGGATTCTGGAGGAATCAGGTGATGTGGGTATTGGTCAGGAAATTCGAGTTGAGATCAAAGATCAGCCATGATCTTACTCAGGAACAGAGCAGGCCATAGAGATTCCTATATGGACACAATGAAATCTCTGAGGCACTGGGTACCCAGTGCATGGAAAGACAGCATCAGCCCTTTAATGTGGAGGACTGAACCAAAATATCTAATTAGCAAGTGGCAACGTCATTATATAGAGAATCTCTACAGCATGGAAATAGGCCATTTGGCCCACACTGACCCTCTGAATTTTATCCCAGCCAGACCCATTCCCCTACCCTATTACTTTACATTTCCCCAAGGCCAATTCACCTAACCTGCACATCTTTGGATTGTGGGAGGAAATCCACGCAGACACAGGGAGAATGTGCAAACTCCACACTGACAGTTACCCAAAGCTGGAATCAAACGCAGGGCCTTGGTGCTGTGAGGCAGCAGTGCTAACCAGTGAGCCACCGTGCTGTGCTGCAGCTCAGGAAATGATCACAGAACTGTAGTAAGGAAAGCACTGAAGACGTGGTAAAAGAGAGAAGATTACACAGGCCAGAATTTTCAAGAAGATGTGGAATCTCTCTGTTGTCCTGCAAATGGATATAGAGGTCCAAATGCAGAGGTCCTGCCTGAACAAAACAGCTGTTGGAGAGTTATGGCAGTGGTTTTCAACCAGTGTACCAAGGCAGAGGTAACAGCTCCCAGGACCTGATTGGTGCACAACGCTGTCACTCAGTGCAGAGCGCCAGTGTTTCTGTTATCATTGGCATTTGTTGGGCTGAGACGGGGCAGGGGTGGGGGGGGGGGGGGGGGGGTGGGGAGAGATGGGTCATTCATCGATGCTACTGTGGGCTGTCAGGGCCGTGGAAATGGTGAGAGCAGGAGCTACAGCACACCGTATGATGGACCCATGAAGGTTAGATAGGGGTGCAGGTGCAGGTTAGATAGGGCATGGTTCAAAGCAGATGGACCAGGAGAAGTGTGGGGAAATGAGGGGAAAGGGTTGGAGGGATATTTTACATTTTATGGATTTCAAACAAAAATTGACACAGCACAACAGGCCTTCTGCCTAGCCCACATCTGCACCTGATGGTCTCATCATACCTACCACAACTTCCAGAAAACCCATCCCACTTCCAGAACAAAAATCCCAAATTTAGAACATGTTTTCCCAGGTTAGGAATGTGGAGCCGGGTGAGAAAATTCAGACTACATTTCATGATCTCAGGATATCCTGAGTATTCTACAGGCAAGAGAGTGTATTTTTTGAGCTTCATTTGCTTTTGCAAGGTAAGAAACACAGCAGCCATTTTGTGCACTACATGTTTCCACGAACATCAATGAGATAACGTATGGATAATATATAATATTAGCTGAGCACGAGGGAGGTTTTTTAAAATTAATTTGTAGGATTTGCACATTTCTAATTACTCTTGAGGATTTGGTGTGAGCCATCTTCTTGAGCCAGTATTTTCCACGTGTTGCAGATATCCCAACTGGGCTGTAGGAGTGGGATTTAAGGATATTGACCAAGCAACAGTGAAGGAAAAGCAGTATAGTTTCAAGTCAGAAGCAGAACATTGTGGGGTGAAATAGTTAACTTTTCAGGTTGGTGACCTTTAATCATGCTGACAAGATTGGGCACAAAGCATCCCACAGAATCCAGTCATGGGCTGGAATGTAGTTCTGGAGAAGGTTGTAGGATTAGGAGGTGTCAATTCCGTGAAGGATTTGCAAATAAGGGTGAGGATTTTACACTGAATGCAACAGAGGACAGGAGACTCATGAAGCCAATGTAAAACACAATGGGCTGAACAACCTCCTGTTGCTTTGTATCATTCTCAAGTACTAAAATCAATCAAGCCCAAAAGGGGAACTAAATTAACCCAATACCGATCCACTACCAATTACCTTACACCTGCAAAAACGCATGATAGCTTTAATTTCTTCTCTAAAAGAACATTAATTTAAATGCATCTTTGAAATAGTAATACGAAAATAAAGCAGGATCTTACTAACAGGAAAGGATGCAGAGGTTTTGACAGGGGAGTGTGAATCCTGTTGGCCTTGTGTGATGCAGTTAAGGTCTGAGAATGCCAAAGAGTTAACTGCTATCACACCACCTCTGAACAGGAGTTTAAGAAACTATCATTCAATTGTCACCATAAAGAACGTGAATTACAATCAGAGAACAGAGATCCATTTTTTTTTAAATATAGTAACCATCCTGCTCCAATTACACTGGTGTTGAAGCTTTGAATCGGAAAATAAAATTGATTATACAACTGTAATGGAAAGCAACAATGAGCGATATCTAAAAATCTGGCTGGCTCCCCTCCAAAGACAGAAAAACTGAAACTCCAGCAGTTTCAGGGTTTTGAAGGGAGATGGGAAGTAATCCAAATGCGGTTAAACAAACTGCAGAAATATGGAACAACAGGCCGAGACTGAAGCAGTCACAATGGTACTGCCAGCTGCAAGCACATTAATTACAATGTACCGCGGTATGTAGCTGCAAAGAGTGACCTTGATACTCGTTGAAGAGCAGAAGATAACTCTTACAGGAAAAGTATGCCTTTTCCCCCTTCAACGCCTATCTCGAAGGAGTGCCTTTTCACATTTTTCTGCCGTCTTTCAAAGCAGTAAATTAAACTTAATTGCGGCCTCGCTCAAAACAAGGGAAGGCTCACTCACAAATCTTCCCGAGGCTTTAAATAACCAGTATGTCAAAAAAAGGGTTCTTTCTTTCATGCCTGTGTCGGAGTAAAACCTGCAGCATCTCGAGGAACAGCCATTTTCCCAACAACAGATAATCTTCATTTGTTGCCGCCGTCACCCCTCCCTCACCAATGAAGAATGAAGCAATTTCTCTGAGTTGTGAAGGTCTTCCAGAGATGTTGAAATGCATTAGTAATGCATAATGTCACTTTCAACTTATCTACAGAATAATTTCAACAAAGCGCTGTTTTGGAAACTTCTTATCTCTACTTCCCCTTAATATATTTATGAAGAAATGCTGATACCATTTTAAAAATTAAGTACTTTTGTTTTTGCAGTTTGAAATTAAGGTACTTTTTAAAAAACAACTGATCTTGTTCCTTAGGAATTTTAAGCTCAAAAGCCAGCCTGCAGAATTCTTAGACCTAATATGTACATATTTACTGTCAATAAAATGTTATGAGCTGTGCCTAAGAATTTGCATATCTGCTTTTGACATTTAGTATTTGCAACCTCATCATCTACAATATTTTGCCTTTTTTGTGCAACTTCCAGAAAGCTCTTTGATTTTCAGCAGGGTTCTTCAAATGTGTTACTGAGAATCTGTATATAGTACAGTATATCCTCAATGCTGAAGTAAATGTCAAATGTGCCAAGACAATAGTAAGAGTTAATTAGCTACACATTGGTTCATCTCTGTATCAGAAGCTTATGGATTTGAGCTCCATTCTCAAGACTTGAACACGAAAATCAATTCTGATATTCCAGTACAATATTCCCAAAGAAATGCTGCACTGCTCAAGATGAAATGTTGAACCAAACCATTGTCTATTCTCTCAGGTGGATATAAAAAAGATTTCATAATATTTATAGGAAGGGCAAGAGAGTCTTCCCCAATATCCTGAACAAATTTAACGCAACACTAGATAAAAACAGATTGGTCATAATCACACTCATGTTTGTGGGAGTACTTGCTGCATACAATTTAGTGTTGCACCCCCCTGCATTCCAACAGTGACTGCCTTTCAAAAGTAGCTCTTTGGGTGTCAAGAGCTTTGGAATGTCTTGCTGCCATGAAAGGTGCTATACAAATTCAAATTTCTTCTTTCCTGACACATTCCTAAAACATGTATGTGTGCCTTCCTAACTACTAATAGTGCTTTTACAGTCCTGTGGCATCCCAAAACAGTTTGTAGCCAATTAATTACTTTTGAAACAAATTTACTTGTAGAAAATGGCACCATTCCTTCTCAATTTTTGTTTGAAATTGCTGCTGTGAAGCAATTTGGCCCATTTTTAAAATGCAAGCTGTTGTTACTGTTTTGCACAAACCTTTTGTCATTTTATAGTGAAGGAGATGGTGGCTAATGCAATACCCATGAATGACTAATCCAGAGATTCCCAAACTATTGTTATGGAGACAATGGTTCAAATCCCACCAAGGCAATTGATGAGATTGAAAGCTAATCTCAGCAATAACAATCATGAAACTATCATCAGATGTCATAAAACACACGTGATTCACCCATGTTATTAAAGGAAGGAAATCCCCCATCCTGACCTTGTCTAGCCTACATGTGACTCCAGACCCATAACAATATGGCTATTTCTTGACTGTACTCTGAAATGGCCAAAAATGAACACTGAGTTCAAGGGCAATTAGAGGAACACAACAAATGTTGACTTTGCCAGTGACACCTCCATTTCACGAAAGATATCAAAAATGGGTTATGCATGGTACAAAGGGTACACGAATATTCAAACAGCAACCCAAAGAACATAACATCAGAGGAGTCCAACAGCATTTTCGGAATTATCAGTAACTATGTCAAGGGGATTGATGATGTAGCAAGTTACCATACCAGTGGGTTAGGTCATTGATCGTGGACTCTTACTCTTGTCATGAAATATAGGGGTAAGGGAGAGGCAAGAATGGATGTTGCACAGCTGGGAAATGAGCCTGGAGAAGTAGGAATCAAGAAGTAGGGGAACGAACAAATGGCAGAGGAACTGAATAGGTACTTTGCATTAATTTTCACAGTGGAAGACAGCAGCAGCACACTAGAACTTCAAGAGAGTCAGGGGAGATGTAAGTGGAGTGGTCATCACTAAGGAGAAACTGCTGGGAAAGCTGAAAGGTATGAAAATGATATATCACCCAGACCAGATGGACTACATCCTAGGTTCTGAAACAGAAAGTTGAGGAGATTGTGGAGTCACTGGGATTAGGGACGCTCTCAGAAGACTGGAAATTGGCCAATATAACGCCATAAGAAGAACATCAAGATGGGAAATTATAGACCGGTTAGTCTGACTCAGTCATTGGTAATATGTTAGAAATAGTTATCAAGGATGAGATTGCAGAGTACTTGAAAGTGTACGGTTAAAAAAAGAGCAGAGTCTGCAAAGTTTTGTCAAGAGGAGGTCATGCCTGACAGATCTGTTAAAATTCTTTGAGGTGGTAGTGAGCAATTTAGACAAAAGAGTCATGTGGTCTATTTGGATTTCCACAGGCCTTTGACAAAGTGATGTAAGGGAGGCTGCTAAATAAGAGAAGACCCCAGGTGTAGGTGCTAGTGGCGTGGAAAGAGGATTGGCTGACGAGCAGAAGGCAAACAGTGGGGATAAAAAGGTCTCTTTCAGCATAGCAGCAAGTAACTATTGGAGTGTCGGAAGGGTCTGTGTTGGGACCAGATCAATTCACATTATATATTAATAATCTGGACAAAGCAACTGAGAACATTCTTGTAAATTTGGCAGATGTTGCAAAGATGGGTGGAGGGTCAGGTATTGTTGAGAAGGTAAGGAGGCTGTAGAAGGACTTGGACGTGCTAGGCAAGTGGGCAAAGAAGTGGCAGATGGAATACAATGTAGGCAAATATGAGGTTATGCATTTTGGTAGGATGAATAGACACTTAGACTATTTTCTAAATGGGAAAAGGTCTCAGAAATCTGAAGTACAAAGGGACTTAGGAGTTCTAGTTCAGAATTTTCTTAAGGCTAACATGCAGGTTCAGTTGGCAGTTAGGAAGGAAAATGCAATGTTAACATTAAGTTCGAGAGGGATAGATTGCAAGAGCAGGGATGTATTCCTTAGGCTGTGTAAGGTTCTAGTCAGACCACATTTGGAATTTTGTGAGCAGTTTTGGGCCTATATCTAAGGCCTTGGAGTTGGTCCAGAGGAGGTTTACAAGAATGACTCTGAGATGAAGAACTTGTCATATAAGGAGCAGTTTGGTACTTGGAGTTTAGAAGAATATGGGGGGATCTGATTGAATCTTACAGAAATTGAGAGGTCTGGATGGAGTGGACATGGAGAAGATTTTTTTTCATGATTTGGAGAGACTAGGACCCGAGGGCACAGTTTTAGAATGAAGTGATGGCTCTTTAGAACTGTAATAAGGAGGAATTTCTTCAACCAGAGAGTGGTAAGTTGGTGGAGCTCATCAATGCAGAATACTATGCTGGCCAAGCCATTAACTGTATTTAAGACAGAGATAGATTATTGACTAATAATGGGAGCAGGCAGAAGAATGGGGTTAAGAAACAGATCACCCGGGATCGAATGGTAAAGCATATTCAATGGGCAAATGGCCTAATTCCTATATGTTACAGTCTTATGAATAAAGTAGAAATGGAACTAGTGTTTCTTTGTGAGAGGCAATCTAGAACAAGAGGTCATAGTTTTAAGATATGGGTAACAGATTTAAAGTAGAATTGGAGAGAAACTAATTCTCTCAAACAATCATAAATCTGTGGAATTTAATACCCCAGAGTTGGGTGGAAGCTGGGACAACTTCATGGGCGGCACGGTGGCACAGTGGTTAGCACTGCTGCCTCACAGCGCCGGAGACCCGGGTTCAATTCCCACCTCCAGCGACTGACTGTGTGGAGTTTGTACGTTCTCCCCGTGTCTGCGTGGGTTTCCTCCGGGTGCTCCGGTTTCCTCCCACAGTCCAAAAGATGTGCAGGTCAGGTGAATTGGCCACGCTAAATTGCCCGTAGTGTTAGGTAAAGGGGTAAATGTAGGGGTATGGGTGGGTTGCGCTTCGCCGGGTCGGTGTGGACTTGTTGGGCCGAAGGGCCTGTTTCCACACTGTAATGAAATGTAATGTAACGTAAGGAGATAGATTTTTAATTCATTATGGATTGAAGAGTTATTAAAAGTGGGCAGGAAAGTGGAGTTGAGACTGAGATGAGGTCAGCCATGATCATATCAAATAGCAAAGCAGGCTCAAGGAGCTGAATGGCCTACTCATGCTCCTGATTCTTATGCTCTTATGTCCTCATATGAAATTGGCTGCTTTTAAAACAGAAATTCTTTTGGTTGAGGAGAAAATTATTGACAAGGGAAGGGATCCTTCACAGGTGTGACCAATCACAGGAGCATATGAATAAAAAAGGAAAGTCTCTCCTCACCTGAGAGCTTTACAATTTGGGATGCTCCATCTAGAGCCATAATAAACTGGGAAATCTCACCCAGAGACTGGTTATAACAAATGCTGAATGCGAGGTTTCGTTTTGCCAAGGTAAAATGTAAGATTTCTTGGCAAAATTGGAATTACCTTTATTAATTCAACAATAAATCAACCAGCTGCTAGTGAGGAAAGGGAAAAAAATGCAATTTTGATGGCTGCTAGTTTTGCAAACAAAGTTTTCATACCAGCAATGGTTAAAAAAAAAGGAAGTTGGAACACTTAAAAATAGGCAATTCACAAGCAAGAGCCAATGCATCTTGTGTTGGGTCTAAGCATCACTGGGATGCTAAGCATTTTTCCAGACCAGTCTCAAAGGAAATCACAGATAGAAGGCATCCAGCAAATTAACAATGGGTCTTTTAATATTTGCTCAATCATCTCCAGATAGCTTTCTAATTAAATGCATTTAGTAGGTTTTAGGTATTTCTTTACAGTGCAAGATTAGTGCTAGAACTAGCTGGTGGTGGTGAGGCTTTCAGAACTGGATTGGTGTGTTTGCTTCAGATAGGGTTTCAATTCTGAGTTTCCTTAATTTTAACATTCTAACATGTCCCAATTTTCTTCTTCGCAACATTGGTCACCATACTCTCACTCCCTACCTCTTAAAATTCAAGCTGCTTTTTCTTAAATTCTTTCACATATCTCATATCAATTTTTGTGTGATAATGCTCCTTTGAGACATTTCACTGTTACAGACGCTATACAAATGTCAGATGTTGTTGATGTCTAAGGCACCTAACTATAGTTGAGGTACAGATTGACTATCATCCTGAATGGTAGAACAGGCTCATTAATCTACCCCTGTTTGTACAGCAAACTATTTCTAAAAAAATCAAGTCACTAAAAATAGATTTAGCCTATTCCCTTAATCAGAGCAGTCTTTCTGCATGCCCAAACTGCCAGGTGTCTATGAGCCATAACCATTTATCTGGAGCACACCATGATGTTCACAGATCCTTTTTTCTGTGCTAAACGATAAAATTCCAAACCAATCCCTTTCAAGTTAACTGCCAAGAATTTGTTTTTAATAATTGTGTAAGTTTTTTTGGCAAAGGAAACCCTAGCTCAGATGAGTTTTGCAGCATTCCATCTTTTCACTGTAATATTTATCATATCTGACATACATTTTCTGTAAACCACATCTACTGGAAACTTGGCTTTCCCAAGTGTTGTCACTCATTATTGCACACTCTAACCAGGCTGCTGTATGATCCATTGTACACATAGGAAGATAAGAGACAGAAGTGATAAATGTTGAATGTCAAATAAACAAAATCCAAAATTTACCTCATTATCTAGTAAAACGTAAATAAGTTTGTACATTACATAAGGTATTATTCATTTCATATGCCAGCTATTTACATTTACATTTACATAGAGTCTTTAATACAGTAAACTATCCCAAAATGTTTCACAGGAGCATGATCAAACACAATTTGACACAGTCACATAAGGAAATACTAAGGCAGATGACCAATACCATTGTCAAAATGGGCAGGGTTTTAAAGAGCATCTTAAAGGAGGAGACAGCTGAGAGAGATGAAGGGATTTGAAGAAGGAATGCCAGAACTCAAGTCCAAGGCAGCTGAAAATCACAGTCACCAGTGATGTACTTAAGATGGAAATGTGTTGCTGGAAAAGCGCAGCAGGTCAGGCAGCATCTAGGGAACAGGAGAATCGACGTTTCGGGCATTAGCCCTTCTTCAGGAAACGTAAATAAGTTTGTACATTACATAAGGTATTATTCATTTCATATGCCAGCTATTTACATTTACATAGTCTTTAATACAGTAAACTATCCCAAAATGTTCTGCACATACAAAATAGTCAGCAACTGTGACAGGTACAGAAGTCGACATTGACCTTCAGGTATCATTAAGTGATGTACTTAATGATACCAGAAACATGCAAAAGGCTGACTAGGGGAGGTGTGGAGGTCGTGGAGTACTTCAGGTGTGGAGATTAAAAGATAAACTTTTCCCAGATTAAAATAAAATACAACGGATACTGCAAATCTGAAAAAAAACAGAAAGACTCCAAACATTACATCTGTTCCTACCTCAACAGATGCTGCCAGACCTGTTGAGTTTCACCAATACTTTCTGTTTTTATATTATGGATTTCCCAAGTCGGATCATATTTCTGTGAAGTATTCTTGAGTTTAATTAGTTTATATATGGTAATTTTTTACATAGCATTTTTTATTATGGATCAAATTACATAAAGTATTTACAGAGACTGATTGTGTTTATATGAAACATTTCTAGAGTCTGAAGACATGGATATATTCCAAGTGGAGACCTGAATATTTTGCAGAAATTCCAATGCATTATCATTGTACTTATGAAGAGAGGAAGGAGGAATTGGGTTGGATCAGGATAATTTAACTTTTTGGTAGAACGGTACTGTTTAAAAGTGCCTGTTTTAATTTCTTATTCTGACTTTCCAAGCAGCAGAAACCTGATTGCAAGTGTAATTTTAATAAATGCTCTCTTCATAGAATCCCTACAGTGTGGAAACAGGCCCTTCACCCCAACAAATCCACACCTACCCTCCAAAGAGTAACTCACCCAAACCCATTATCCTACATTTCCCCTGACTAATACATCTAATCTACATATCCTGGGCAATTTAGCATGGCCAATTCACCTAACCTGCACATCTATGGATTGCAGGAGGAAACCGGAGCACCCAAAGGAAACCCACGCAGACAAAAGGAGAATATGCAAACTCCACACAGTTACCTGAGGCTGGAATTGAACCCAGGTCCCTGGTACTGTGAGGCAGCAGTGCTAACTACTAAGCCACCATGCCACCCACCGTTTCCTAGAGCTTTCCAATTTTTTTTAATATAACCCTGACAAACCTTTAAAGTCCTACAATGACATGGCCATTTCCAGAGACGATTCTTTTGACATTTCATAATCTGTTCTGTACAGGAACTACCAGAACATCTCATTGGTTTCTGCTAAATGTATTTTAATAATGGCACATTTTCAGTCAATGACCAAAGCTGAGTATATACACTAAATAATAACAAACCTGTATATGTAGAAACTGGAAGAACTGCAGATGCTGTAAATCAGAAACAAAAACAGAAATTGCTGGAAAAGCTCCACAGGTCTGGCATCATCTGTGGAGATAAACCAGAGTTAATGTTTCAGGTCGAGCGACCTTTTCTCAGAACCTGAGGGAGGGTAAATCTAACCGAAATGTTAATTCTGATTTCTCTCCACAGATGCTGCCAGACCTGCTGAGCTTTTCCAGCAATTTCTGTTTTTATTCCTGTAGATGCGGAATGCAGGTAATACGTTGGATTCTAGCAATACATATAAACGCAGGCAGTTCTCGTATAAAGCGTGTTTCGATAGCATGGTCTAGCTATAGCGTCGCTGAAGAATTAGGGAATGGTATTTTCGAGAATGCTTACCAAGGTTTGCAATAGCGCAATTCCAGTAGCGATCGTTCCACATGCTTCATTCCGCTCATGCTTAGAAGTCAGTGCTGAAGCTCTGTGCTGTTCTGCACATACAAAATAGTCAGCAACTGTGACAGGTACAGAAGTCAACATTGACCTGTTTCATCTCAAAAATTAAACTAATCAATGAATATTCTTTATAATTCCTGTATAAGCTTGGTTAACTCCTGCAGGATTGTATTACTCTTATACATACTATTTGTCTTTCTAATTTGTCCTCAGACCATAAGACGATAAAACATAGGAGTAGAAATTCGACCTTTTGGCCCATCAAGTCTGTTCTGCCATTCAATCATGGCTGATAGGTCTTTCAATTTCATTTTCCCACTTTCTCCCTGTAACCGTTGATCCCTTTGGCAATCAAAAATTTATCTATCTCTGTTTTAAATACACTCAATGACCTGGCCTCCACAACCTTCTGTGGCAATGGATTCCACAGATTCCCCACTCTCTGGCTAAAGAAGTTTCTCCTTATCTTTGTTCTAAAGGATCTTCCCTTTACTCTAAGGCTGTGCCCTCGGGACTTCATCTCTTCTGCCAATAAAAACATCTTCCCAATGTCCATTCTGTCCAGGCTGTTCAGTATTCTGTAAGTTTCAATTAGACTCCCCCTCCCCCACCCATCCTTCTAAACTCCATTGAGTATAGTCCCAGAATCCTCAAACATTCCTCAGATGTTAAGCCTTTCATTCCCGCAATCATTCTTGTGAGCTTCCTCTGGACCAGCTCCACTGCCAATACATCCTTCCTGAGGTGTGGGGCCCAAAACTGCTTGCAATACTCTAAACGTGATCTGACCAAAGCTTTATAACGTCCCAGAAGTACATCCTTGCTTTTATATTCTAGTCCTCTTGAGACGAATCATAACATTGTATTTGCCTTCCTAACTGCCAACTCAACGTGCAAGTTTGCCTTAAGACAAACCTGAACTAGGACTCCCAAGTCCCTTTGCACTTCAGATTTCTGAATTTTCTCCACACTTAGAAAATAGTCCATGCCCCTATTCTTCCTACCAAACTTTCCTCACACTTTCCCAGGTTATATTTCATCCGCCACTTCTTTGCCACTCTCCTAATCTGTCTAAATCTTTCTGCAGCCTTTCCACCTCCCCAATACTACCTGCCCCTCCACCCATGTTAGTATCATCTGCAAATTTAGCCAGAATGCCCTCAGTTCCTTCACCTAGACCATTAATGTATAAAGTGAAAAGTTGTGGTCCCAACACTGACCCTTGTGGAACACCACTAGTCTCTGGTTTCCATTCTGAGAAGAACCCTTTTATCCCCACTCTCTGCCTTCTACCAGACAACCAATCTTCTATCCATGCTGGTACTTTGCCTCTGACACCATGGGCCCTTATCTTACTCAGCAGCCTCCTGTGTGGCACCTTATCAAAGACCTTCTGGAAATCTTATACCTGCATATCACACAATCCAAACCAACCCAGAAGAAACTGTCAGAAGACAATCAACCACTGCCATCTACTTCTGCAAACACAACTGCACCTGAAGATTGTTGTGATGATGATGACCCTTTGTACTGTATTAACAAGATTTTTTCAATGTAAAGTGTTAAATTTATTTTTGCTTCCTTAATAAATATAATTTAAACATTCATTCAGGCTGTGCTATACTCTGTGTTAGGTTTTTGGGTGATTTTTGAGCAATTGTGAGTGATATTTTTTGTTGGTCTGCCCCAAACCCCACTTTTCCCATTGTTGCTAATATGCATTTTTCTATAAAGCGAGTTTCTACTGGAATGCAACTCTGGCATTGTACAAGAACTACCTGTACATAAATTATTTAACCAATGAAAACTACAGAAACTAAGGGTATCCTGATGACACTGGTGCTTAAAGTTCACCAAAGGTTATGTTGTATTACAGTGATGGGAAAAACAATGGGTAGAATTTTGTTTTTTTAGACTTAGTGACAATCCTAAAAGTGTAAAATACTTTCACCTGGGGCAGGTGCATGTTTTCATGCCTGACTACTTTCTTTTCAGCTCATTGCATGTACATGGGCAAGAAATAGCCATTTTTGGGAGATGGGCAGGAGGTTCTGTCACCTGTTTAGACCTTTTGGTCTTCAACTTCTGCCAGCCAGAAGCATCACTCAACGTCTACTTATCACCCTCATCCAATCTTGGAGATATCAGAGAGCGTGCAAAAAGCAGCAACATACTTCCACAATCCCTCGCTAGAGATTCTCCTGAAGGCTGTCCAAGAAGTTCTTTCCTGGACAGTGACATTGGGCAACAATCCCAACTGGTGAAAGCAGCCTGCGCAAGGGTTGCTGTAGAGGCCAGCACCCATAGGTGGAACAAGCAAACCCAAACTGATGTATGCTTAATGCTGCTCTCCTTCTGCAAGTAGGAAAAATGTGCCCAGACACAAAGAGAAGGGTCCTGGCCCATTTGAGAAGCAGACCACTGAGCTGGCAGGAAAGTAAGGGGAGTGTGTGTATGACATTTATCATGATCCATGAAGAACGTCTCGAGTCTGCTCCTCCCAGCTGTACATGAAGCAGCAATGTCTTTATAAAACCTTGACGAGAGTGAAAGCTCCAAACTCTAACAAATCTTTATGCTTCTCTATGCAACCTCCAGATCTCATTCCTAATGCAGGAGAATCTCCGCCCAAAGGGGCATCTCTATCAGCCCCTTGTACCAAACTTCAAAGAGAAATAGTCAAGAGCTTCAGAGGATGCAGACCAAAGATCTTCCCCGCTGCCGTCCAGAAACTTAGAGACAATCACCTCAATGGGTAGTCTACTAGGAGTTGGAGAAAGTGACGACTGCAGATGCCAGAGATGAGAGTCGAGAGTGTGATGCTGCAAAAGCACAGCAGGTCAGGCAGCATCTGTTCTCTGAAACGATCCACGAGTAGGCGCCCTGTCTCCCTGATGTAGAAGAGACCACATCGGGTACAACGAATACAGTTGATGACATTGGTGGAGGTACAGGTATATTTCTGTCAGATGTGGAAGGATACGTATTTTTACATCACTAGAATCAGTTCTGGGGTAGACGTGACGTGTATAAGAAAGATGGGTTGGACTTGATTTGGAAGGGGACGAATATACTGGCAGGGAGATTTGCTAAAGCTACTCGGGAGGATTTAAACTGCTCGGGGTGAAGGTTGAGGGGGTGTGGAGAAGACCCAGAGAGAGTGAGAAAACAGATTAGTGTATGGCTGGTGCAGTTGAGTAAAGGAGCAAGTTAAAATGTCAATGCAGGCAGCAGCAAGGCAGAGTTTGAGGTAGGACTGGTGAGTTACTTCAATGCAAGAGGCCTGACAGGTAAGGCAGATGAACTCAGGACACAGGGAATATGCAATGTCATAGATATTACAGAGATGTGTCTCTTGGATAAACAGGACTGGCAGCTTAATATTCCAGGTTTTCGATGCTATAGGAAAGATATAAAATGGGGCAAAAGTGCAGGGAGAGTGACATTTTTTGTTAGGGATACTTTGTTAGCATGGATATTCTGGGACATATGTCCAGTGAAGTTATTTGCGTGGAGCTGAGAAATAAGAAAGTGACGATCCCTTTATTGTGAGTATATTACAGACACCCAATAGTCAGCAGGAAATTGAGAAACAAATTTGTAAGGAGATCTCAGCTTTCTGTAAGAATAATAGAGTTGTAATTGTGGGGAAATTTAATTT
This sequence comes from Chiloscyllium plagiosum, assembly GCF_004010195.1. NCBI lineage: Eukaryota > Metazoa > Chordata > Chondrichthyes > Orectolobiformes > Hemiscylliidae > Chiloscyllium > Chiloscyllium plagiosum. The sequence goes on along the minus strand of NC_057725.1, from coordinate 23,077,924 downwards.
TCCAAACTTAGAATGGGACTGCCATTGTGTTGAGGGCTTAGATGTAGAGGAATTTGCGAAGTCTATACAAGAACATTTTCTGATTCAGTAGGTGGCTGTATCTAGCCAAGAAGGAGCAAAACCTGACTTTCTCTTGGGAAATAGGTCAGGGCAAGTGACTGAGGCGTCAGTGGGGGAGCACTTTGGGGCCAGCGACCATAATTCTATTAGTTTTAAATAGTATTGGAAAAGAAAGAGAGGAACAGCAGGTCAGACAGCATCTGAGGAGCAGGAGAGTCAACTTTTCGGGCAATAAGCCCTTCATAAGGAATGCTTATGCTTGAAATGTCAACTCTCCTGCTCCTTGGACGCTGCCTGGCCTGCTGTGCTTTTCCAGCGCCACTTTTTTTGGCTGTAAATTGGAGGAAGGCCAATTTTGACAGTATTAGGCAAGAACTTTCAAAAGTGCAGGAAGACTGGAATCATAGAATCATTGAGTCATAGATCGGCATGGAAACAGACCCTTCGATCCAACATGCCGAACATAACTTCAAACTAAACTAGTGCCACCTGCTCCTGGCCCATATCCCTCCAAACTTTTCCTATTCATCTACTTATCTAAATTCTTTTAAATGTTGCAGCTTCCTTGAGAAGTTCAGTCTACACACGAACCACACTCTTGTGTAAAAAATTTGCCCATGTCTTTTTTAAACCTCTCATCTCACCTTAAAAATATGCCCCTAGTCTTGAAATTCCCCATCCTAGGGAAAAGACAATTACCATTAACCCTATCTATAAACCTTATGATTTTATAAACCTTTATAAGATCACCTCTCAACCTCCTATGTTCCAGTGAAAAATGTCCCAGCCTATCCAGCCTTTCATTATAACTCAAACCTTCCATAACCGGCAACATTCTGATAAATCTCTCCTGAACCCTCTCTAGCTTAATAATTTCCTTCCCATAACAGGGTGACCAGAACTGGACGTAGTGCTCCAGAAGAGTCCTAACCAATGTCCTTTACAACTTCCGAACTCCTATACTCAAAGATCTGAGCAATGAAGGCAAGCATGCTAAATGCTTTTTTTAAACAGCCCTGTCTAAATATGACGCAAATTTGAAAGAATTATGTACCTGAATCCCTATGCCCCTCTGTCTGCAACACTACTCAAAGTCGTACCATTAATTGTATAAATTCTGCCCTGGTTTGTAGTATCAAAGTGCAATACCTTGCATTTATCCAAATTGAACTTAGGTCTATCACTTGTTGATTCTGCTGTTTGCTACACAAGTAGCTTCACCAGATTGACACTTCATTTTTAGGGATGTCTTGTATTGCTCCTGGCACCCTTGCACACTTCATTGAAGTAGAGTGGGTGACATGCCAGGTCATGAGGTTACAGATTGTGTTGGAGTACCATTCTGCTGATGGCTCACAGTGCCTCATGGAGGTTGGCTAAAAGGGTGCCATTATTTAAGAAAGGTGGTAAGGGAAAGCCAGGGAACTGTAGAGCGGTGAGCCTGATGAAGTTGTTGGAGGGAATTTTGAGGGACACGATTTACAAGTATTTGGAAAGGCAAGCACTGATTAGGGGTAATCAACATGGTTTTGTGCATGGGAAATCATATCTCATTAACTGGGTTGAGTTTTTTGATGAAGTGACAAAGAAGATTGATGAAGGCAGAGAAGTGGATGGTGTCTATATGAACTTCAGTGAGGTGATCGACAAGGTTCCATATAGTAGACTGGTTAGTAAGGTCCAGAATCTGGTTTCCAGCATCTGCAGTCATTGTTTTTACCTGGTTAGTAAGGTTAGATCACATGGAAAAGTAGCCATTTGAATACAGAACTGGCTTGAAGGTAGACGACAGAGGGTGGTGGTGGAAGGTTACTTTTCAGACTGGATGCCTGTGACCAGTGGTGAGTCACAATAATCGGTGCTGGATCCACTGCTTTTTGTCAATTATATCAATGATTTGGATGCGATTACACCAAAATTGGAGATGTAGTGGACAGTGAAGAAGGTTAACTCAACGTACAATGGGATCTTGATCAGATGGGCCATTGGGCTGAGGAATGGCAGATGAAGTTTAATTTAAATAAATGTGAAGTGTTGCATTTTGGTAGTGCAAATCAGGGCAGGACTTATACATTTAATGGTAAGGTTCTGGGGAGTGTTGCCAAACAAAAAGACCTTGGGGTACAGGTTCATATATCTTTGAAAGTGGAGACGCAGGTAGACAGGGTGGTGAAGAAGGCATTTGGTATGCTTACCTTTACTGGTCAATGCATTCAGTAAAAGAGTTGGGAGGTCATGTTGTGGCTGCAAAGGACATTGGTTAAGCCACTTTTGGAATACTGCGTTCAATTCTCCATGCTAAATGAAAGATGTTATGAAACTTGAAAGGGTTCAGAAAAGATTTGCAAGAATGTTGCCAGGTTTGGAGCGTTTGAGCTATTGGGAAAGGCTGAATAGGCTGGGGCTGTTTTCCCTGGAGCATTGGATGATAAAGTTTACAAAATCATGAGGGGTATGGATAGAGTGAATAGTCAAGGTCTTTTCCCCAGCGGAAGGGAAGTCCAAAACTAGAGGGCATAGGTTTAAGGTAAGAGGGGAAAAATTTAAAAGAGACCTAAGGGGCAACATTTTCACACAGAGGATGGTGCATTTATGGAATGAATTGCCAGAGGAGATGGTGGAGGCTGGTACAATTGCAACAAAGGTAAAGTACTAAATGAGTATTTCTACCATGGTCTTCACCATGGAGGAAGATGTGTCAATGGCATAATGAAATAAGGGTAAGTTACATTTTGAGCAGGCTGATACATTAGTTTGGCTGGCTATACCTAAAGTTAATGAATCACCATGGCTAAGTGCAATGCATCTAAGGGTTGAAGTTTTACAAATGTTATGTCATTGTTCAACGAAAGGAATGTAAGGATGAACCATTACATTCTTTGAAGAGGTAACAAGTAGGTTAGACCAGGGAAACCCAGTGGATGTTATTTACCTAGACCTCCAAAAGGCCTTTGATAAAGTGCCACGGGAGGCTGCTGAGTAAGGTGAGGGCTCATGGTGTTCGAGGTGAACTGCTGGCATGGATAGAGGATTGGCTGTCTGACAGAAGGCAGAGAGTTGGGATAAAAGGTTCTTTTTTGGAGTGGCAGTCAGTGACCAGTGGTGTCCCACAGGCTTCAGTGTTGGGGCCGCAGCTGTTCACTTTATATATTAATGATCTGGATGAAGAGACTGGGGGCATTCTGGTGAAGCTCACCAATGATACCAAGTTAGGTGGACCGGCAGGTAGTACTGAGGAGGTGAGGAGGCTGCAGAAAGATTTAGACAGTTTAGGAGAGTGGTCCAAGAAATGGTGATGAAATTCAATGTGAGCAAATGTGAGGTCTTGCACTTTGGAAAAAAGAATACAGGCATGGACTATTTTCTAAACAGTGAAAAAAAATCATAAAGCCAAAGTACAAAAGGATCTGGGAGTGCTAGTCCAGGATTCTCGAAAGGTTGATTTACAGGTTGAGTCCGTATTAAGAAAGCGAATGTAATGTTGTCATTTATCTCAAGAGGATTGGAATGTAAAAGCAGCGATGTGCTTCTGAGACTTTATTAAGCTCTGGTTAGGCCCCATTTAGAATACTGTGTCCAATTTTGGGCCCCATACCTCAGGAAGGACATACTGGCGCTGGAGCATGGCCAGCAGAGATTCATGCAGGTGATCCCTGGAATGGTAGGCCTAACATATGATGAATGGTTGAGGATCCTGGGATTATATTAATTAGAGTTTAGAAGGTTGAGGGGAAATCTAATATAAACTTACAAGATAATGCATGGCCTAGAAAGGGTGGATGCTGGGAATTTGTTTCCATCAGGTAGGGTTGCTAGGACTCAAGGGCACAGCCTTAGACTTAGAGAGGATCAAATTAAAATGGAAATGAGGAGACATTTCTTCAGCCAGAGAGTGGTGGGCCTGTGGAATTCATTGCCACAGAGCACGGTGGAGGCTGGGACGTTAAATGCCTTCAAAGCAGAGATTGATAAATTCTTAATCTCGCAAGGAATTAAGGGATACAAGGGGAGTGTGGGTACGTGGCATTGAAATGTCCATCAGCCATGATTGAATGGCGGAATGGACTCGATGGGTTGAATGGCCTTACTCCACTCCTATGTCTTATGATCTTATGGTCTAACCCAGCAATGAGCCTGCTAATTTAATTTCAGTGGTGGAAAAGCTATTAGAGAGGATTATCCAGGACAAAACTAAGTCATTTGGACAAATTAAGAGGAGATGAGGAAAATCAAATTGTATTTAACTCACTGAATTAAGCTTTTTAATATGGTAATAGAGATGAAAACTAGAGCAATGTGGTTGATATGGTGCACATGCACTTACAAAATATTAGATTACTATCAGTGTGGAAACAGGCCCTTCGGCCCAACAAGTCCACACTGACCCACCGAAGCGCACCCACCTAGACCCGTTCCCCTACATTTATCCCTGCACTTAACACTACAGGCAATTTAGCATGGCCAATTTACCTGACCTGCACATTTTTTTGGACTGTGGGAGGAAACTGGAGCACCCGGAGGAAAACCACGCAGAACACGGGGTGAATGTGCAAACTCCACACAGTCAGTTACCTGAGGCGGGAATTGAACCGGGTCTCTGGCGCTGTGAGGCAGCAGTGCTAACCACTGCTTTTTGGTTGAAGTGCCACATATATGCTTGCAAGCAAATTTGAAGCTCATAGAATACAGGGGTCAGTGAAAGCATAGATATGAAGTTGGCTGAGAGGCAAAAAGAGAATAGAAGTGTTTTTATTTTGGTCTTCCGGAGGATATACAATGGGGTTCTTCAGTGGTTGCTAGTTAAGTCCACAGCTTCCCTAGGTTTGGATCTGCAGGACATAATTTCAAAACATACAGATTGCACAAAATTTGAAAGAATTAGGAATTGTGAGAAGGTTCATGAAGAAGCTGTACACAGATGGGTAAAATAGTTGAAAACATTGCAGTTGACATTTAACACCATCAATTGTGAAGTGATATATTTTAGTGGAAAGTATAAAGAAAGAAAGCATCATACACCAATTCTAAAGAAGATGCAGGAACAGAGATGAATTATTGAAGATACAGGGCGAGTTGGAAAAATGGTTACAAAAGCATGCATGATCTTGGGTTTTATAAATACGTTTTCATAAAGCCAGTCCCTTTTTTCCCCCAAAAGCTGTTCTTTGGCTCAAGGAGACTCAGTCCTTGATTTTTTTTCAGAGGACCAATAAACAAGGCCGGACTCTGATCAGTCTGGTTTAGTACAGAGATAAAAAGGACTTTGAGAGGCCTTTTGTTTATATGTAAACAGATGAAACTTCAAGCCAAAGTGGTCATGCTTTAGAAGTGACCTGGATAATGAAAGGGGATTGGTCAGCTCTTTAGCTAGCTGAGCTGAGCAGTTTTAGTTCAGTCCTGAACTGGGACATTCAACAGGGAGCTGTGTGGAAATTCTCTATTTTCTGTCCTTCAACTTCAATCTGTAAGCATGTGTTCCATTTATACTCGGTTTTAAAGGGAGTTTGCTTATTGGGACTGTTGTGTGTATTCGGAACAGCATAATTAAGACTAGCTAGATCGGTTGAGTTCTATAGGGGTTCTTTATTCTGTTCTTTGTGTTTCATTGCGTAATTTTGTAAATAAACTTTTTGTCTGTTTTATAATCAAGTAGTCAACCTAGTTAGCTTACTCTGGGTAATTTTCACTGTACACTTAACAAAACAAATTGCAAAGTTAGGCTTAGGGCTGCCTGCTTAAGAATGTTTTGAGTGGTTTGGCCTAGTCCATAACAAAGTGGAGAGTACAAAAGTAAGCAAGTTACAATGAACCTTAATAAAACAACTGAGGTTTTGCATTCAATTGTGTGCCACACTTTAGAAGGAAATAAAGGTTTTAGAGAGGGTGCAGAGGAGTTTATGAGACATTTTTCCAGGAATTTGGGACTTCAGTTACATAGACAGATTGGAGAAACTGAAAACATTCTCCTGAAGAGAAAAGACAGTTCAATGAATGTTTGATTGAGGTTTTTGTAATCACTAGGGATCTAGATTGAGTAGATAGAGAGAAATTGTTCCCATTGATAGAAGAGTTGAGAAGTAGGGACAATGTATCCCCTGTAAGAATAACAAAGGTGATTGGCAAAAGTTCCAGTAATGACATGAGGAAAACATTTTTATAAGGCAATTGATTAAGATTTGAAGTGGACTACCAAAGTGCTGCGGAAACATAATGGTCTTCAAGGGAAATTTTATAAGCAATTGAACAGAAAAGAATTGCAGGATTATTTGGAAAGGGCAGAGGATTAGGACTAATTTGATTTACACTTGTAGAGAATCAGCATGAACATAACAGGCCAAATGGTATTCTTCCTTTCAGTAACCACCTATAATTCTTTGAAATACAAGAAGGATTCTGCAGCAAAATATCTCACTTCCTGACTCCTCAAAGACTTTCCATCACTTACAAGGTGTGTGTCAGGAGTCTGATGGAGTACTGTCTGCTTGCCTAGATGAGTTCAAGAATGCAGCACTCAAGAGATTCAACACCATTAAATTCACAGCAGTCATTTACTCAACTATCCATCTTCCACAATAAACATTCCCTCTCTCTATCACCAGGGGCATTGTGTTTGCAGTGCATACCATCTACAAAATGCACTGCAGCATCTCACCAAAACTTCTCAGTAGCATCTCTCAAACAATCTGCATCTTCACCTGATCATCTTGCTATAGGAAGGATGTTTTTAAACTGGAAAGAGTGCAGAAGAAATTTACAAGGATGTTGCCAGGACTCAAGGATCTGAGTTTTAGGGAGAGTTTGGACAAACTAGGATTTATTTTCTTTCTAGTGTAGGAGACTAAGGGTGTGGGGGGAAGTCTTATAGAAGTGTATATGATCATGAGAGGCATTTCTTAGAATGAATGCATTCAGTCTTTTTTCCAGGGTTGGGGAATCAAGAACGAGAAGGCATTAGTTTAAGGTTAGAGGGAAAAGACACAGAGGGTGCTACGCATATGGATTGAGCTGCCAGAGGAAGTGGTTGAAGTGGGTACATTAACAACATTTAAAATGCATTTGGACAAATACATGGGTAGTGAAGGTTTAGAAGGATATGGGCCAAGTGCAGGGAAATGTGGTTAGTGTTGATGGACATTTTGATCAGCATTTGGACCAAGGGGCCTGTGTCTGTGCTGTAGGACTGTATGATTCCATGACTCTATCCAGGACAGCAGGAATATGAATTTCATCAAATTCTCACACCATTCTAAATTAGGCATACTTCATTAATCCTTCATAGTTGAAGGATCAAATTTAGGGATTCTCTGCCCAACAGCACTGTAGAAGGAACTTCATCACATGGGACTGCATTGTTGAAGAAGACAATTCGCCATTATATTCTCAACAACAGTTAGGGTGGGCAATAAATGTCAGCCTTGCTAGCAATGCTCACATCCCCACAATGAAGAGAAAATTCTTATTTATAGAATTACTAAGAATGTACAGCACAGAAACAGGCCATTCAGCCTAACTAGATCTTGTCAGTGTTTAAGCTGTATATAAACCACCTCATACTTTACCTCATCTTATCAACAAAGCATTCAATTCATGTCTCCCTCACTTACCTGTCTGGCTTTCTTTTGACTGAATCTCTACTACTCACCGCAACCATTTGTTGTGCTGATAATTTCCATCTTCTCACCAATCTTTGGGTGAAGAAGTTGTTTCTAAATGATCTTTTGGAATTTATTAGTTATTATCTTGTATTTACAGCCTCTAGTTCTGTTCTCCCCCACAAGCAGAAACATCTTGTCTGCAGCTACTTTTTCAAACCTTTTCATAATCTTAAAGCCCCTTTCTCAGGCCACCCTGTTTAGCCTTTTCGGCTCGGCATGAATTACAAGTGAGTTTCACATAATTTGACAAGAGTTGTTACAATTTGCAGTTATGGCTATGGGTGATGATTCAGTTGACTACTTTAAAGTTGATTGTGTGACTGCTAAATATATTAAGCTGATCTGTCACGATCTGGCAGGGGTTGGATTGCGTGGAAATTCCTGCTGTATTAGTCCATGAACTTTTCTGAGGCTTCCCTTTTTTTATTATCTTAATCTTTTGAAACAAATAACTCAGCTAAAAATAATTTGGAGCGGAATCACCTTCGGAGTCGGTCAGGAAAAAAAGTTGCAGCAGCAGCTGGGATATGAGCATCTTCCCTTCCAAAACATGAAGTTGTGTCGGATGTGCACAGCAGGAAGCACAGCAGAAAGAGGGGGAAAAAGAAAGAGAGAGAGAGAGAGAGATAGAGAGAGAGACTATGCAGATCACATCTTGAAAACAACATCAGCAGATTAATCAGTTGCTGATGATCCACAATTATATTTGCTACTAAATGTTTTATCCCGGTGTCTTGTTTGTTCAGCGTGAAGCAGAGATATGTCGTTCCATCTGACTGTAATATCCTGTATCAACTAGTGTTCTGGCAGTCTGTGTTCTTTTGGATTGGTTTCAGCTACTCTCTGGCTTTCAATGCCTAACGATTCTATGAACATGGATGTGCAATGCGGAATAGTGATTGCTAGCTCAGTAACTCACACAAAATTACTTATTTGAATCTTGATAGCATTTTATATTATCATCAGCAACTTCCTACGTACCTTTTGCCAGTGCATGAGTGATGCTTGAAACAAACATTCTGATTGTCAAGTTGTTGGAGCCCTTCCATTTGTTCAAGCAAGGCTATGGGTGTCAGTCATTGCTCAGTCAATAGGACTCTCATCTTCCTGAGGATACTATAATCTGTGCTGCACATGCTCACCAAATAAATCTAGGCTGACACTCCAGGTGTTGCATAGGTGGAATACAACACCATAGGAAGTGCTGACTTGTGGATGATGTTAAACTGAGTTTCTGTCAGCTCTATCAGTTGAATTTATTAGCATGGAATAATGGAGAATTTACAGTCCAGAAACAGACCATTGAGCCCAGGGTGTCTGTACCAGCTAAAACGAGCAATTCAATCTAATCCCATTTTCAAACCCTTGATTTGTTACAGTGCTTAGGTTACTGCATTTCAAATGCATATGAGGGTTTCTGTGCTGTGATGGTACTGTGTCTTTAAGAAGAATTTGTTCCGTGCTATTTCTTTTGCACAAAGGTGTTGCCAGTGGTGGTGAAATGTCTGCTTGGGGAGTTGAAGCTGCAGTAAAAAGCTTGAGTTCTCTCTCTGCTGCTAGATTGTTTATTTCAGTGTTTCTTTTTCCTGGTCTGGAGGAGATAACACATGAGAAAAATCTGTTTTGTTGTCTTTGCCAAGGTTGGGTTTATGGGATGGTTCTTGGAACTGTTTTTAGAACAGTTGATCAATAGTAATTAAATAATATATTATTTTATTAAGCATTTCGATAGAGTTAAAGTTATGCCAATTCTTCATTTTTTGTTTGTATTTTAATTGTATTATAAGAATAAAGTGTGTTTTGCTTAAAGCCTAGTAGTTTGACCAATTAAATCACATGTGGAACACTATGCCTTTAAATAAGATAAAAGTTGTGGTCTGGCAATCTCCCTTGTATACTTTGAGGGAGTTGGTCTGGTCCATAACAACGCCTAATATATTTACAGGCAGCGAGTCTTATTCTCTGGACTTGCCACCAGACCTTTCCTAGTTAGTTTAAAAATATAACCCTAGTTATTGAGCCCTCTATTAAGGGAAATAGCTCCTTCCTATCCACTGTATTTAGAACTCCCATAAGTTTGTAAGTTAAATCTCCCCTCAGTTTCTCCTGTCCTAAAGGAAATAGTTACAACTGAATTAGTATTAGAATTAGGTTTATCATCATGTGTACTCAAGTGCAGTACAGTGAAAAGTTTATAATGTCACCACACATGGCACCATCTTAAGTACAAGGTACCTTGGTGCAAATCTTAGATACAAAATAGATAAAGAAAAGAAAGGTTACTACCTTGCAGTTATTCATAGTATATATTCATAGTAGTCAGAGAAAAATAAGAACTAAAGTTAAAAAGATAAACATTACTAAAACTTTACGTTTCTGGCAACACATTCATGAATGTCTTCAAAGCACTCCCTATTGCGATCTAATCATTACAACCAGAACTGGATGTAGAACTCCAGCTGTGTATAACTCTCGCTTTATACAGTTCTAATATAACCCTCTGCTCTTTTATTCTATGCTTCGGCTAATGAAATAAACTATGCTGTAGGTATTCTAGTCAAACAATTCAGACATTTTCTTGAGCAGGTGATACTTGAACCCAGATCTTCTGACTCAGAGGTAAGGACACTCCTCCCGCTCCACAAAACTTCTTGAACACATTTATATAGTAAGTAGTTAAACTGGTGATTGGGGTTAATTGATTAATTAATTGACTGGATGTATATAAAGGGGAATTAAGAGGTGCAGTGGTGGTGCTGTACCTCTGAAACCAGGAAGCCTGAGTTCAAATCCCACTTGCTCCAAGCGTGTGGAATAACATCTCTGAGCACATTAATTGGAAAATATATAAAGGGGAATCACATTGAACTGTTGAATGGAAGGAACAGTTAATAACATTTATACACAAAGAAAGGCATCTTATTTTCTGTCTCATTATCTAGCTTGGATCCAAATTGGAATTGGTAGCAGAGGATGACTGTCTAAATATAAAGACTGGAAACTAAAGAGATCTTTTCAAGTAGTGACCGGAGTTACTTTGGAGAATAGTGTTTGAAACCAGGCACTCAGCATCAAGATATAACTTCCCACTGACATTTTATGAAGTCAAATATTACTATCAATAGAAAAATGAAGTGTATATATGGACTTAGGTTACACCTCAACCAAGGGAAAAATAAAGAAATGGCCTTGGCAATGCCAAAACATCATTGGAATGACAATAGGTCAATCACCCCTTCAAAACTGTTCTGCTATTTTAGATCATGGCTGACCATCTACCTCAATGACATATTCCCACACTATCCTCATATCCCTTGATGTCATTAGTAACTAAAAATCTATCGATCTGTCTTCACTTTATTGAATAACTCAACTTACACAACCCTTTGGTGCCGAGAATACCAAAGGTTCTCCACCTACTGAAGGTGAAGGTATTCCTCTTAATCTTAGTCCTATAATGGCTAGTCCTATAATGGCTAGTCCTATAATGGCTAGTCTTTTATCCTAAGACTATGTTCCCCATTTCTAGACTCTACATCAAGGGCCTACAAACGTTTTTGCATCTATTCCGTCTAAGCTTTTAAGTATTTTGAAACTTTCCACAAAGATCTCTCATTCTCCAGAGAAGACAGACCCAGTCTCTTCAATTTCACCCCGTAGGACAATCCCACCATCCCAGGAGTCAGTCTGCTGAACCTACACTACAGTCCCTCTGTGGCAAAAATATTACTTCTAGGTAAGAGGACCAGAACTGCAGACAATATTCAAGGTGCAGTCTCTCCATTGTCCTTTATGATTAAATCAAGACTCCTTTGCTTCTGTACTCAAATCCTGTTGCAATAAAGGATATGAAGTACATTGCAGTTCCTTTGGACATCAATACTTTCCAATTTTTTACTGTTTAAACAATATTCTGCACCTTCATTCCTCCTACAAAATTAATCATTCAACCTGTCTAAATCCCCAGGAAGCCTCTTCACATCTTCATCATATCTACTACCATAAAGTTTTTTTTAGATTAGATTAGATTAAATTACAGTGTGGAAACAGGCCCTTCGGCCCAACAAGTCCACACCGACCCGCCGAAGCGCAACCCACCCATACCCTTACATTTACCCATTACCTAACACTACGGGCAATTTAACATGTCCAATTCACCCGACCTGCACATCTTTTGGATTGTGGGAGGAAACCGGAGCACCCGGAGGAAACCCGGGGAGAATGTGCAAACTTCACACAGTCAGTCGCCTGAGGCGGGAATTGAACCCAGGTCTCAGGCGCTGTGAGGCAGCAGTGCTAACCACTGTGCCACCGTGCCGCAGTGATACATAGTTTTGTATCACTGCAGACTTGGAAACATTAAAGCAGGAGAATTGTGTTTTGGGCCGGAGCCCTTCATCAAGTAGGGCTCTGATTCCTGATGAAGGGCCTGGCCTGGAATATCAATTCTCCTGCTCCTCAGATGCTGCTTGACCTGCTGTTCTTTTCCAGCAACATACTCTCGACTCTGATCTCCAGCATCTGCAGACCTCTCTTTCTCCTTGGAAACATCAAAATTGGGTCTCATGTCCATAATATTGATATAGACTATGAAACACTGACTCTTGTAGTACCCACTGGTCACAGCCTGTCAATTTGAGAATTTATCCTTGCTCTGTTATTTTGCTTGGTAACCAATCTTCAAACCATTCTAATATACTACCCCAATCCCATGCACTTCAATTTTGTTTACTCACCTCTTGTGAGGAATTTTATGAAAAATCTTATGAAAATCCAAGTACAATTACAACCACTGCTTATTCCTTAACCATTCTGCCAGTAACATCCTCAAACTAACTCTATCAGGTTTTCCAACAAGATTTTACCTTCATAATTTTATATAAATTGAACAATTATTCTCTACATATCCAGCAATCACATCCATTATAACAGATTCGGATATTATCCCTACAATTGACATCTAACTAACAGATCTGTAGTTCCCTGTTTTCTTTCTCTACATTATTATTATTGTTTGGTGTCCTATAATCCACTCATACCAATATTTGGTACTTCTTGCTGTTCCATAGTTCCACCAAACAGATTCCATGTGTTATTGTTCTGATTAGAGATTCCTCTCTTAATAATACTTTGATTCCATCCTGTATTATCACTACAACCCCACCTCCTTCTGCTTTTTGCCTATCCTCATTAAATGTCAGACATCCTTTATTTTAAATTCCCATTCTTGGTCACCCTGTAGACAATTCTGCATAATAGCAACTAAATCACAGTTAATTACCTCTACTATCATCTTCAACTCATCTAACTTGTTGTAGGTGCTGTGTGCATTCAGATAGGAGTCATGATTTGGAAGATCCAGAGTTGTACTGGGGTGTACAAAGTTAAAAATCACACAACACCAGGTTATCATCCAACAGGTTTATTTGGAAGCACTAGCTTTCGGAGCGCTGCTCCTCCATCAGGTGGTGAAATAGCAGCGCTCCGAAAGTTAGTGCTTCCAAATAAACCTGTTGGACTGTAACCTGATGTTGTGTGATTTTTAACTCAGAAAGGAGTGTACACCTTGTGAGATCTTTGAATGTATTCGTGAATTGTGGATCACAGGTCAAACATGATAGTGCTTCATAGCCAGTACTGAGATTAATTTGTAGTGAAACAGCAAATTACTGCAGATGCTGGAATCCGTACTGAAAAGAAAAAAAACAGTGGAAATCACAAGGATCAGGCAGCATCCATGGAGAGAGAGCAAGCAAATAAACATTTTGAGTCTAGATGACTCTTCATCAAAACATTTGTAATGATCAATGACATGGTCACGATTGCCTGTGGCCAGGTATTTTACATTGGAGTCACTGTAATTCTCTACAAGAAATTCATGATTACTAATATTTAACCTGTGCTATGTAAATGCCTGATGAATATAATTGTTCCCAAAGTGCAGTAATGAAGTTCTGAACTGTATTATTGGTGAGTCCGAGGTGTACCATAATGATGTTCTCATGGCACTCTCCTGATGCCAACCTTCAACAAAGAGGAAGCAGGTGGTCACTGCCTTTGAAGTTTGCCCTGTTGGGGAATGCTGGCCAAGATGGCTGCCTTGAGAAGGCACAATTTAATTGCTCTGACTTTCATGTCAGGAATTGGTGGCTTCTTGTTTCTCTCCATTGCCTGGGAGAATAGCAACCTACAAGTAAGTGAGGTGAGGACAGGTAATAATGAGATGTTTACACATGCAAATAGACCTTTACCATTCACTAGCAAGATTCTTACCTAGTTATTGAAATTTATGTGGAAAATCAGACCTTTCTTGTTGATCATCAAGACTTACCATTGCCAATGTTGTTCAGGCTGAGAAAACTTGTGTAGAAAATGCTTATATGGATCACACAGCCAAACCTTTCCTTCTCTGATGTTTTACTCACTTGTTTCTAATTTCTTTCTCCTGGTCTGAATTAGTTTTTCCTTTGACAGTGTTGAAAGCACGATTTCTGAACACTAGTTTTCAAACTGTTATTTTTATTTTCCTTTTTCACTTAGGCTTCCCTCCCACCCCCAACCACAACAAATTTGCCATTTTAAAGTCCTTATCTCCCAGTTTTCCTTTCTGCTAATGAGGTAGTCCCAGCCCAGTTCAGACACTGATGTCCTACTTGGAATTATATTATCGTTCCTTCACTGTCAAATGGTCAAAACTAGGGAGTTCCTTTCTAACGGCATTGTGGTTGTACCAACACCACAAGAACTTCAATGGTTCAAGAAAATGGCTCATCACCACCTTCACGTTAAGAATAGAAAATAAATGTTGATCAAATCATGGATATGATGTGGAGGTGCCAGTGTTGAACTCAGTGTTGACAAAGTTAAAAACCACACAATACCAGGTTATAGTCCAACAGGTTTGTTCAGAAGCTAGTGCTTCCAAATAAACCTGTTGGACTATAACCTGGTGTTGTGTGATTTTTAACTATATCAGAGATAGTTATCATACGTAATTAATTTTTTAAATGTATCAACATCAACAACTAACATGGAGGAGTGACCAAAAGCTTGGTCCAAGAGATTGGATTTAAAGAAATTCATAAAGGAGGAAAGAGAGGGAAAGGGTTTGGGATCAGAATTCCACTGCCTTACACCACAGCTGCCAATAATAGGACAAAAGGGAGAAGTACAGTGATGGGAATTAACATTCTCATTCAATATTAATTGATTCATACTTAAAAGCAGAAGACATGAATTGTACAAAGCACAATGTACTTGAGATAAAACATGAATTTCACTTTCTCTTGATAAGAATTGTCCATGTCCTTAGTTTACAATGAGGTAGCCCTGGTTTATGTTACAGCTGAACAGGAGGTAAAACAAACACAAGTACACCCATTGACAATCGGACAAACTAAACAAATGGTGCTAATCACTCTCAGTCAGCTTGTTACTGATAAGGACTTACAGTTTAAGACCTTTCTTCACACCGCCAATTGATTAAACTATGGAGAGGTTAATACCCAAGTAAACCCTGGATTATGGGGAATTATTTTAGATAAACAGTGTAAAGCAATCTCTTGATTTGAAAACAGTGTAGATAATTCTCATAGAAAGTATCTTCATATGTTTATATACTGGAGAAAGGTATCAAATCATAGTCTCCGTTTTGCTTCTTAACCTGACAACAGTGTTGAGGATTAGTCAGCAGTCTAGAGGTGATACAATTAGAAATACAATTGCAAACTTGGTCATTTTATGTGATATTTTGTTATTGAGTTTAGAAAAATGCCTCTAAAGTTTTTTTTTTGGCACTCAGGCTATTTTTCAAATTATTCTATAGCCCTGAAAGCTAGTTGATTATGAAAGCTGTTGTCTGCCGCAATGTAATTAACAGCTTGGTATGAAGTCCTCTTAAGTAGTCATCCTTTATAGGTAATAAATTATTTGGCAAGTGAACCAACATTGTTTGCAAGGATGATACCTGCAAAACAGAAATAACTTTAAAAATTGTCTTGTGAGAGATTTTAATACCTTTTCATAATTACTTCCAAACATGGACTAGAATTTACTATTATTTGAGCTTCCTCCACTTTTCACAGATCTTAATGCTTTTATTTTAAGGTAGGTACAGCTAAAACAGCAGAGGAATGAGATACAAACTAGTTAAATTAGTTGATATAGTTGATATTACTAACAGGAAATTCTAGGCTATTTCTCAGGAACAAAACAAACCGCATCAGACTTGTGAAGCATAAGTATTTATAATACAATAAAGAGGCATAACATGACGCTCACAAACTGTCTTCACAAAGTAAACAAATAGTGCAGTAGGTGAAGATTTAAACTCTTGAAAGCACTTTAAGCTGTTTTAGCTGTATATACTATACTCCCAGTCCTTCCCTTCTTCACTCCCGCCCCCCCCACTCTCATTTTTCAATTTGCCACAAAGAAGTAAAAATTCTACAAATCACACAGTAGTGACCCTGAATCACTAGAGGTTAGACTGGAAGTTTTCAGTCATAGGGCCTTTGGCCAGGTCAGTACAAGGCCTATAATGTGAAGCACTCCATCTTCTCATGTGTCCTAATAACCTAAAACATTATCCCGATAACTGTAATCCTGCTTTTTAACATAGATAACTAGCCTGTGCTGGACAGATAAGAACTGTGGTGTCTGTTTTAAGATTGGAAGTATCATTGACATCATTAGCTTGACCCGCTGCCCTCTTTCTGTGCTCCTTTGCAGAGTACCTTTACAAACCATACGCCTTTCTTCCACCAGACACCAGGCTGGTGCCACTTCCATACTAACTATGCAGCTGTTCATGGAGCATATCATAAGAAACATATCCAAGTGTCTGGATCCAAATAAGTCATGTTAGATTATAGTATTTACAACTGCATAAAAATATGAGGAGGGAACTTGCATTCATGTAGCTCCTTTCCCAAACTTAGGACATCCCAATATGCTTTATAGCCAATGAGAATCTCTGAACTGTAATCATTGTTGTAGGAAACATGATAGTGGTTACAAAGTATGCAGAGCAAGATCCCACAAACTGCAATTAAATAATGAGCAGACATCCTGTTATTTTTTCAGTAATGTTAGTTGAGGGATAAATATGTTTGTCCATGGAGGGACTTTCTACATGGTTATTGAAAAAGACATGCTCAATATTATCAGATTAGCATATACAGTTTACAATTAATAATCTCCCCAAAATCATGATTATGGTCTTTTTGACAGTGCACTTTGATCTGTATTTATTTTTAACATTAGGGCTCTCTTAGATTTGTAATAACTCAAATTGCAGGAGAAGTAAAACGCTGCAAAGACCCTATCTCTGTGTGTATTACAGATTGGTTGTTGGTCAAAGACTATCAGCTCAAATATTTTTCTTACTGTTTGTACAATTGTCCTTACATGACAATATCAATATTCAATATGTTTCCATTGTAAGCATTAATGATGACTCTTGGTCATTTCAATCATGTTGAATTATTATTGACTTAAAAATCAGGCAGATAAATGGTTAACCTGTATTTTATCAAGTGCTGAAGCGTACCACTCAGAAAATAGAATGACTTACATTAAAATTACGTAGTAAGCGATGGCTTGATGGTATTGTTGCAAGACTATTAATCCAGAAACTATGCTAATATTCTGGGAACCCAGGTTCAAATCCCATCACTGTAAATGGTGAAATTTGAATTCAATACAAATTATCTGGAATTAAAATGAAATCATTGTTGATTGTCAAAAAAAATCCCTATCTGGTTTATTAATGTCTTTCTGGGATGGAATTCTGCCATGCTCACCTGGTCTGGCCTACATGTGACTCCAGAGCCCTGGAGTCCCTGCAAAGTTCTTCTTACTAACATCTGGGAGCTAGTGCTAAATTTGGGAGAGGCAAAAGTGAGGTCTACAGATGCTGAAAATCAGAGTCTCGATTACAGTGGTGCTGGAAAAGCACAGCAGGTCATGCAGCATCTGAGGAGTAGGTTTCGGGCAAAAGCCCTTCATCAGTCCTGATGAAGGGCTTTTGCCCAAAACGTCAATTATCCTACTCCTCGGATGCTGCCTGACATGCTGTGCTTTTCCAGCACCACTCTAATCTAAAATTGGGAGAGTTTTCTCACAGACTAATCAAGCAACAGCCTGACATAGTCATACTCGCGGAATCATACCTGACAGACAATGTCCCAGACACCATTGTCATCCCTGGATATGTGCTGTCTCACAGACAGGACAGAGCCAGCAGAGGTGATGGCACAGTGGTATACAATTGGGAGGGAGTCACCCTAGAAGTCCTCAACATTGATTCCAGATACCAGAATTGTCATGGCTTCAAGTTAATTATGGAAAAGGAAGCCTCCTGCTTATTACCATGCAGCATCCTCCCTCAGCTGATGAATCAGTACCATGTTGAACAACACGTGGAGGAAACATTGAGGGTGGCAAGGGTACAAAATGTACTCTGGGTGGGATTTCAATGTCCAACACCAAGAGTGGCTCGGCAGCAGCATTACTGATTAAACTGATTCTAAAGGACATTGCTACTAGCCTGGTTCTGCAGCGGGTGGCAAGGGAACCAAACCACACTTGATTTCATTCTTACTAATGCATCTGTCTCTGACAGTATCAGTAAGAATGGTGTCCGCACAGTCCTTGTAAAGATGAAATCCTGTTTTCACACTGAGAACACCATCCAGTGTGTTATGTGTCATTGTCAAAAAGCTAAACGAGACAGATGTCAAACAGATCTAACAACTCAAGCCTGGACTCACAACTATGAGGTGCTGTAGGCAATCAACAGCAGCAGAATTGTATTCCAGCACAATCTGCAACCTGATAGCCTGGCATGACTCCAATCAACAGTTACCATCAAGCAAAGGGATCAATCCTGATTCAATAGAAAGTACAGGAGGGCATGCCAGAAACAGCACTAGCTTACCTATGTGCAAAACAGCATAAACAGCAAGTGATATACAGAACTAACTGATCCCACAACAAATGGATCTAAGCTCTGCAGTCCTGCTACATCAAGTCATGAATAGGGGTGGACACTTAAACAACTCACTGGAGGTAAAAGTTCACAAATATCCCTATTTATCCATGATAGGGAGCCAAAAACATCATTGTAAAAAAAAAAGGCTGAAATGTTTGCAGTAATCTTCAGCCAGAGGTGCCAAGTGGATGATCCATCTTGTCTCCTCCACTGATCGCCAGCATCACAGATACCAATCTTTAGCCAGTTCGATGCAATATGCAATTTATATGCAATATAAAGAAACAGATAAAGGCATTGGATTTGCAAAGGCTCTGGGCCCTGACAACATTCCAGTAACAGTAATGAAAACCTGTGTTTCAGAACATTCTCTTCCGTGGCCAAGCTCTTCCAATAAAATTACAACACTGATATCTACCTGAAAATGTGGAAAATTGCCCAGATATGTCTGTATACAGAAAGTAGGACAATCCAACCGAGCCAATTACCATCATATCAGTCTACTCTTGATCATTAGTCATGATTTGGAGATGCTGGTGTTGGACTGGGGTGTACAAAGTTAAAAATCACACACAACACAAGGTTATAGTCCAACAGGTTTAATTGGAAGCATGCTAGCTTTTGGAGTGACGCTCCTTCATCAGGTGGTAGTGGAGGGCTCAATCCTAACACAGAATTTATAGCAAAAATTTACAGTTTGATGTAACTGAAATTATAAATTGAAAAATTGATTGTCTGTTAAGCCTTTCATCTGTTAGAATACAGTGATAGTTTCACTTCTTTCATGTGTAAATCACAAAACCGCTGATAACTAAGTTCGGTACCCATAGTGGGGGCCTCAACCGGGACCTTGGGTTCATGTCACATTACAGGTGATCACCATTGCACTATACACA
>NC_057725.1:23025836-23057982 GCF_004010195.1 Chiloscyllium plagiosum | reverse complement strand
GGGCCTCAACCGGGACCTTGGGTTCATGTCACATTACAGGTGACCACCATTGCACTACACACACACACACTCCTATACACTCATACACATGAACACACATACACACAGATACACACACACACACACTCCCACACGCACACATGCACCCCCTCACAGACTTAAGACACTCTGCACTCACTACACACACATACACTTTCTCACACTCACAACCCCCAACCCAGACAGATACACACACACACACACAGACAAAGACCCACATGTACACATATATTTTGTGGGGTGAATTTGTATTTGCAGGGTTACATTGTACTTTGCTTAAAAACTGCAT
The DNA here is from genome assembly GCF_004010195.1 of Chiloscyllium plagiosum. Classification (NCBI taxonomy): domain Eukaryota; kingdom Metazoa; phylum Chordata; class Chondrichthyes; order Orectolobiformes; family Hemiscylliidae; genus Chiloscyllium; species Chiloscyllium plagiosum. The sequence continues at coordinate 23,057,654 of NC_057725.1, read as the reverse complement.
GCATTCATGTAGAACTCTGAGCTCAAAAACCACATGAATTTATGTAAAACTCCGTTATCTCATTTTTTAGATTAGAATCAATCTAAACATCAGAGCATAGACAGAGAACATAGGGGGCCAACACCTTCAACATATTGTCTAGCTATCATCATTGTTAACAGCTTTTCCGAGAATGCAACTTTTTTAAAAAAAGGTTTTGTGATTTACACATGAAAGAAGTGAAACTATCACTGTATCCTAACAGATGAAAGGCTTAACAGACAATCAATTTTTCAATCTATAATTTCAGTTACATCACACTGTAAATTTTTGCTATAAATTCTGTGTGTTAGGATTGAGCCCTCCACTACCACCTGATGAAGGAGCGTCGCTCCGAAAGCTAGTGTGCTTCCAATTAAACCTGTTGGACTATAACCTGGTGTTGTGTGATTTTTAACCTTGATCATTAGTAAAGTGTCATCAATAGGGCTACCAAGCAGTAGCTGCTCAGCAATAACTTGCTCAATAACACCCAGTTTGGGTTCTACCAAGGCCACTCAGCTACTGACCTCATTACAGGCTTGGTTCAAACATAGACAAAAGACCTGAATTCTAGAGGTGAGGTGCGAGTGACAGGCCTTGACATCAAGGCCATATTCAACCGAGTGTGGCATCAAGGAACCCTAGCAAAACTGGAATCAATGGGAATCAGGGTGTAAACTTGCCGCTGGTTGGAGTCATATCTGACACATTGGAGGATGGTGTAGTTGTTGAACATCAGTCCCCTCTGCTCCAGGACATCTCTACAGGATTTCCTCAGGGTAGTGACCTAGACCTTCTTCTGCTGCTTCATCAAAGATCTGCCATACATCATAAGGTCAGATGTGAGGATTATCATCAATGCTTGCACAATGTTCAGTAACATACGTCAACCATTCATGATTCCTCAGATACTGAAATAGTCTATGTTCAAATGCAACAAGATTTGGACAATATCCAGGCTTGGGCTGACAAGTGGCAGGTAACATTTGCACCACATAAATGCCAGGCAATGACCATCACCAGTAAGAAACAATACAACCACTGACCATTAGCATTCAATGGTGTTACTGCTGCTGAATCCTCCACTAATGTCCTGGAGGTTACCATTGATCAGAAACTCAACTGGACTCGCCTCATAAATACATTGGCTGTAAAAGCAGGTCAAGGGCTAAGAATACTGCAGCAAATAACTCATTTCCTGACCCCCAAAGCCTGTCGACCATCTACAAGGCACAAGTTAGGAGTGTGATGAAATACACTCCCTTGCTTGACACCATCCAGGCCAATGCAACCCCTTGATTGGCACCACATGCACAACATCCATTCCCTCCATCACCGATGCTTGGTAGCAACAATGTGCACTATTTACAACATGCACTGCAGAAATTCACTAAAGATATTTAGACAGCACCTTCCAAACCCATGACAACTTCCATCTAGAAGGACAAGGGCAGCAGCTATATGGAATACCGCCATCTGCAAGTCGCCTTCCAAGTACTTACCACCCTGTCTTGAAAATATATTGCCATTCCTTCACTGTCGCTGGGACAAAATCCTGGAATTCCCTCACTAAGGGCATTGTGGGGTCTACATACAGCACATGGGCTGCAGCTGGCAACAGAGGCAGCTCACCATCACCTTCTCAAGGGCAACTAGGGATGGGTAATAAATACTGGCCAACCAGCAACAACCACATCCAACAAATTAATGAAGAAATGCACTGGTGGCTATTATGGAGACAAACATGGCAGCCATTTTTGACAGAATGCCAAAACCACCATGAAATCAATCTGTTATTTGGTTGTACTTGACAAGGGAACAAAGACTTGCATTTATACATCACTTTTCACAACATTATGATGTCCCAAATGACTTTACAACCAATCAAGTACTTCTGAAGCATAGTCACTGTTACAAAGTAGGAAAATTTGTAGCTCCCATAGATAACAGTGTGACAATCTATTTATTGTGATCTTGTTTATGGAATTATCATTGGCCAAGAGACTAGGAATAATTCTAATTCTCTTCCTTGAAATAGTGGCTTAAGACTTGTAATGTTCACCTAAGAAGAAAGACAGTAGTCTCAATAATTTTGAATCCACAATTGTTTGACAGGGCAGCATTTCCTTTGTACTGCACGAGAGTACATTAGATGCTGTACTCACCAAATCGACATGCGAATCCAAAGTCCTTGTTTTCAGTCATGCTTTGGGCTTTTTAACATCCACTTTGTGAGCTGCAGAGATTAGGTTTTTAAAATGTGAGTGAAAATAAGCCCCCCCCTTTGCCTTTTAAAAGAGTTCTGCATTCTCCACAGGACAAGTATCCATAAAACTAATTGAACCAATAGATCCTTTTCAGTCAAAGTTATCTAAATAATATAAAAAATGCATTATATCTACAGGAAACCTTTTTTTATGGGCTATTTGTGATTTCTTTGCCCATATTTCACCTCCCCGTGCCATTATCTTGATTCAACAGAGAGAACAGTCTCATTTTTCAGCAATGCTGCCCTGGGCCACAGGTTCTCATCATACATCCTGGGTCTAGGGTGACAGTTGCATGACTGACTGAGCCACTGGTATGTTGGGCATGGGCTCCATCCTCATGGCTGTCAGCCTGTATGCTGGCCTTCCCAGGCTCTGGTGTGATTTAATGCTGGAAGACCACTACCAACACAGGTGCTTTATATCAAATCTTCATTGACTGCTGCAAGAGGCTCTATCCGTGCTTTTCTAATTGAGGTTTGCTCTCTCTCTCTTTCTGTACACTTGATTCCCCTGCCTGTGAATGCTCATGTTCCCATGAGTTTTATAGCGGAGGGAGCGGAATAATTTTAGATTTTATACTCATGTCTTGAGACAGGCAAAACTCCAGCTTGCTTTTGTGATTAAATACAGAGAATAGTAAGGTAAGCAAACCAAACTTTTTTTTACACTATAGAAACAAACCAATGCCATAAACAATTCTTGTTGTCTTTGTACACATGCTAATAATAGTACCATGAGTGTGGGGCGAATATGGAGAGTTGAAGATGTGTGAGGGGCTGAGGGAAAAGAAAGACACACTCCTGTTGGAATACTATTATTATGTAAAATGCCAGAAAAATTTGTATTTCTGCAACACCTCAGGACATCTCAAAACTCTTTACAGCCAATTAAGTACTTTTGAACTCCAGTCCCAGTTGCAAAGAGGCATTTGTGCAGACACTAATCTTCTTCCAAATTTGCCAGCAAATGAAGAGTTTGTACTGTTGGAATTTGAGAGTTTGAAAGAGGGACATTCAGAAGAATATTGGCAAGTTGATGTTCCCTGTGCATGATTGATCACCTAAACTAACCAATGTAGGGAAGTACTAAGTCAAGAAAAAGCACAGAGAATGCTGGAGAACTGAGCAGGTCTGGCAGCTGTGGGAACTTGCTGTGCTCATTTGCTTTTTAAAGAAGTTATTAATGATGAAGTATGGGTTTTGCTGGCTAAGCCTGCATTTATTGCTTTAATTGTCTTTGAGTGGTGGTCGTGAATCACCTTATTGAACCACTGAAATTCTTGGTGTGTAATTAAACCCACAGCGCTGGAATTTTGACTCAGCAACAATGAAAGAACAGCAAAATAGTTCCAAGTCAGAATAGCATATGGCCTGGAGGGAAACCTGCAAATAATGGTGTTCCCATGCATCTGCTGCTTTTATATTCTGAAATGCAGAGGTCAGATTTGAAAGGTGTTGTTGAGGGAGCATTGGTGAGTTGTTGCATTGTATCTTGCCACTGAGCATCAGTAGTGGAGAGTTTGAATGCTGAAGTCAATGAGCAGAGTTAGATGTTATCAAATTTGTTGAATGTTGTTGGAGCTGCACTAATCCAGACAAATGGAGAGCATTCCATTGCACTCCTGATTTGGGCCTTGTAGATAGTGGAAACTATTGGAGTTGCTCACTGGAACATTAATAGCCTCTGACCTGCCCACAGTAATCATACAGCTTGTATAGTTCAATTTCTGGTTTATGATAACCCCTAGAATATTAATATTGGGGTACTCAGTGACATTAACACCAATGAATGTCAAGGAATCATGGATAGATTCTCTTTTATTGGAGGTGGGTCATTGCCTGGCATCCATGTGGCATGAATGTTATTTGACTGGTTGCTGTCTCGGACTTGCTGCGTGTCACACAGGCTGCTTCAATATCTGAAGAGTTACAAATGCTGCTGAACATTATGCAATCATCAGTGAACATTATGATACAGGAAAGATCATTGATGAAGCAACTGAATATGGTTGGACTGAGGACATTCCTCTGAAGAACTCCTGTAGTGATATGGGAATGAGATGATTGACTCCAATAGGCATACACACATTTCCTGCATTACTCCAATGACTACATTTCAAAAGTATTTCATTGGCTATGAAGACCTTTGGAGCATCCTGAGTTTCTGAAAGGCCCTATTTAAACATAAAAGCTTTCTGTTTGCATTCATTATGGGCTTATTAAGATCACAGACTTAAAATGTAGAAGCAGGCTATTCAGTCCATCAAGTCACACTGCCCTTTCGAAATGTATCCCACCCATATCCCACCCCCTATCCTATCCCTGCAACTCTGCATTTCCCATGGCTAATCCACCTAACCTGTAAATCCATGGACACTATGACCAATTTAGCATGACCTAAACCATTTAACCTACACATCTTTGGACTGTGGGAGGAAACTCAAGCACCTGAAGGAAACCCAGGCAGATGTGGGGAGAATGTGCAAATTCCACACATACAATCACTCAAGGATGGATAAATATAAAAGATTAAATGTCAGATCTTTCAAATACTCTACCTATCAGCATCACCTAACTTAAAGTCGGACCCAGTGGAGTAAAGTTCCCTCCATTGTGTTTTGCCAAATCATCCTGGATATATTTTTCACAACATCCACTTTATAGCTCTCCTGAGTGAGATTGCTAGGTTGATGCAAATTTGCATATTTAGCTTTCATTAGGAAAATATAGAAACAGAAGTAGGCCATTCAACCCGTCAAACTTGTGCTACTGCTCAATCAGTTCATGTCAGAACTGCACCTTAATTCATTTTTCCATTTTTGCTCAATTTATAATCTTGATCAAACAAATATAATCAAAATCAGTCTAGAAATTTCCACCTGTCCCCAGTACGCACAGTCAGTCCAAGTTTCTAATCTGCTTTGCATGAAAAAGCACATTTACCTTTTGAATGATCGATTTCCAATTATTAAGATTAATGTCTTCTTGTTCCTGATGTCTTTGAGGAAATGCTTTGTCTCACATCCACCCTAATGAATAAAATCAACATTTAAACGCTTCAATCAGATTACCCCAAGCACCTATACTCAAGGGTATAGTGAATTTCATCTACAGAGTTAGATCTACTGAAACATATTTGGTCTGTAGAAATCAGAGCTCTGAATCATTAGGTAAAGGGTTATAATCACTTTGGAAACTGAGCATGTGTTCTGGAATGTCAGCAGAGCAGTGAGGGACTGCAACACAGTCAGAGGGCGGTTTTATTTAGATGAGATGTTAATTGAGATTCCATTACCCGTCTGATGGATTTAAAAGATTCAATCAGACGGTTTTGAAGAAGCACTGGAGAGTTATCCCATATATTATAGCTAACACTTATCACTTAACCAACATGATGGACTGGTCAGATGGGCAAAACAATGGCAAATTGACATTAATCTTGCAAAGTGTAAGATGATGCATTTTGGGTTAACTACCAGGGCAAAAGCGTGCACAATGAATGGTAGGACCCTGGGAACCTCAGAGGATCAGAAGGATCTTGGTGTGCATGTCCATTGACCCTTGAAGTCAAAAGGACAGGTGGCCGAGGTGCTTAAGAAAGCACATGGAATCCTTGCCTTAAATAGTTGATGTTAATACTTTGGTTCAAACCTCAACATGTGATTCTTATACCTAGCATGTTATTCCAGTCATTGGGTTTGCCTCCAGCACCACCTTATTTTTATTTTTTTGTAATTATCTCTCTGCCTCAATTAATCAGATTATAGGTATGCCTTCACTTGTTATTCAGTTGTTGACACTTTACTCACACTGTCTAACACTCTTGATCACCTGCAGAGACCTATTATTCAGCCTGTCAACACTCCACTTACACTATTTGTATTATCTTTTGATCTCTCTGATTAAAACTTCTGTGTCTGGTTGCTCTCTTCACTTCACCTGACAAAAGAGCAGTGCTCCAAAAGCTTGTGATTTCAAATAAACCTGTTGGACTATAACCTGGTATTGTGTGACTTTTAACCTTCAATAGTTGAGGCATTGAATAGAAGAGAATGCAAGATTTTAAAAATACAAAAAAAAGGAGTCGCTCATTAAATATTGAGAGGGTGTCATCATTTTATGGACCTCCTCAACCAAGATACGGCTTTCAACTCAAGTGCCCTCAACACCATCCCACAGCACAAATACCTATCATCATCTCAGCACACCTCCAACTTGCCATGAGTTCATAAATGCCATTCAATAGTTAGAAAGCAACAAGGCCTCCAGAATAAATGGAATCCCAATTAACATATGAAAATACTGCAGAGAGACAATCTTGACATCAATTCACAACCTCATCACCCTTGTCTGGATGGAAGAAAGCATTTGGGAAGATCTCAGAGATATCTTAATTGTGACCATCATCAAGAAAGAAGACAATTAGTTTGCAGCTGAATATTGTATGCAATTCAGGTCACCGCAGTCAAGGAATAATGTGATTGCAATAGAGAGGTTATGTTAGAGATTCATCAAGATGTTGCCTGGGGTAGGGGAAACGTTTCAGCTATGAAGAGAGAGGCATTAGTTATTTTCCTTGCAGCACATATGTCTGAGGCAGGACCTGACTTAAGCCTCCAAAATGATGAGGTAGATAAGAAGAATCTTTTCCTTTATTAGAAGAATCAATAACTATCGGACAAAGATTTAAAGTAAAGAACAGCAGACTTAGAGGAGATTTAAGAAAGAATTTTTCACTTAGAAGGTGGTGGGTAAGTGAAGGTACAGCCAGGAGGGTTTGTAGAGACCAGACCATCACATTCCAGGGTTATTTAGGTGGTCACTTGAAGAGCCACAGCACACAGGGCTACATGTCAGGTATTAGAAAATTAGATTAGACAGACAGGAAAGGCTGTAATGCCATAAGACCATAAGATGTAAGTGCAGATGTACGCAAATTAGCACTCATGTCTGCTCCATCGTTCAATGAGAACATGGCCAATTTTCAATTCCATTTTCCTGCCTTTTCCCTATAACACTTGATTCCATTACTGATTAAAATTCTGCTCATCTAAGCCCTGGATATACTTAATGACTTAGCTTCTACAGCCCTCACTGGTAAAGAATTTTACACTTTTACCACCCTCTAGATGAAGAAATTCCTTAACATCTCTGTTTTAAATGTACAACCTCTTGTTCTAGGATTATGCCTTCTGGTCATAGACTCTCCCAAAAGACAATCAACCCCTCTATATCTATACTGTCAAGTTCCATAAGAATCTTGTATATTTCAAATAAGGCTACCTTATATTCGATTTATACATTAAACATTTACACTGTATTCACCTCGAAATAAAATTAACATTCCATTTGCCTTCCCTGTTACCTGATGGTTGTGGATGCTAGCTTTTAGTGATTCATGCACAAAGACTCCTAAATCTCTCTCTTTGTAGCTTTCTGCCATCTCCACGTAATATTCAGCTCCTCTGTTCTTCCTGCCAAAGTGCATAATCTCACACTTTTTCCCATTATATTCCATCTGCCAGGTTTTTGCCCACTCACTTTACTCTTCCATAACTCTCTGAAGACCTTTTGTGTCATCCTCACCACTTGACTTCCAATTATTTTTGTGTCATCTGCAAACTTGCTATAGTACATTCACTTTCCTCATCCAAGTCATGAACAAGATTCACTAAAGTTAAGGCCCCAGCACTAATCCAATAGTCCAATATTAAGTAGTCTAATGTGACTCTGTCTGATCATTATATGTATTTCTAAATACTGCCCTATTGCATCCTTCATTACACTCTCTAATCTAGAGGCCAAAAGTCCTCTTTCTACGCTGTAAAACTCTAGAACTCTGTGAGTAAACAGTCATCTGGTCATTATTCTGTTACTGTTTGTGGGATTTTGCTGTGCATAAATTCACTTCCATACTTGGTACATTATTACAATAGCTCCACTTCAAAAGAAACTGCTCTTATATAAACTACTCTGGGATATCCACTGGCCATGAAAGGTATTATGTAAATCCAATTCTTTGTTTCTTTCTTTATGATATAATAAAATTACCAAAAAGAAAACAAGGAATCTATTTGGTTTAGAGCGTAAGATTTGAGTCTGGGAATAAAACATTCACCAGTAAGCAAACTATTTTCCTTATGTTAGCTCAAGGCTCCAATAGTAACAGAAAATGAGAAAGAACGGTCCGTACAATCAGAGGAATATTCATAGAAACACAATCATAATTGTTATACTCAAACAAGTATACAGAATAACAAGAGGTTATCACCATTATTATTGATAATTAGACGGTCTATGAAACTAACATTTTAAATGCCTTTCATTTCATATGTAATTTCATAATTCATTTTTATTAATTTCATTTCCCACCTCCTCTTCTCTTCATCCTCCTCCTCCCCATCTTCCTGCTCTTCCTCCTCCTCTCCCATCTAAGAAGATCCAAACAGCATAAAGGGAGTCAAGATCACTACATTTATCAATTTGTTGGAAGTGTACATCTGTCTGACAGCATCTATGAATAAATAAGACTCCCAGATCCACATTACTAACAACTCATTGAAAACTGACAGAATTTCTACAATAATCCCTTTGAAAAGTTACCATTCTTTGGTCAGAATAGGAAAGACTTGAATTTACATAGCATCTCATCACATCTCTTGGAAACATTTCAAATATTGTGAATTGCTACTATGACATATGTCGTGGTGTAATGCTTGTCCCTTGCTATTATGTTATCTCTGTTTCAAAAGCTGGTAACCTCACAGCTGCCAATGATTGTGCATCATTTGAAGAAAACAGTGTGCAACTTGAAAGGATGCTGAAAATCCTCATCAGTCAGGCAACATCTGTACAAAGAGAAACACAGTTAATGTTTCAGATCAAGAACCTGAACAGTAAGAGGTGTCACCATCTCACTATCACACTCAAGCAAAATTCAACTCATTGGGAGACCAAATACATGATTACATAGTACAGACTGGCAGTTCTAGAGCAATTCTGACAGGGAGATACACTTTCAGAATTGCTGACTTCTAGGTGAAGCACTAAAAGATCCCAAGGCATAAATTCCAAGAATAGCAAGGAATGTCTCCCCTGTTTTCCTGGGCCAATATTTATCCCTCAGCCAATATCACTATGCAGATTGTTTGTTATCTCCATACTGTTTGGGTGACCTTGCTGTGCTCAAATTGGCTGCTGTGTTTCCTATTTTATAATAGAAATTGCACTTCAAAAGTATCTTAATGGCTGTAAAGCACTTTGGGACATCCTGATGATGTGACATGCTCTGTATAAATGCAAGACTTCCTTTTTAAAATATGAAGCATAAAATAAAGATGGAGTGTGTGTTGTGTGGGAGTAATAATTATAAGCCTCAGGTTTTCCTTTAGCACTGATGCATGAACATATTTTTAGCCAATATAAATATGACCAGCAGCTATTGGAGCTGCAGTAAACAATAAATGGATGTGTTGCCACCCATTCAGGCAACAGAAGATGGTACATTAACACTAAGATGATAAGGGAGTTTCCACTCAGTTATACTGATACTTTTGATGCAATTTCCCTGATCGTATAAATGGCACAGAATATCAAAGAAGTTTGAGTTTACTCTATATTTTGGGTTAACTTTAAAAATATTGCATGAAAAGCTGAGCATGCCCACAAAATTGGCACCTCACCAGGATCAATTCAGCTTTATTGAGAGTTTCTATAAATTTTGCTTGTTTGATAGGCTTGAGTGGGGTAAGCATTAAGAACACTAGGACAGTGACAGACTGATATTGAAAATCTTTGAATGTCTTCTTTAACTTATTTAGAAACTGACCACTTCTATCCAACCAGAAAATATTTTGATTTTCAGTCATTTTCAATGAATCAGCCCTCAATTTAAAATGTGATTAAAATGCCAACGTTTTGCAATAAACTCACTGTGTCAGTCTAATTGCACCAAGTTACCAAGAAGTACTTTTAACTTTTTGACATTAATTCACATTTTAAAATGTTATCCAATTGCAGTAGCTTAAAGCAGATCTTTTGTTTGGTGATGTACAAATAAATTTGAGCAAAACCCCGATCTCAACCAAAACACCACTGTAACTTGTTGAAACTTTGTGAGTACAGACAGCAAGTAAACTATACCACCAAACCACAGTGCCTTTTGACAGCAGGATAAGGTCTGTGGATGTTTATGTACAGGTAAAGGCCAGTATTTGCCTGGTCCTGTGTTGCTGTTGCTATGTGTGCTTCAAATACATTAGTGAGCAGCAACACTTTCCCTTTCAAAGTTCACCGTTTCTTTTGTGAATCCCATCCTTTGCAGGCATTCATTCTTCCCAAGAGTTTGTTGTATCTTCCCTTTTGTTCCCGATAGGAATTATAACTTACCGGAGTTGCCTAGAGTCATCAGGAATTTTAAAAATTCATTCACAAGATATGGATATCGCCAGCTGAGTCAGCATTTATTACCCATACGTAATGGCCCTTGAGACGGTGGTAATAGCTACCTTCTTGAATTGCTGCAGTCCATTTTGTAAAGGTACACACACAATGTCATTAGGGAGAGAATTCCAGGATTTTAACCCAACGACACTGAAGGAACAGCATTATATATGGGTCAACTGCCAATTGCTTCAAGCAACGCCAAGGAAAAAAATAATTGAAACAATTTTAAATATTATGTTTTTTTAAAAAATTGAACTTTTATTTATTCACCATAAAACTGAGGAGCGGGGAAAGGAAACAGTCCTGAATTTGTATTGACAAATCCTTTTACTTTGATATGGGAAGGTGAGGCAACATGAAGATAAACATTTTAGGCCACCAATGGTGCAAAGTGTGTGAAAGGGGCCATCAACAGCAGGAAGTCAAATAATAGCACGTCCAGAATTTTGTCCAGCCAGACTTGACAATTTTATACACTTCTATTAGTCAATTTTGATACAGTATCTCATCTTTATCATAGTTCTATAGCTGTAAGGTGAATGTGTGGGTCTTCCTCTCTACCATAAATATAGAGTCCAAGCTTTAGCTTGCCCCTCCAATAGGCAAGACTGACAGACTGACTAACTGTTCTGTCAAGCAATGTTTGGTCTGAACTTTTTAAAATTTTGCTGTGCACCTCTTATTTAACTGCATTATTATTGCGATTCTTGTCTGCAGCTGCTTGAGCTCTAACCTTTGGAATTCCCTCCTTAACCCTCTGTATATCTCACTTCTTTAATTTGCTCCTTAAAACCTAACCTCTTGACCAAGCTTTTGATCATCTGACCTAATTCTTCCTACAAAGTTCAAAATCAGATTTTTGTTTGATAACGCTCCTGTGAAGTACCCTGGGAGGTTATTTACTGCTATTTATGTAAATAGAAGTTGTTGTTGTTACTGACCCCTACTAGTCTGAGTTCATCTTTCCTTCCATTCTTATTGTTAAGAACAACTGTGACAACACCCAAAAAAATTGTTGTTCTCAAATACCAAACTCAAAAGAATTCCCTTACTATTATGCAGTCATTCAGAATTAAATCATTCTTTGATTTTAATCTCTTATAAATTATAAAAAAAACTTGTATCAATAATTCTAAATGTAAGTACATAGTGCAGTATATATTTCAGCACATAAGGAGTTAATTTGGTCCACTGCATTCTGTCTCACTACCTACTCCACATATCTCCAACATCTCAACTGCAGCCCTAAAATAACATTTTTGCATTATGACTCAGAAGGTCCTGGGCTTATGTTAACCTCCAGAAACCTAGAATGTGAAATCTAGGTTAGGCACTCCAGTGTGGTACTGAGTGAGGGAGAGCTACACTGTTGAAAGAGCTGATTTTCAAAAGAGATGTGAAACACAGATCCTAAGGTACTATTTCAAACAACAGCAGTAAAGGTCTGCCTCATGTCCTAGCCAAGAATTATCCTGCAACCAAAAGCACTAAAAAAAATTTGGGTGTTGCCATGTTTCAGTTTGTGACACCATGTTGTGCACAAATTGACTGCTGTTTCATGCAGTGAAGCTAAGCATTACATTTCAAAAAGTATTTCACTGGCCTTAAAATGCCTAAGGCCATGAAAAATACAACATATGTGTGAATTCTTTCTTTAGTCTTAATTCCTCATCTTCTTCTTCCTACAGGTATCTAACTTAAATTGCTTTTTAATAACCATATGTAGCACCATTGATAATAAAAAGGACATCAACATGTCCATAAGTTGATTAGCATCTCATTTAACCAAATTGGTAAACAAGTACAATAACTTGATAATGTCATTCCATCAGTGATAACCTGCCACTGAAGAAGAAATCTAGGGCAGAATTGTATCAGGCCTTGACAACTTGGGCTATGGTGAGAACTTTGAGAGAATTACATGAGAAGTCAAGCGAGGCCTTTCTCAACATTGAGAGCAACAAGTCACACTATGTTCCGGCATCGAATTGAGATTTTCCACATATTGGGTGAGGGGCCTATTTGAAGGAATAATCATTAGTTTGCATTCTGGTCATCTTGTCTCATTAATATTGTAAAATAGAAGTTAGGAGTAGGAGTAAACCATTTAGCCCTTTAAACCTGCTCCACCATTCAATATGATCATAACAGATCCTCCATTTCAATGTCATTTTCCTGTTTTCTATCCATTCCCATTAATATCTTAAAAGTTTATCAATTTCAGTGATACACGCTCCACAGCCTTCAGAATGGGCAGGGTAAGTGCTTCATTCTATGAGAGAGAGAGAGCTACAAGTTCGAGCAGTGTGGGGCTCTTCAAAGGAAAATACTGTTACAAGACACCATTACACTGAAACTGAAGCATACTTATGAACACTTATTTCCTTGTGAGTCTTAGGCGTTAGCCTATTATATGAGTCCAACTTCTTGCCCCAAGCACTCCTGACCATATCATGCAAGATAATGAAAGAATCCCACTAATGTCTGTTACACATAAACAATGTTTGTCCAGTTGTAAAGATGAAGCCTAAAGTAGTAATTAACAGCTATTTACCCATTGCCTGCACCTGGTTCAGGAGCTGCTCACTTCATACCTTGGACCTCATGACCTTGTGTAGCACTAAGGATAGTTAAATGCTGTTACCTTCGGTTTGAAGTTGCTGCTAGATAGAGACTCACCATCACAGCGGATGGTGAAAAGTGAACATATTATTTACAGCTGTAAGAACTTATTCACAGCAACATGTCACTTGTCCCTTCAGTACACCCTTACCTTTCTTTCCTCCCTCTGTCTCAGTGCTGTCTCAAGGTTGGCAGCTAGGCTGGAGAGAACCTGATCTAAACTGCAGTCTGTTGGCCTTGGAACTTTGGTCTGGTGACACTGAAGGCATGTTTGCCTGGAGGGCCCAGACATGCTGTGCATGTCCTGCCAGAAGCATATGCACCCTCCTTGATTTGACCTTATAAAAGCTGAGGGTGGCAGACAAAGTGGAGCTGAAAGGCTCAATCACTTTCAAAGTGTCCTGCGGGGAGATTTCTGGGGTGCTGTGTGCTTTTCTTCCTTTGGCCAGTTGGCTACTGGCACCGCCCTGTCCCCTTGTGAGGAAAAGGATACCCGAGTTAAGTCAAGGTCCCTTGTTTCCCTGTCACCTTGCAGTTTTTGGTAAGAGTGATGAAGTGTAGGCTTGTGTGCATTTCCAGGAGACTCTGAGATGCCTAGACCTGGCTCTATGTGGGAAGCACCAACCCACCCATGGGGACAACCAGGTGCTCCCATACCTGATACAGTGAAAAGTGCTTTTTCGCCACAATCCGGCATAATTTTGAGTGACAGAAAGGATAAAAAGAAATTACTTAAACAGAATTCAAAGGTGTTCTGGGCCCACTCCAGGCACAGCAACAACAACACCAAGGTATCCCTGCTCTGGGCAATGCTACCACCACAGCCGACACACTGTGCCAAGACCCCCGGCTCCAGGTGTACCACAGCCAGAAGCCTGGGCTCCAGGCACCACCACTGCTGCCAGGAGTCCCAATCCACACTGCCAAAGCTGTAGCTGCCATCTTACCATCCTCTGTCTCGAGGATGAAGAAAGAAAAGAAAAAGAAGAAAAGAGAAAAAGGATGAGAAGGAGAGGGAGAAAAGGATGCCAGCAGCCGATAGCAGATGGGCTCAGGAACCTGAACACCAAACACAGTGCCGGCGCTGCCATCTTGAACAGAAGGACCTTGCTCTTGTCTCTTCTTAGCACTGCATGACAGTGTCAGTCTGGAGTATTGTCAATGTCTCAATATTCAGACTTGACTCAGAGGTAAGAGCACTCCCACTGAACCACAGTTAACACCTACCACTGGAGCTGAGGTGGTTTCTCACCTGCTTCTAGGATGTTCTTTTGCAGCGGAAATCTGGAGAGATGAGCCAGTGGATTTTCAATCAATGTCACTCCCAGTGCCATTGTGTTACACCAATGCCACATTCACCCCTCGCTGTCTGTCTAAACTGTGTTGTATGAAAGTGGGTGACATAACTGTTAGTGCTGCTGCAGATGGGTGCGTTCCAAGTGAGTGAGTGAGTAGGCAGCTGCACAGATGTCATGAAGGTGTGGGTGTACTGTACCTTTAAGAAAGTTAAAAGCTATTAGAACTACCTGACATCACCAAGTGTTCTGAAAAAAGATATAATGTAACATTTGGTTGAATAATTCAATTAGCTGGTTGCCTGGAGACAAAAAAAAATTAAATTCAGCCCATCAGTTTAAATTATATCCCAAACTACCAACCTCCAATCACGTTTGAATTTAGTATCTTGACAATCTTAAAATCCAATGACACAATCCGATCCTTTGGCGGTATAAGAGTGGGGGAAATTGAACAGTTGGGAGGTGAACTGCCAAGCCAGCATGTAGATACTGCCAGAAAAATAGCTTTCTTCAAGGTACCTTTATTGATCAGTAACATATGAAGCTGAATCCCCAAGAAGAAGAAAACAAGACAGGAATTCAGAGAAGAACCAAAAGTTGCCTGGTTTTGAGATAAGAAGTTTTGTTTTGTAAATCTTAATCGGGAGTTTTACTGGACTAGTATTATAGAAGGGAAGTTAATAGATAGGTTAGAGGAAGGAGTTATCAATAGTTGTTAGTTAATCATTCTCTGTTATACTTTAAGAAATAAAGTTGTTAATTTTTACTTTAACTAGTTCTTGGCCTGTTGAATTTTCACATATTACTGCACAGGATTTCTTTTTGTGTTGCTGGGTTAAATTGAGCAGGAGGGTTTACCCCATGTCGCAACACAAATATATGCAGGATTAGTAATGTGGAGAGCTTTGAGATGGGTGAGAGGGTGAGGAAAGATGTTGCATGCAACAGTGAAAACAGTATAAGCCTGAGCCTCTGTGGCAGATGGATGTAGCAGCAGACATAGAGCGAGTGTGAAGTGGCAGAGAGAAGATTGCATCTACCTTGGCAAAGCACAGGGGGTCATCCACCTCCTTCTTGCATAGTTGGGCATTTCTCCAACCCATGAAGACAGCACTGGCCCATGTGGTGAATTCAGATCAGGCTGGCAGGACCTTTTGACATGGTCTCCCTTACTAGTTCTCTGGGACCACCAGCACCTCGAGGTCCCTGTCAACAAAACAAGGCATCAATATGCCCTTATTTGGTGTGCCCTCAGAGAAGGTGTGGAATTTTACAGGAAACTTTCGAATGCTAGTTCTTAACAGAGTGCGCAATGGCCTTTTAAACACAACATTGTCACCAGGGATACCAGTAAGTATTGAGATATCTTGGCAGTGATAAAATAGTTCCAGCTAAGCAACTGTAGAATTGGTTTAGTATTGGATGAAAGGAATGCCCGAGGGATATAGTAATTTGTTGATGAGGTGAGTTTGGGATGGTACCTTGAGAAAACTCACGAGGACGTGCAGAGTGAAATTTTCAGAAACTTGCCTAAAATGACACTTCCTAAAATACGGTTAAGACTCAGCCCCTAACCTTGATTTAAAATGTTTCAACCTCACGGTGAAAAACATCTGAAATTCACCTCATTAATATTTACTATGTCCATAGGGCATTCCTCTCATCCAGTGCTTGACCAATTCTATTAGTTGCTGTAAATAGTTCATTGTGCGTCACAGGTTACAATAGTTTTTATTTCGATCAGTCTAGATTAGATTAGATTAGATTACAGGTGGAAACAGGCCCTTCGGCCCAACAAGTCCACACCGACTCGCCGAAGCGCAACCCACCCATACCCCTACATTTACTCCTTACCTAACACTACGGGCAATTTAGCATGGCCAATTCACCTGGCCTGCACATCTTTGGATTGTGGGAGGAAACCGGAGCACCCGGAGAAAACCCACGCAGACACGGGGAGAAGGTGCAAACTCCACACAGTCAGTCGCCTGACTGTGGTAAGCGGTATTAAATCCAAACCCATCCAGATTAGACGTTGATATACCGCCATTGTATCACAGGATCCTCTTACCAGTAGTTTTTTAATACATGTTTTAAAATCCAAATGTATGCCTCAGTCTGTGTCTGGGGGTTTCAGGCATTAACAAACTACCTGAAATACTCTCCAAAAATAATTGATTCCCTTATATAAGCTTGGTCTTTTAATTTGTGTGTGTATTTCAATTCTCTAATTTCTGCTGGTCAAAGTCTCCTAAACATGAGCCTGCATTAATGGCACCTGTTACCACAGATCACTTTCTTTGCATTGTAACATCAGCCACCCCCTCTGGCCAGTTGAAACATTGCAGCTTATGTGGAAATATTTAGCACAGATTTTTAACGCGAATCTGCCATCATTTTTGCCATGTCCTTAGGCAAAACTAACTTATGTTCTTCAAGATATCTTTAACAAGGGAAGAACAGCTGAGGTGGTTTCCTATGCTTCCCTCACTTATTAAAAAAATCTTCTTAATATTTTCTTCAATCTGGCCTTCAACAAGGGTGTGAGTTCGCTCATTTGTGATGATAATATGTGGGTTCAATTCATGCACTGGCTGAGGTTACCATAAAGGACTCTCTATCTCAACCTCCTCTCTCACCTGAGATGTGACAACCCTCAAGTTAAACCACCACCAGTTTTCTTTTTCTCCAATGAAAGAGTAGCACGATGGTAACTTTACTCTTACCAATCAAGGTCTTTCCAATGAGAAGGGCAAAAAATAAACAAATGTGAATGTTCAAGCCTGTGCTTCAATCTCATTGTACTGGGCTGTCGAGAGTGAAATCCAAACTTTTCACATAATTCCCAAAGATGTATTGCCATGGAATATTGGTAATAGTTCCCAAATGTGAAACTTTCCATATTAAAGGTTTTTTTTAGGTTGGATTTATGAATGCTTGCACTGAAAGCTCCATTAAACAACTTGAATGAAGAACATTAACCAAATATCAAAATCCATGGCTATCAATTGTTGCATTTCCTCAGAAAATTGAAGCTCAGGTGTCCTGCATCAATCGCATTACTGTCTTTGCTATTTGGCCCAAGATCGGAGAATTGTGTTGAAAGCATCCCTTTCTACTCTCCTCCTTGCTTCTTGCCTTCCCAGCCCATCGCGGTGTACTGACTGCAAAAGCCATTTTTTGATTAATTTGGTGAGAGGACATCCTCATTTTGAAGTATCCTCTCCAGGCTTACATCGATTGAAGCTGCTGGTTCTTTGAAGCTTGGAAAGATTCTAATTGGCCATTAAGCTGAAGGAGCCCGCCCAGACAGTGTGCTCTCTACCCAGTAACTATCACACTGGAGAAAATCCCAATGAATCACTGTTACACACACACACACAAACTTTGTCTCCCTCTATGGTTGTGTCTACTGGATTGAAACCAAATTTAGATTACTAATTTGACATTAGGCTTCAACGCACAAGTCTTGTCCTCTGCTCCCTCCCTCCTTCCTCTCAAGCCCAGAACAGTCGTATTGTGTGTAGAATCATAGAGTTGTGCAGCACAGAAGGAGGTTAGTAAACGTATTGTGTTTGGATTAGAATCATAGAGTCGGACAGTATAGAAGAGGTCCTTTGGCTTATTAAGTCTCTTTGCATAAATACCCACATTGGACCCATTTTTCCACACTAGGCCCATAACCTTGAACGTTATGTTACTTCAAGTGCTCATTCGAGAATGTTTTCAAGGTTTAGAGGTTTCCTGCCTCAACCACTCTCCCAGGAATTCTATTCCAGATCCCCATCAGCCTCTGGTGTAAAAAGATCTTCCTCAAATCCACTCAAAAACGTCCTGCCTTTCACTTTAAAATTATGCCTTCTTGGTATTGACTCTTCAACTGAGGGGAAAAGCTGTTTTCTATTCATCCTGTCCATGTCCCTCGTAATCTTATATAGCTCTATCAGGTTTCCCCTCAACCTTCTCTGTTCCAACAAAAACAATCTGAACTATCCAGCCTGTCTTCATGGCTGAAATGTTCCATCCCAAACCAAAGTTCTGTGCAGTTCCAATATGACCTCACTGCTCTTATAATCTATGTCACAACTGAGAGAGCAAGTGTTTCATATGCCTTCTTAACTATGCTGTTGCCTGCGATGGAGCATTTTGGTTATGATGACAGGCTGGACAAGCTCAGATTGTTTTCTTTAATGTGACACCAAATTACATGATAAAAGAGTCATAATTACAGCATCTCAGAGGTTTCCTGGGGCATTCTCTTCCTTGCAAATAAGGAAAATGAGCTCAAGAATTCATGTCAAGAGTGTTTCTCGTTTGTGTTACAGTATTTTGGGGGGAGTTCCAACTATGTTGGCGGTCTTCGTGGCTTTCAGCTGTTGAATGGCCTTTTTAACCTCATGGCAGGCTGGTTTTTTTGCAAAATGTTGGTAAATACCATACTGCAAGATGATGTCAAAGGACTCATGTCAAAGATTGAGTCTCGGTTGAGGACATCCTCAAAGCACTCCTCCCAATGAGTGTTGGCTGCCTCTTTGACCTTAGTGAGGGCCACTCTATTCTTTACCTTCAAGTGGGTTGGTCCTTGCGCACTTGAGCCATAGTCTTGACTGAACTGAAGAATCGACATATGTCATAGCTGTCAACAAGTTGTTGCATTTTCCACCTACCATCTGTCCTTTAGGTCACAAGCTTTTTTTTTGTTGGAACTCTTCCTTAATTTATCTCTAGACCTATTCCCTTTTCTTCAAATTTTAGTGGTGCTTCCAGTTTAGGAATGTTGTGGTATTGCAATTTAGTATCTTTTGGATCTCCTGAACATTCTCATCAAACCAGCATGGGGGGTGGGAGTGGGGAGGGTTTGGGGAGACGATGTTGGTGATAGTGATGGTCAGTGAATGAGAAATACTGGATGTCTACAGTGTCTGGTCTGTCCTTAAATTCATTGTAAACAGTGAGGATATTCTTGGTTTCTCTCATAGAAATATCATGATTGGGGCTGGATTAGCTTATTTGGCTGGACAATTGGGTGCAGTGCTGAATGATGAAAAAATGTGGATTCAATTCACAAAGAAGCTAATCTCTCCATGAAGGCACCACCCTCTCAACATTGGCCCTTATCTGAGGCATGGAAGCCCTCAGGTTAAACCACCACCAGTCATTTCACTCTAATGAGAGAGCCGCTTTGTTGTCCCCAGGTACTATGGTGACTTTACTTACTGCTCGAGCAGCGTTTCTGCTGTTGCTGCTGCCATTTTAAGGACAGGCTGATGGAAATAGCAGGCTGGAGTAGGCAATTGTCAGTCCAGCAGTTGTCAGCTTCAGTCATGGTGATGCTAGACGTCAGGTGGTACCTCACTAGGACAATGATATGTTCAACAGATGCCAAAGTCTTAAATGAGGCTTTTGCCATGAGATCTTGTATTTATAGAAATAAAGTGTTTGCTATTCCTAGACTATGTTCTAGGCATTTTGCTAGGGGGAGTACATTGCTTATACCTTCCTTGCCAATCACGCTTTTCTGGAGGTTTGCGTCCCTCCCAACACTACCACTGATATCACCTAGGATAATTAGCTTGTTTCACTTTGGGGTTCAAGACAATGACTGATCAAGGCTGGAGTAGAATTCCTCTTTGATGCCATCTGTTGCTTTAGGATTGGGATGTTTGCTTTGATGACTGTGGTATATTACTCCTAGCTTAGAGTGAAACAATGGGTCATGAGACTTTTGTCTCCTCAGCAAGGGGCCTTGCTGAGATGGTTAACTAGATAATTTGTAATGATGAAGCAACTCCCCTACATCAGCATTTTTGCGATGGGTTAACTTTTGGGAGAAAGCGTATTCACCACCTTGTTCTTTGAGCTGGACTTCTCCTGACCATTGCATTCACTCAGCACAACAATATCATATCATGTTGCCCAAGTTCCCAGGTGATAATAGCAGTGTGATCTGTTAGTCTGCCACCACTAAGTTTATCCATAGAAGGTTCTGAAAGTCTAAGTCCTGAACTTCATTTTGAGGGGGTGGTAGATTTCTGAACATTGGATCTTTTATTTGGGCTGGCTGTTACACACCAACCACTAGTAGAATATGATCTTTGACTGATGGCAAGGCTAGCTGAGGTGAATAGGAGACCAGGCTCTGCAGCAGGGATGGAGACTAGCATACATACATGTTGTTGTTCCTAACATCTGACACTCCATCCTGGGAGTGCTTTTTTGTGGGTCAACATTGAAGCAAAGGAGGGTGCTTCACATCAATAAGATCCTCTAACATCATCAAAAACTCATTTCTGCCACAGCAGACTACCTCCCCCATTTAATTCCTGACATCAGATTTCATGCAGTAGAGTCTGCAGACTTCCCCTCCCTTACTACTTTAACCGGCTTAGTCCACGTCTCATTGTGTTGTTTCTCACTCTGAAGCTACTCTCCCTTCAACTTCTACAACCAAACTAGATGCAAAAGGGGTGGGCAGCGCAAGATCTCCATAACCTTTATCAAGACTTGCAACCTGGATCAGACAGTCCAGAATTGATGACCAAGTCATCAACCATTGACCAAGGTATTTTTTTTCATGACCAGATTAATGTTTCATTTCTCCCCAACCATCTCCCTTCATCTGCTCTTTCTTGTTATTCTCCTCTTGATCCTTTTCTTTCCCTACATCCCTACCACTTCCCCTCATTTGCCCCAACTTCACTTCCTGTCATTTGCCTCTCAGCCACTTCCCCTCCCAGGTCCTCCCTCCTTTTGTCTTTTCCCTTGCAATCAAATCCCTTCTCAACATTCAACACTCCCAGCCCACTCACTCCCCCAACCATCTCTCCCTACCATATCTCTCCCACCACCATCGCCCCACTGCCAGGACCACTTTCTTCCCTCTTCCCTAAGCCTGTAGTCTTTCTCATCTACCTGAGGGAATAAGTTGCATCAGTTTAATGTATCATCTAAAATACAGCACCTCCAACTATGCATCACCCTTTCGGTTCTGCGCTGGGGAGAGAGCCTTGACCTTGGGCTGAAAGTTTAGGCACTAATGAGGGATGAAGGTATGAAAAAGCTATGCAATTTCATCCAGCTGGCTGGCATGGCAGATCCTCGGCATCATCCTACCCCTGGCTCATTTTCTCTGAGGTGGGATGGGAGGGAATACAGGGCTAACTGCCCACAAGTGCCAGGTAATCAACTGAGCTTGTTAAAAGCCCTATAAAGACTTAGTGGCCAAAGCTGACTAGAATTTTCCAGACCTCCTCCAGGTCTGTCATCAAGGAACTGTCATTGCCTAGACTTATCCTCACTCGGAGGAGAATGGACAGAGGCTAGTGCTCCAGGCATGCTTTGTGATCTTCCCAGTCTTCCTGTTTTCAGCTGTAGAGGGTTCTCACTCCACAACAATGGTGCAGATGAATAGACAATTTTAATATTAAACATTTCAAAAGGTTAGAGAGAGGTTCCCTCATATTGGAGTGCTCCATTGAAAAGGAAGGCTGCTGCTGCTATTTTGGAGCTTAGAAGGCCTGCTATTGGCCCTCCAGCCTTGAGACCCCACCTGCTGTCTTAAACTAGCTCGCCTGCTCTCTGGCTATTAATGATCGGCACTGGGAAAAATCACAGCTAAATGACTGCTTCCTACCTAAGGAAGGCTTCTGACCCCTAGTTGACCCTGACATCAGGTTCCAAATTCTGCAAGGAGACTCCTGCCCTGAGTCTCTAGAGAGGGTATTGAACACATAACCTACTAACTTAGAAGTGGATGTACTGCCCACTGAGTTACAGCTGACACCACACAGCTGCTGTTAATAGGTGGCTTCTTGATCCCAAAATCTCAATGTTGCTCTGGTGGATCATCAAAACAAAAGTCTGTTAATATTTCATCCCACCTATTATTCTTACTAGTTCCACTGCAGTAATAATTAATATGAGTGTCTTTGGGTGTCATAGGCAAGACTGTATTTAATCTGCAGTGACTCAGAGGCCGCATAAAGCACATCTGGAGAAGCTAATCTAAGCGAATGCGAGGCACCGACTGTCCCTACTAACTGTCATAGAAATTCTTTGTTTTAAGTAAAGACAACATAATTTATATTGGACATAATCTATGATAAGAGAGTAGACTCACATTTCAGAGGCTGGAAAACTCTGGTACTTGTGTTCATTCCATGGAGGCCTATGAATCAGTAACCATTGGAGTGTGGCACGAGGAATCAAATTGTCTTAATTTATAGAATCCTGAGCCTTGTTAAAATAGAATATCACTGGATAACGCCCAATTTGAGAAGGCAGCCTTTGAATAAGTAGGGGGTCTTAACATAATGAGAAACTGCATGCCTTTTCTTAGTTAAGCTACACAGGGATAATTTACAAATCTATAAAATAAATTAAAATTTCAATATGTGTATCTGTGACATGCCTCAGCAAGGGAAAAATAACCCTACCAAATATTGCTTTAAAACATCCCGATATATTATAAAGTAACTTGGTGCAATGAAAGTAGACAATGTTTGCTTCATTGGCCAGACTTAATGTGATTTAATCACTTATGAAAACATTAAGGCTTGGGAAAAAAAAAGTTTGGGATGAATGAGAAAAAGATAATGCTATAGGAATGGATTTGCTCAGCCCTCACAGATCCACAAAGGGGCACTGGGCCTTTATTGACACAGTATCACATAAATCCATAGCTCCTTCTAAATTTTACAACTCTTTTGATCAAATGTTACATGTCCTTTGAAAGCAAAGTAGGTTATAAAACTCTCCTTTAAATCTTACAATAAAACGTCAACCTCTATTAGAATAATAAACAGTGTAACAGGAATCGCATATTATTTTAAATGTGGCAACCAGTACTGAATAACAGGTCGTGTTTGTATCAGCTACGTGAGTGATCATTGTATGTTCCCACATTGACAAATATTTCTTCTTTGAGCTGCATCTTTGTCCCTCTCAGGGTTGGCTTGGTCTGTGGCTCAATGGTTAGTTTGGAGTTCAAAATAACATCAACAGCATGGATTCAATTCCTGCTCCAGCTGAGATAAACTCAGGAGCTATGTCCTTGCACTATTCCTGAGAGTCAAGGGCAATAGTAACCATCAGCATCCAAATCTGTAAAGAAAGTGGCTCAGGATGAAGCATCAACAAATGAATCAAGAGATTTGCCTTTGAGCATAGTGCAAATCCCATACCACTGCCCCCTTAAAGTTGTCTCAATTCTCTTTTTAATTGTTTAAATGAATTAGTGACAAAAGAGATGTACCTGTTCCTTTTAGCGAATCTAATTTCAGATTGTGTACATCATAACATACTGATTATGTTACTGGACTAACAACTTCAGAAAACAGGAGTTCTAATCCCAAGCTTGAGAATTTAAGATACATTCAAGAAAAGACTGGTACCACTAAAAGTTTCCATGAAACCGTCAGATTGTCCTTTAATGAAAGAAACTTGTTGTCCTTATCCTTATCTGATGTCAATATGACTCCAGTAGCACACTAATATTGTTTATTCTGAGGTTACTGAGCAAGCAAATCAGTTACCTTAGGGCACCTAGGAATGAGTAATAAATGTTGGCTATACCAGCAATGCCTGTGGTCTAAGAGAACTGGTCTAAAGCAAAACTAGAAACAAAGGAAGGAAAATGTTGAAATATAGATTATGAGAATTTTCAATTGATGAATATAAATTAGTTTAGACTAATTGGCAAAAAGCACTAAAGGTGACATGAGGACATTTTTTTACACAGTTGATTATGATCTGGAATTTACCACCTGAGTGCGATGAGAGCAATTGTAGATTCAAAAGGGAATTGAGTATATACTCAAAGGGAAGAAAGTTTCAGGGCTATTGGGAAAGAACGTAGGGCTGGAGGAATTCCTCCTGTGCAGGACTGGCATTGTTGAGCTGAATGGTCTCCATGTACCTAAAATAATTTGGTGATTCTATGAATTGCAACAGATAACCTATTCGATGGGCTGAATGGCCTGCTTCCACACCATAGGGATTCTATGATTCTATGAAATCAACTGTACTTTCCAAACATACAACTGATTTTGCTCAGAATAAAAGTGCCTGCCATGGATCAGCAAGTATAACTTTGAACCAGAAGGTACAGAGTTCCTAATTATAGGGCTGGATATTATGAGACCCTGTCAGGTTTTCACTGGGGGGAGGGGAGCACTTAGATGGGCAGGGTCCAAATATCTAGGAGAAAGTGAGGACTGCAGATGCTGGAGATCAGAGCTGAAAAATGTGTTGCTGGAAAAGCGCAGCAGGTCAGGCAGCATCCAAGGAGCAGGAGAATCGACGTTTTGGGCATAAGCCCTTCTTCAGGAATCGTCCAAGTATCTGCCCAGAAACCTCCCAACTACTCTTGAAATCACTCCATTTTTAAACTTTTTTTTAAAATCAACCTAAATTCTAGTCATCAGGTTATTACACATCTCTGATGTAGACAGGAATTGAACTCAAATCTCCTGGCTCAGAGGCAGGCACACGACCACAACAGCATAAGAGCTCTTCAATATAAAGAAAGATTGCAGGAATGAAAGCTTTTTGGAAAAAAAAAGAAATTGGGATCCAAAACCACATCCAAAGCAGTTCATTGTCTTAGTCTTTTTGGTGATATGGAGGGTAGGTCATTGCTGAACTCACCAGCCCTACCACCACATGTAAGAATAGTTTAGGGTCAGTTGAGATTGTTGAAAATTCAATTGATCCCAATAAAAAATAATACTGTTGGTATGGACAGATGAGCAAGAGTAGGCTACCTGTTCCATTCATGTTTTTAACAAGTGTAGGAAGGAAGGTGGGTACGATCTTCAGATGATGCTTTGTGTGCATTAGGAGCATCCCACCCAAGAAGATAATATCAGTATTCCCCCCCTTCTGTCCACGCAACACAGATTTTAACACCCTTCCCTCCAAATCCCCCACTCTCAAAATCTCAGAGTCTCCTTGTCTGGTTCCCTTTACTTACCTGGATCCACGATCCATGGGACTTGTTCTTCAGACTGGTTGCAGTCGTGGCTGTGCCAGACCTCAGTAAGCCAGATGCCAGCTAATCTGATAGCTCACTGAGGGATGATTGTCCCACCATTTGTTACATTAGTCCACCCACAATGTACAATGGCTGAGGGAGTCTGGCCCAAAGGGATTGTTATTAATATTTAATTTATGCTAATAATTAAACATTAATACATAGAAATGAATACACTGGTCATGCTGGAGATCCATTTTGAGGTACACAGCATGAATCAGACCCGTATGCATCATTTACAGGTTCTACCTGACTTTGCCTACCCTGTCGGCTGGTTGGGGACTTTCGTTCCAAGTTTGGAAATGGGAAGGCACTCAAGTCATCCACCCCTCCCACCCCGCCCCCCCACCTTCATAATAGGTTTCTGCTCTGTAGTCAAAAACCACTTAGAGATATTGTCATATCAGATAATAGCTCACATTGCTAACTGTAAAAGAGCTCACGGCATCGTTCTTTTGAATAAGTACAGGGGATAGTTCTGCCTGTATCCTCGTCAACATCTATCCTTCAACTAACAACACTAAAAAAGCAGATTACCTGATCATTAAACTCATTGTTGGCTTTGGGACCTTGCTGTATGTGCACTCAGGTTGTGGGCATTAACTGAGGATTGGCTTGTGTGCCAATAAAAAGCAGAATAAAGCTGCAGACTTACGGTTCACAGTACATGCATGTGAAATGTGTTCGCAAATAGAAGCTTGTAAGTGAGTAACGACTGGCTTCAGTTCTACCTGTTAGTACCTGGCTGACTGGAATAGAATGACTTGATCACTGTTCTCAATAGCTGGTAATGTCAATTTTAAATGGGAAGCAAAAACCACAAGTAACCAATTCTCTCTTAAAGCTTGTAACAACTTAATGCAATAAGCCACACATTTCCAACATGCAATAGGTTCCATGAAACACAAGCAAAACAAATGACCAATTTGAGCCCATTTTCAGACATGAATCTGCAGATCATCTTTTATCCTATTCAAACATCCTTAATACTTAGATTAATGTTTTCTATCTAATATTTATTCTGATGTAAAGAAAATGCTCTGATTATCATTTCTTAGAATCATTAACTGGAAGGCAAGTATTGATTTTATAAGGAAACTGTAATAAAAGGAGAAGTACATAACTAAATATTTTCATCTAATAACACTGTTCGAGTTTATTCAACTGCAGAAGCTCAGGAAGGTGTTCCACCCCAATCTCTCATAGGCAACCTCAAGGGCAACTGGGGTGGCAATGGAATCTAGCCTTATTGGTAACATCTACATCCCTGGAATGAGAAAAAGAAATATATTTTATAGAATAATTTGAAAACTTTATAAGTTTTTGTTTGTTGGGGTTTTTGGTTGCAACTGAATTTCTGTATTCAAACAAACAGCAAAGTAATGATTCACTGTCCATATGTGAGCATAACTGCTAGATGGCTGTATCCACTTTGCGCAACTTCAATGACAGCCATCTTCACTTGGATTTGCAATTCTGCACAATATATCATTTACTAACTATTGTTAGGAAATTGTTACTTTGGCATTTGAATAATTAAAATCTCATCGCTGCTTGACTAGAAATGGGCTTCCCCTTTGACCTATTCATCTTAATTCCAGGAGTGGCATAAATCAAATACAAAGAAAGAAACTTTGAACTTGTAGAGGATGGAAGTGAATGCTTCTCCTCATCATGATTCACCAGTTGGCAATATATAGAAAAAAACATTACTTTTGAATTTCTTCATTATATGGTAAGTTGATATCAAAGAGAATGACATATGGCAATATGCAGTTTTTCAACTTGCTAAATATAAATGACGCCATGATTTTATTAGCTGGCTAATTTCCTCCATTGTTCAGGCTGGACTAAAATTCCTGAGTTAAGATTTCAGAGATGAGGTCACTGCCCTTGTTCAGATCTTTGATGTAAAAGCATGATATATGTATTTCCTGTGGCAAACATACCCCTTGTTTGAAACTCTTTCATCAATACAAGGATGTCATTTAACCTACTGTCCTATTTAAGTTTCCGAAACAAACTCATGCATGTCTGTATAAATCGGTTGTTTATATGTTTACAAATCTGTTGCAAAAATCCCAGCAGAAATGCTCTTCAATTGTCCTTAGAGCCTAATCTGGTTTTAGTTTTGTCTTTAGTCATTTTAATCACTATTGCAATTCTAGTTGTTGCTCTACATTGCAAACCTGCTAAACTGTTTTCTTTTAATGAGTAAGGAGAACTTATTTCATTCTTTAATTAAACTCCTTTAATTTTGCTTTTGATTTCCAATATTCACACATTATTTACTAAATCTAATGCTGTGGAATTTTAAATAAAGATGCCTTTTGTTATTGATTTTTGTTATTAATCTACACCATACTGTGTTTGGCGCAAGCGCTATCAATCCTTTTAAATTACAGTACCAATAAATTAAAACATGTTAAACTGCCAAATGCATTGGTTGCCAGTTCTTCAGATTTCACAGTTACTCCTTTTTTCTGTCAGAAAGTCAGCACCTCCACCACATTCCTCCCTTTCCCAGTGTAACGTGTACTAATGTATCTGTTACTGGTCAAACCCATTGCCAGGTAAAGTGACTTTGACACTGCTTAAAGATTAAACAGATCTATTATAAGTGAAAGTGAGCCCACTGGTTATAACACAAGTGAAGTGGGTTAGCACCCTGCTCATAATTGATGTCATATTCATCACTAAAAAAAAACTGGCTTGCCCTTTAACACAGCACAGAACCATAACAGACTTTCAGATTAAAGCAATGCTGCCAACTTCGATAGGTTCCATGGCACCAACCGTGGGAGTAGCATTCAAGTCACGTGACTCACCATCCAAACATGGGTTGAAAACCGCTTTGAGTGTATCAGCTCATAAAGTAGTGCTTCATCTTCTTATGTCATCATTCAAAAATGTTCTCTCTTGTAAAATCATATAATCTTCATAGTAAATAAAGATTTGAGACTTTTTAAGGAAGAAAAATATAGATATTTATATATATATAGACAAAAACAAAATATTCATCACCAGAAATTGAAAATTATGTGCAATGATTAATGAAGCTGGTGGCTCCATTTAAAAAATTTATAATTTCTTTCCTTGGGATATAACTATTACTAACAATATCAACATTTATTATTCATTCCTGCTTGCTGTAGAGCAAGCAATTGCAAGCCACTTTCTTGAACCATTGCAGTTCGAGTCATAAAGGTATACCCTTAGTACACTTAGGAGGGCAGTCCAGAATCTTCATGCAGTAACAGTCAAGGAACAGCTACATAGTACCATGCCAGGATAGTGTGTGGCATGGAGGTGAACCTTGGAGGTGGTCGAATATGACTCCTGCTATGGTCCTTCAAGGTGATAGAGGTCACATATTTGGAAGGTGCTGTTCAAGCAGCCGTAACATGTTGCTGCAATGTGTCTTGTAGATAGTGCACATTGTTGTCACTGTACATAATGGTTTGGGGAATAAAAGAGGTGTATGGGATGCCAATTAAGCTAGTTGCTTTGTCCTGGATAGTATTGAGTTGCTTAAGTGTTGCTGAAGCTGCATTCATCAAGCAATTTGTGGCAGGCTTGAGCTTTGCAGATGGAATTTGTAGATTAACAGCAGGTAGAATCTATTCAGGGCCTGAGCAGAATTTGTGGAAGAATTGCACAAGGTTTATCCTGACGTCAGGAGCAACTTGCTGTATCTTATATGTACCTGCCAAGCAGCGAGGTGAGTTTCTCACGAAGCAGCAGTGAGTTGTCAGTTAAGGGAGAGGTTTACAGCTTCTGAAACATCCTATTAGAAATTACCACATTTATAAGGCATCTGGATGGGAATATGAATAGGAAGGGTTTGGAGGGATATGGGCCAAATGTTGTCAAATGGGACTACATTCATTTAGGATATCTGGTTGGCATGGGTGAGTTGGACTGAAGGATCTGTTTCCGTACTGCACATCTCTATGACTCTATTAATGGCACAACTCACCTCAGTTAATATTCAGTTTGCTATTGTAGCAAATACATTGAACGAGCTAGCCATTGAGAATGCTTGACATGGAAGTCAGAGTGGGTATTCAGTGATATCAGATCATTGTTTGCTCCAAACAAACTTCATGTTCAACATCAGGCATCAGTATGTTAGAGCATGATCCATTGGCACCAGTCACATAGACCCCATAGACATTAACGTTTGACATGCGCCATCCGCTAAGTACCATCATAGCACATCTCTGATTCTCTTACAGTTAGTTGCTGCTTTATAATGCTACCCCTTGGGCTGCACTGACAATCATAATTGTAAAGCTGCTGAAAAACACTGTGCATATAGGGATGACACCCAGTTCATGGATTAGACAAGGCTGCATGTCTGACCTGTTTACTTACTGTTATATGACTCATTCACTCTGATTCACATCCCTGGCCTTTATGTGCTTTCGCCCCTCAGCCAGAGATACCAGATTCACAAAACCACAGAGTAGTCTCATGCCATTTAGTCTAGACATAAAGCCAGGAAGATTGTCATCTTTGTCAGCAGTCCTCAGTCAAGTCAATGAAGATAGCCTTTGCTTTGTTAAGGGCCAGGGGTCTCTTAACAGTAAGACAACAGCAGCCTCCAATAGCGTTCAGCCAGGGACCTGGACACAGTCAGTCAGCAGCTCAGAGAGATCAGAGTCTGGATAATCTCCTCATAAGATGCCAACTATCTCTCTTGTCTCTTTCTATCGACTGTGGGCTGTTTTCCTCATGGAATAAGCGAGAGGCAGGCCTAACGTAAGCTGGGTGGGCACAACTGTTATTTTTGGTGTAGGTGAGGAGTGTTTAAGCGAATGTTTACGCTGCATAGATGGCACACAGGGTTAGTGGTGTTGAAGGTTGGAGGTCAGTGAAAGCGAATGACGGAAGATGTTACTAGAAATAGTGACAGCCGTAACCCATGAACATTGGTGTGTGATGCGTAGTGTAGCAGAGAAAGAATGAGCATGAGGTATTGAAGAGAAGATAGTGGCACTTATGCTGGCAGAGTGGAGAAGGATATTGACTTTTGTCCTACATTATTGTGCATTCCTCGTGACGACTGAGATTGTACTGACCCGGTGTTGACAGAGTCTGGAGTGGTGGCCTCCTCTGCAGGGCCTGGGGGAAGAGGACATTCCACCTTTGCACAACCTCATCCTGCAGAGGGCCCTGCTTGCAAAACAAGATGCCAAATTTACTTTGTCTGCCATATTCAGGGAAAATGTCAGAGACACGCAGGTCAGCCTCAGACTGTTAGTGTTTGTCTAGGTGTTCAAAGGCCTTTTAAAGATGGCACTAGGATCAGGAATGTCAATCAATTCCTGACTATTTCATAGTGGCAAGTTGTCCAAAAATAGCAGATGGTATGACAGGGCTATAATGAAATGAAAGGGATACCATAAGGGCAAGGTAGGAAGATGATGAGGCAAATTTGGTAAGGTACAGCAACAAATCTTGCTAGGGCTCATGGCAAAAATCTCTCCAAAAAGCTTGACGCAACTTGCAATTAGCCAAAAAAAGAACAGCCAAATTAAACAGTATATTTCAGCAATTGGAAGGTTATCTTAAGTTGGTCATGAACAGCTTCTGATGAGTGAAGTAAAAAGATTAGGAACTTACACCACTAAGATTACAATAATTTATATTCTTATAATTAGGTAAGGTAGAGAAATTACTTAGTTTGCATTAAGAAAGTGCACTATGAAAACATGTCTGTATACTAGGTAGATTTCCATAGCACTACACACAATGAGAGCCTTTATGTAAAAGGGTAGGAAGACAGGTAGAGTTAGAGTTCTGATGAAGAGTCACTGGACTCGAAATGTTAACTGCGCTTTCTTCCCACAGATCCCACCAGTGGAGTGCCACAAGGATTGGTGCTGGGCCCTCTACTTTTTGTCATTTACATAACTGATTTGGATGCGAGCATAAGAGGTACAGTTAGTAAGTTTGCAGATGACACCAAAATTGGAGGTGTAGTGGACAGCGAAGAGGGTTACCTCAGATTACAACAGGATCTGAACCAGATGGGCCAATGGGCTGAGAAGTGGCAGATAGAGTTTAATTCAGATAAATGCGAGGTGCTGCATTTTGGGAAAGCAAATCATAACAGGACTTATACA
>NC_057725.1:22993372-23022707 GCF_004010195.1 Chiloscyllium plagiosum | reverse complement strand
TGTAAGAATAATAAGGTGGTTATGGTAGGGGATTTTAACTTTCCAAACATAGACTAGGACTCCCATCATGCTAAGGGTTTAGATGGAGAGGAATTTGTTAACTGTGTGCAAGAAAACTTTCTAATTTGGTAGGTGGGTGTACCTACAAGAGAAGGTGCAAGATTTGACCTACTCTTGGGAAATAAGGCAGGGCAAGTGACTGAAATGTCAGTGGGGGTGAACTCAGGGCCTAGTGACCGGGGATGGCTCAGTGGTTAGCACTGCTGCCTCACAGCACCAAGTACCAGTCTGATTCCAGTCTCGGATGACTATGTGGAGTTTGCATGTTCTCCCTGTTTCTGCATTGATTTCCTCCAGGTGCTCCGGTTTCCTCCCACATCAAAAGATGTGCAGATTAGGTGAATTGGCCATGCTGAATTGCCTGTAGTGTTCAGGGATGTGTAAGATAGGTGCATTACTCTACATTTTCCTGACTAATAGCATAGGGGAATGGGTCTGGTTGGATACACTTTGGAGGGTCAGTGTGGACCTGTGGGGCTGAAGGGCCTGTTTCCACACTGTAGGCATTCTACGTTTTCAAATCAGATGAAACAGAATGAAGCAGTTTATAAAAATATACAAAAAACCCCACTTTCATTGTACTGGCTTTACAATGCAGCGTATTGTTGAAGCAATCTTGTGGGATAATCCAACTTTCAATACAGCTTGGACGTGGTCATGAAAAATAATTAAAAATCAAGGTTAAGCCTAAAATAATTTCATAATTTAAATTGTTTTACACATATAATAACAGTTCCATTTCTAGATAAGTAATGTTGGGTTTGTAAAGTATTTCTAAATCTAATGGAGAATAAACAGTCAGAAAGTTATCAGTCACAGATGTGTTATGTTGAATCTATTCTGATA
Organism: Chiloscyllium plagiosum; assembly: GCF_004010195.1. Taxonomy (NCBI): domain Eukaryota; kingdom Metazoa; phylum Chordata; class Chondrichthyes; order Orectolobiformes; family Hemiscylliidae; genus Chiloscyllium; species Chiloscyllium plagiosum. The sequence continues at coordinate 23,021,801 of NC_057725.1, read as the reverse complement.
GAGAGCTCAATAGAACCAGATTTAATTGTTCTAAAACCTGACAATTTGGTATCTAAAATGATGATTGAAAGTGAAATCATTAAAATGATAGAATGAAACATGACTGGTATAAAGTGAGCATTCTATCCTAATTTGAAACATTACTGAGAGTCCAGTAGCAATTCCAGTTATTAATCTTTATAAAGCATACACATACTTGGTTAACTATCATTCAAAAATATGAAAGCTACAGTGATAATGATAGATATTTATATATAGACAAAAGCAATTCTTCTTGTAGGAAAAACATGAGTCTCTTTAAGAAGCAGCAGAGATTTACCAGAAATGTTCAAGGAATGAGGGATTTTAACTATAACCTGGCCCTGTTTTTCTTGAAGCAAGCAATATAGAAAGAAGATTTGATGGAGGGTGTATAAAACTATTGCAGTTTAGATAAGGTATCCCAAAAACAGCTTTTCCTCTCAGATGATAATACTTTGGATGGACAGATTTAAGATTTTGGGTAAGAAGCTCAGGGAAGATGTGAGAAAAATCTTTTATTCTTCAGCAAGTGTTAATGATCTGGAATTCATATCTACAAGGGTGCTGAACAAAGATGATGAACGACCTCAAAAAGAAACTGGATGGTTATTTAATGAAAAAGTCTGCAGGACTAATGTTGGTCATCACTCTGTCCATCTTACCAGATGGAAAGCACTGAAACAATTATTATTTTTACAAGGTTATTGCCTAGTATCCCAGGGATACATACAAAATATGCAATGCCATTTGCCTCAGAATACATTCAAACATCTGGGATAACTGTCTAAAACAAGATCTAAGTGCTTACATGAGCTTAATGTCTGTTTTAGAGCCCTAAGGGAAATTGGGCTGCCATGAGCAGAGTCAGAACTCATTCGGCTGATGTTCTGGAGAAGGATGGTCACCCAGTATCACAATATTTGAAGAGACACAACAGTATTTAAGATTATAGCATAAACTTAAACATAAAACTGTTAGTAGGTAAAAGAATTAATTAATTGTTGATGCTCACCTAATCATGGAGCTGTCCCATTTCCTGTGATAAGACATATAAGATATAAAATTTCTCACATGATATGACTTTAATTACAAAATAATCCACAATCAGAAATTATGCATGTTTGCCTAGTTACATTCCTCCTATGTGCATTTTTGGAGATGGTTACCTGCTGTGATCACAGAGATATTCAATCTGAATTAGACTACAATAACATCTATAATTTACAGACATCTCCCTTGTTTTTCCTGATGGTAAAACACGTGTTTATGGATAAAGAGAATTTATACCCATTGTTAGTATAATTTAAATTGGTGTGTGCATATAAGTGGGAATTGAAATGCACGTCAATGTTTATATTTTGGCTTCAATGCAATTCATTCTAACAACTAACCATTAGTTTTTTTGTTTCTAACTCAGTTTACATACTGACATTCAAATTTTGGACATCTTCCTTTAACAACCATTTTGGGATTATCTTTTTTTTAATCTTTAAGCATCAGCCATGGGCAATTGGGTAGTGCTTTCTTGCCTCTGAATCGATAGACTGTTGGTTTGAATCCCAGTTCAGAAGCTTGAATACAGGATAGAAGTTGGCACTCCCAATATAGTACGTAGGAAATGCTGCACTGTCAGAAACATCATCTTTTAGTTGCTTTGTAAATCTAGGCCTCAATTGCTTTCTGTGAAGAAAGATTCTTTGGCACTGTTCAAGCAAAGCAGGGGAGTTCAACATTAATCCTTTGACCAATATGTACAAACGGATGATTTTATGAATTATTAATAATATGATGATTTTATTAATTACTTTGTTGATGTTTGTGAAACCTTGCTACATATAATTTAATTGCTATGTTGCACTTCAAAAGTGCTTTACATATTATGAAACGTCCTGAGGTTGTGAAAGATGTTATATAAATTCAGGCCTTTCTTAAAACTAGTTATTTAAAAATTAGAAATTTAATTCATGAAGTGTTCATATTTTTAACTTTGTAAGGCCAGTTGACTTATAGCAAACCTTGGTATTTTTGTAAAATGCTATTATGTTGGACAGACATCTGATCTACTCCTATAGGGAGTAGCAACTTGTACTTATGTATCACTACCCATATAGGAAAACCTTTTCAAGGTCTTTCACCTGAGTGCACTTTGATTTACATATGAACCAAGAGGAAATATGAGTGAATTAAAACTTGGTTAAGGACTGAAGGCTACTTACTCAATTGGGGTCTCACACACAAACTGAGGGACCGATTGGAACCCCATGCCATCTCTTCGGGAAGACCAATTGAATTGAGAGTGATCAGACACTTTATAGGCCAGAGTGCACCTTCCCTGGGATCAAGGACCCTGGAGGCAGTGGCCGCTGCTAGAATGGCACTCACCTACTTGTTTCAGTGCTTTCCATCTGGTAAGATGGACAGAGTGATGACCAACATTAGTCCTGTAGACCTTTTCATTAAGTGACCATCCAGTTTCCTTTTGAGGTCATTCATCATCTTTGTTCAGCACCCTTGTAGGTGAATTGGCCATGCTAAATTGCCCGTAGTGTTAGGTGAAGGGTAAATGTAGGGGAATGGGTCTGGGTGGGTTGCTCTTCAAAGGGTCGGTGTGGACTTGTTGGGCCGAAGGGCCTGTTTCCACACTGTAAGTAATCTAATCTAATCTAATCTCACCTGAGGCCAAGGATCATGGATGGATCCAGGCACAGGTGAATGACATCAGGAGCAGATGCATGTGTTCAGGGTCGCAGGTGGGGGTTATCAGAGATGTCAGCTGCAATGGTTGGGATTGAGTCCCTTTCCTGATGCCAGTTCCTCAATTATGCACTGAATGTCTTTGAACAAGGTGGGCCTTGTTCAGGGTTATGTGGTTGGCTCCAGGAATATGCCCAGAGTTGGCAACCCCTACTCTGCACAGGAAATTTTAAACTACCAGTTTGATAAGTGGCTTGGGATCAAATATGCCCATTATCAGGCTTGGGTGATGTTCAGCACTGTGAGGTGACATTGAGGGAGAATGGAAATGAGATGATGACAGATGATTCAATATAAACTTGTATAAACTACACAAGCAGAGGAGCTCAGATCCAAGTAACCAACCGAGGAATTATCTAGCTGGTATTTCTGAAAATGCAATGCTTGGATTCTTTTGTAGTGATATTACTAAATAGTGCTTTCACAATGCAAAAGTAATAATACACAATACTTTTCTCAAGCCATTTTCAACAGCTGTTATACGTTATTTAAACTGTGTGTAGATACTTGACAGGTTGGACTATATTCAATCTTCCAGAGGAAATTTTAACAGCACTTTATGAAGATTTCCTGGCACAATTTACTAACGATAGATGATTTGAAGTGCAAAGGATTATTTGGCAAAGTACGCTTCCCCTTTCTTCGCAGAAGTTAACCAAAATAGAATTTATGTTTACTTCACATAGTAACTTGTCCATCAGTACATAAGTAACATATCAGCACATGTTGGGTAGCTACATTAATGCAAATGCTATAATTTTGAACATAATACAAGGAGACATCATTACTGTTGAAGTAGAGACAACAGAATTTGATGTCATATTGTTAAGCAATGTGTTACTTTAAAAAAATTAACTCACCAGAGTTCACATTGTGTTTGAGTTAGTCAAGTGTTTTGATGCATTTATGTGGCATTCCACTTACTGCATTTTTAGCAAAGATATTGAAGTTGGCTGGCCCCCTTTTTCAGAGCATGAACAAATAAGTCTCGCAAAGGTCTGTTGACGTGTTATTTGCTGGTGTTATTCATTGCATTTTAAAAATTTGGCTTTAGGATCGGGGCACTTCTGGCTAGACTACATTTATTGCTCTTGCCTTGATAACCCAGGGGAGGTGGAGGTTTGTGAAGGCAGAGCTTTAAACAACAACAAATTAGATTTATATAGATGCATTATGGACTAAAATATCCCAAGGGTCTTTGCAGCAACACTTGACATGGAATCACAAACAGAGATGTTGTGTAGAATCTTGCTAAGTAGCTGAAAGTCTCACTTACCGCTGGCAGGCGATTGAGAGAACCACACTGTCTTTTCTCGGAAAAGTCTACCCAACCACAAGCCAATCAGCCAGTGCTGAGGCTATCAGCAAGTCTTCCCTTAGAATCAAGAGTCCAGGGTTGGACTTCTCACCTGCACGGTGCAGTAAACCAGTCAGAAGCCAGCAGCTCACCAGTGTCACAATAGAGTGTGTGCCATAAGGTAGAGTTCTAGAACCCCAGGATTGCAATGTCACCAGGTTACAAATATGTAATTTTGAGAGGGATGAATTTAGCATCATAGGATTACAGGGAGTTGGATCAGTAGCAAGGACAAGGAGGTGGTTCTCAATCAGCTATTGAATACCTCTGATTGAAGGCCCTCGAGGATTGAGCAGCTTGCTTGATTTGCACACCATCCTGCATCTTCAGTAAGCACTCTTTTTACCACCGATGCACACTGAACCACAGTGTGTACCATCTGCAAGACTCACTGCAGCAATTCACCAAGGCTCCTTTGACAGCATCTTCTAAACCTGCAACTACTATCACCTAGAAGGTTAAGAGGAACTGATGTATGGGAACGCAATACCCACAAGTTCCCCTCCATGTCACATACCACTCCAACTTAGGACTGTTTCTTGACTGTCATTGTGTCAAGATCTTGGAATTCCTTTCTGAACAGCACTGTGGATATTCTTACATCCCAAAGTTTAGAGGAGTCCAAGAAGGTAGCTCACCACCAACTTCTCAAGGGCAAATGGGTGTGGGCAATAAATACTGGCCTAGTCCACATCCTATATCAAAGAAAGGTGTCAGGTTATCTGCAGCTGGCTTAATAATACTTGTAGCAGGATGACCCTTAAGTGGGGGTCTCTGCTATTGAACAGCCTATATTAAGACAGTTTAAAAATAAGGGGTAGGCCATTTAGAACAGAGTTGAGGAGAATATTCTTCACCCAGAGAGTGGAGGATATAGGGAATGCTGTGCCCCAGAAAGCAGTGGAGGCCAAGTCTCTGGATACTTTCAAGAAAGAGATGGATAGAGCTCTTAAAGATAATGGAATCAAGGGTTATGGGAATAAGGCAGGAACAGGATACTGATTGTGGATGATCAGCCATGATCATAATGAATGACGGTGCTGGCTCGAAGGGCCGAATGGCCTACTCCTGCACCTACTATGTATTGTCTATTGTCTATTAGTGACGTAGTGGGAAAGTTGACCATGCCCCTTCCCCATATTTCCAGTGGTGATGGCAGCATTCAGGAACTTACCTAATTAAATGTCCTTTCCAATTCAGAGAAATGGAGTGGTTTAGGGAAGGAATAGTTTTGGATCTAGGCAGCAGTGACTGCCAAAGCGGTGAAAATCAGGGATGTGTGAGAAGTCAATATTAGAGGAGACAGAGATTTAAGGAAGGTTTTAGGGCTGGAAGCAGTTAGAGATAGAGAGAGAGTAAAGACAAAAGGAAAACAAGGATTCTTTCTATCTAGATCCCTACAGTCCTTGTACTGATGATGCTCCAGACCAATGTAATGAATGAATGAATGATTTTATTGTCACATGTATTTTACAGTGAAAAATACAGTAAAATACAGTGAAAAGCTTCCACATGATTTTGGTGCCATTTTGAACAGTTTAAGAATAATTTTAGCAATAAAAAGGTATTGCTTAAAGAGAGCCGCCCCCAGCACCGAACTCAACCAATATCAAGGTCACTGTTCCTCAGGCACCATCTTTTGCCTCTGGGCATACCTCGATGATGTCACCTCCACCGATGTAAGAGCTGATACCGGATCCCGTGCTTGCCCCTTCACCATCTGCCTCCTCAACGCGGGTTAATTTGGTGGTTCTTGCAATGTGATTACACCCGGATTGTTAAGCTGCCTTTTCTCCATTCAGGTATCATGCGAAATGCTGTATGCTTCCAGTATTTCCTGTTCAGGTTTTTAGATGTTTAACACAGCATCTCAGAAAGCTGTAGCCCAATTTGGCAAAGTGTACAAGATCTCAGCTTGAGATTGAAAGCATTGATGGTCCTAATTGTGAATAATAAATCCACTGTGAGAGGTCATCTGCTAGAGGTTAGGGAAAAGAAGGGGGAGAATTGTCATCCCTTTGGAAAGGTCAGCTTATAAAGACACATTAAACAGGGAAGTGATATTTGAAAGATCAGATAACCGTGAAATAGAAGAAGGTGATAAGAGGAAAGTTTAAGATTTTATCAGTATAATATATATGAAAAAAGTTAAGTATAATATATGTTCATGATGAAGGGTTACATGTGGCAATATAACTATGTTCATTATATGGAAATAAATATTAATATCAAACGTTAATGGGAAGTTTTAGAATTTTTAGGAAGTGTAATACAAACACAGACTACATCATCTCATTTTCATTAGGTACATGCTCCAATTTTCAATAAATTCATTCAGGAAGGTTAAGAGGAGGTTTTGTTTTTTGATATGATTCACTTTGTACTGTCTGTGATAGTGCTAGGCTATAAACCTATAACATATTTGAAGAGAGAGGCTGTGTTCTTCATTTAGATGCCTTTCCTAAAAGATTGAAATGTAAGAACTCAAAGAAGCAATGCTATCAAGATTTATCACAAACAAGGTATTTTCCATGCCAGCAGCCTGCTAATCTGCCTGGGGCATTATCACAACTTAGTTTAAGGTAGCAAGACAGGTTGGAAGGGCAATTAATATAGTTTAGGTGATCTTGGCTTTCAGTGGAATTATGAAGTATAAACACAGAAAATAGGAGCAGGAGGCTATTTGGCCCTTCAAGGCAGGCCCTGTGGTCCAACATTTCAACTCCCCCTCCCACTCAGCCAAGGACATGGAGGTCCTGGGCCTCCTTCACCACCGGCCCCTCACCACCCGACGCCTGGAGGAAGAACGCCTCATCTTCTGCCTCAGAACACTTCAACCCCAGGGCATCAATATGGATTCCACCAGTTTCCTCATTTCCCCTTCCCCCACCTCACCCCAGTTCCAAACTTCCAGCTCAGCACTGTCCCCATGACTTATCCTACCTGCCTATCTTCCTTTCCACCTATTCACTCCACCCTCCTCCCTGACCTAATTTTACTGCTCCTCGGATGCTGCCTGAACTGCTGTGCTTTTCCAGCACCACTCTAATCTAGAAATTGGCCCTTCAAACCTGCTCTGCCATTCAATCTGATCTTGAATGATCATCTAAATCAGTACCCTGTTCCCACTTTCTCCCAATCCCCTTGCTCCCTTTAGCCCTAAGAACTATAGCTCTTTGCAAGCATTCGATGTTTTGGGCACAGTTGCTTTCTGTGGCAGTGAATTGCACAATTTCACCATTCTCTGGGTGAAGAAATTTCTGCTCATCTCAGTCCTAAATGGCCTATCTCTTAGACTGTGACCCCTAGTTCTGGCTTCCCTGGTCATTGGAAACATCCTTCCTGTTTTTACCCTGCCTTGTCCTGTTAGAATTTTATAAGTTTCAATGAGACTCCCTTCATTCTTTGAAATTCCAGTGATTATAGTCTTAACTGAGCCAATTTATTTTCATATATCAGTCCTACCAGCCCAGGAGTCAGTCAGGTAAACCTTTGTTACACTCCCTCCATATCCAGAACATCACTCCTCAGATAAGGAGGCCAAAAGAGCAGACAATATTCCAGGTATGGTCTTAGCAAACCCTGTACAAGTGCAGCAAGATATCCCTGCTCCTGTATTTGAGTTTTCTCATTATGAAGGCCAACTTTACCGCCTGCTGCACCTACCTGCTTACTTTCAGCAACTGGTGTACAAGGACACCCAGGGCTCATTTCGCCTCATCCTTTCCCAAACTATTCACATCCTGATAATAATCTGCCTTCCTACTTTTGTTACCAAAATGGATAACCTCACATTTATCCACATTATACTTAATCTGCTATGTATATGCCCACTCATTCAACTTACCCAAATCACAATGAAACATCTCTTCATCATCTTCACATTTCACTCCCAATCCACCGTTGTATTGTTTGAAAACTAAGAGATATTATGTTTAGATCCTTCATCTAAATCACTCATATATTTTGTGAATAGCTGGGGTCCCAGTATTGATCTCTGCAGTAACCCTACTAGTCACTGGCTGCCACTGAGAAAACGATATGTGTATTCCTACTGTTTAATTCCTATCTGCCAACCAATTGCAATCCAGTTCAGTACATGACTTCCAATCCCATGGATTTTAATTTTACTCATGCTAATCTTTCATGTGGGACCTTACTGGAAACCTTCTCAAAACCCAAGTAGACCACATCCACTGGCTCCCCTTATCAATTCTACAAGGTACATCCCAAAAAATTGCAATAGATTTGTCAAGCATGATTTCCCTTTCATATATCTATGCCAGCTCTATAAATGTTGTTTTCCAAGTACTCTGCTATTTAATCTTTCATAATGGGCTCTAGCATTATCTCTATTATCAATGTCAGGCTAACTGGTCTGTAATTTTTTGTTTTCTCCCGACCTTCTTTTTCAAATAGCGGGTTTATATTAGGTACCCTCTAATCCATGAGAAATGGGGGAATAAAATAAGAAATTATGATTAAAAAAATGCGTAAAACACTGATTCATCTTCAACTGTGGCATTCAGTCTAGGTTTGACCAGGCATGAAAGTTCTGTAATTGAGGCATTGAAAAAATAATAATGTTCAGGTTTACAGGGAGAAGTTGAGAGAATGGCAAAAACAGAAATGCCCATACAGAGCCACGATGGGCTGAATGGTCTTCCTCTGAACTATAACAGTTGTGTGATTGTATTCTATGTGTTCCTTCAGTACCTGGATTGATAACTACAATGCTAAAGATTTTCCAAGTTATTACCTGGGTTGATACTTCTCAAACTTTAGCTCTTATGTGGATTAGCCATGTGAGGTTAAGCAGACAGGGTGGGTCTGGCTGGGATGCCTGTCAGAGGGTTAGAACATAGAACATAGAAAAATACAGCGCAGTACAGGCCCTTTGGCCCTCGATGTTGCGCCGATCCAAGCCCACCTAACCTACACTCGCCCACTATCCTCCATATGCCTATCCAATGCCCGTTTAACTGCCCATAAAGAGGGAGAGTCCACCACTGCTACTGGCAGGGCATTCCATGAACTCACGACTCGCTGAGTAAAGAATCTACCCCTAACATCTGTCCTATACCTACCACCCTTTAATTTAAAGCTATGCCCCCTCGTAATAGCTGACCCCATACGTGGAAAAAGGTTCTCATGGTCAACCCTATCTAAACCCCTAATCATCTTGTACACCTCCATCAAGTCACCCCTAAACCTTCTTTTCTCCAATGAAAACAGCCTCAAGTGCCTCAGCCTTTCCTCAGACTTGGTTGGTGCAGACTTGGTGGGCCAACTGGCCTCTTTCTGCACTGTAGGGAATTCTATGGTTCTAAGAACTATATCTAATTCCCTCTGCTTTGGAGTAGTCCAAAATTAAAAGCCATAAATGTAAGACATGGACACTAATAAATCTAATTTTTAAAAAATATCAGAAGAAACTTCTTTAGCGAGAGATTGGTGAGAATGTAGAACTCAACACGTGTAGTTGAGGCAAATGTATAACTGCATTTAAGGTGAAGTTGGATAATGGCATGGAATAGAACATTATGGGATTGTGAAATAGGAAAGAGGTAACAGATTTGTTAAGTTGATGGCCCTGTTTGTGATCAGTATATTCTATCCAATTTTATATGTAGGACTGAAAACACGGAGCTTAAATTTATATAAAATATTTCACAACCTCAGAAAGTTCCATGTGCTTCACAGCCAATAAATTATTTATGCCAGGTCATCTATTGCACTATTTGGAAATGCAGCAGTCAATGAACACAGGAATGAATGAATGAATGAATGAATGAAGATTCTACATACAGCAATGTGATTAGTTACCAGAATCTAATATAGATTTTAATTTCAAGTATGGAACAGACTGGCAGAAAGGCAGAATGCCACTGCAGGCCATGACTTCAGCTGTCTGGGACCCATACACTGATTACCTCCTTATACACTTCTGCCTCTCTACACCCTTCCACACCTTCAAGATTTTCCCTAAAACATACCTCTTTAGTGAAGCTTTATGATTGCTTCTTCCTAGAACCTCCTTATTTTGCTTGCCATCAATTTGGCTTTTGTCTCTGTGGAAGGATTTGAATTTGTTACATGCCTTAAAGATACACTATTCTTATTATTATGAAGCAAAGCTATTGCTTTCCAAAAAAATGTATGTGCTGAGACTGCAACAAAGCAAATAAAACCCATTGACCTCCGTTCAGTATGTTTCCTCAGTTCTCGGTAAGTTTTAAAATTGAATGTTTCATCATTGAATTGCTAGAGGCTGTATGAATGTCTCAGTATTTATATCATATTAAAAGCACTTTTTGATTCTATTGAAAGTGGTTATTGAACAATCCAAAGCACAAAACCAGGCAGAAAATTGCATGGATATTATCTATGTAATTTTGGAAAAGAAAATGTTTTGTTGCATTTATTAGGAGAGAATTGCAAGAATAGCATATTTACACTGCATGAAAAGAGAGGGACTGTTGGTTGGTAAGTTGGCTCTGATCGGTTGAGGTGCTGTCATGGAGAATCAGGAATAGGTTACTGCCAAGCTTTTGTTTAAATTTACACTCGGCAAGTTGACTCTGATTGGTCAAGACATTGCCATGATGAATGCGCTAAGAAATGCTGACTCCAAAGTTTTTGCTAGGCACAATGCATGGACATATTCTCTCTCTTCACAAATATCTATAACTTCTAGCGTACATAAGTATCCCACATTGCAAGTCTGACTATTAATTTTAAATTGGTTTAACAAGAATTCTTAGCACAGTCAGGATTGTTTAGCATTGTTATCAAAACAGATATCATATCTAATACAGGAGATTATACCGAGTTTTGCAAGCACAGGCTGATTAATTATGGTCAGTCCTCTGTCTATTGAGATCAGTCAAGGAATATCCAATTTGAACTACAGTTATTTGTTCAAACTACATTCCTTGCATCACGTCAGCACTAAAATTCATAGACAACATTACATGGTAGACACTAACAGAGTGCTGCATTTAAGCCAGTTGACATTCTGCCAACCGGGTATTCGAACAGCGTGACCATCTGGATCCTGATGCTATAACCGCAGATTCCCCCAAATCCCTACAGGTGCCTGCAGGCCAGAGCTGAACAATAAAAGGCCCAAAAGAGAAACGCAGAAATTTAGGCCCAATGCAGGATTTCATGGAATCCCTACAGTCTGAAACCATTAAGTCCACCCCAACCTTCCTGGCAGCATCCTACCTAGACCCACCCCATCCTTGTAAGCCTGCATTTTTCATGGCAATCCACCTAACATGTACCTCTTCCGACTGCGGGAGCAAACCCATACATGAGGAGAATGTTAAAACTCCAGTCACCCGAAGAGTTGGATCAAACCCAGGTCCCTTGCGCTGTGAAGCAGCAGTCCTAATCACTGAGCCACTCTTGAGGCCAAATTCTCAAAGTTTGGTTCCAGAAAATCCGGGACCGCTGGCAATCCCACTAAGAATTATTAGCCTAGTTTGTTTTTGTGCATGTGGTGTCATCTCTGGAGTGAAATAAATAAAAACCGAACGAACTGCAGATGCTATGAATCGTTAGCTCTGATTTCTCTGCACAGATGCTGCCAGACCTGCCGAGCTTTTCCAGCAACTTGTTTTTGATCCTGATAAACCTAACTCTTCTGCCTTCGAGAAGTATTTCCTGAGCTGTTACTGACACCAAATAAGAAAGACAGAAATGACACTGCGCGTGACTGAGGAACACATAAGCTTTCTCCAACAATTTCTGTTTTTTTTTGTTTCAGACTTTCTATATCAGCAGGCCTTTGTTTTATTTTAGGTTAAAAATGGTTCACTTTCTGGTGACTGTTAGCGTTGCCTATGCCTTTTCGAAATACATCGCACCTCTCCCGTACACTCCCATTGTTACACTGTTACTTTCTCTGTAACACGTGATCCAGAAAAGCCGGCTCCCTGAAGGAGAGTGACGGCTCCTTTCCGGGACGTCTTGCGGGAAGTGACGCGACGACGCCGGAAGTGGCCCCCCGTTGGGAGGCGGAGAGACCGTTGGAGTGGAAGCCATGAGTGTGCCGGCTTTTATCGACATTACCGAGGAGGACCAGGTGAGCGGGCGGCCCCGGGTGATATCTGAGTGAGCAGTATCTGAGCAGCCAGCCGATCGGTCTCGTTCGGCGCAGCCGGTCCCATCTCCCTCCGTCCACACCCCCGTGTTCTGGACTAGGAGCCTCGTGGGCCTGGGGTACGAGGAGAGGGCCAAATGGGGAGGTTTGGCCAGGCCGGCTGCTGCAGCACGGCTTGGAAACTGAACCCTGTTGTATTCTATGTTAAGGAGACGTGCATTTTTGTGGCGCCTGTCACAACCTCCGGATGTCCCCAAGAGCTTTAGAACCAGTGGCGATTTTATAAAGAGGGGGGGAGGGGTGATGGGATATTCAAAACTGAGGTAGTTTTTTTTAGCAGTAAATGAATTCAGGGTTACAAGGATAAGGCGGGAGAGTGCAGGTCAGATCAGCCGATGTTTCATTGCTGGTGCTGACTTGATGGGCTGAATGTGCTACTTCTGCCCGCTGTGTCATATAGCCACTCTTGTGGTACCTTGACGCCGGTTGTGTGATGGGGCAGTTTGGCTCAACAAGCTGAAGACCTCTATATTCCACGTGGACAGAAATTCTAAGCTACTGCGTTTACTCTGTTTCCATCTGTCTGCATAAGCTTAAGTAGCCACTATGCCTGTCACCTTCTATTGGAACACTCTGGGACAATCGTGGACATACACTTGCATTCAGTATACAGTACAATTTGGTTGATAACTTTAACTGCGATGAGCTGTGCTATCTCGAACCTTTAGAATGTGGCCTTCCTCCTCCTCGTTTTACTTTGCCATACTGGATAAACTGTTTGTCTTTAGCTAGACTAGCATGGTCTCTTCCCTGGGGTTGGGGAGTCCAGAACTAGAGGGCATAGGTTTAGGGTGAGTGGAAAGATATAAAAGAGACCTAAGGGGCAACGTTTTCACACAGAGGGTGGCATGTGTGTGGAATGAGCTGGCAGAGGAAGTGGTGGAGGCTGGTACAATTGCAACGTTTAAAAGGCATTTGGATGGGTATATGAGTAGGAAGGGTTTGGAGGGATATGAGCCGATTGCTGGCAGGTGAGACTAGATTGGGTTGGGATATCTGGTCGGCATGGATGGGTTGGACCAAAGAGTCTGTTTTCATGCTGTACATTTCTATGACTCTATGTAAAATGATTCTGTAGTTGCAGATTTGCATCAAGAATGTACTATTGCCAAGGTCAAAGATGTGACTGGAATGCCTTTGGAGCACTTAGAGTGGGGAGTGTGAACATCTCGAGGTCCTGGTCCATATTCCCATCAATTGCAAAGGAAGAAATAAGAATTAGATCTTTCAGGTACATTTTAGAGTTAGTAAGGAGGTTGTCAAAGGTAGCAATCTTTGGATTACCCCAAGTGCTAATTTGTAAGTATAGAAATAGAGTAAAGCAGATTAATTCATGTTACAGGAGGGAGAGCTCTAGACTCCTGCAGAATTAGCATCAGTTCCAGTGGAAGTGAGACTTGTTCAGGCCAATATGCTGTACCTGACAAAACTGAAAGCAATGCCTTTGTTATTTGTTAATGCTGTTGGGAAGCGTTTAAAGCAATTTGGCAGGGAAACAGTAACCAGGATGCAGCCTAAGGAAGGATAAACAAGTTTCATGAAGAATTATGAGAAACATATAGCACTAGAACAAGGTAATACCTTACAAAAAATTATTTAATAGGTCTAAATTACATTTACTGGAGAAACTCAAGTCTGGCTGCATCTATGGACAGAGAAACAGTTACCATTTTGAGTCTAGTATGACTTCGTAACTTCAGAGGAGCTCTGAAGAACAATTATACTGAACTTGAAAAATAAATCTGTTTCTCTCTCCACATATGCTACTAGACTTGCTGTGTTTATAAAACGTTGTTTGTTTCAGATTTCTGGCATCTACAGTATTTTGTTGTTAAATTAGATTTACTAAGCATATGTGTAAATGCACACAACGTGATAAATAAGTTGGAGATAGCCACTTAAGAATATAATGCCATAATAGAGACCTGGCTGAAATCATGATACTAACTATTCATGAATACAAATGATTAGATTAGATTAGGTTACAGTGTGGAAACAGGCCCTTCGGCCCAACAAGTCCACACCGACCCGCCGAAGCAAAACCCACCCATACCCCTACATTTACCCCTTACCTAACACTACGGGCAATTTAGTATGGCCAATTCACCTGACCCTGCATATCTTTGGACTGTGGGAGGAAACCGGAGCACCCGGAGGAAACTCACGCAGACACGGGGAGAACGTGCAAACTCCACACAGTCAGTCGCCTGAGGCAGGAATTGAACCCGGGTCTCTGGCGCTGTGAGGCAGCAGTGCTAACCACTGTGCCACCGTGCCGCCCAGTAAACACAGAGGAGAAACTAAAGGAGAAGGGGTGACTTTAATTATCAAGAAGATTATTACAGTCATGTAAAGATAGAGGCTGCCCTGAAATGGTAAAACATTAGATCTGTTTGGTTGGAGTTAAGCAATAGTAATACCATTACTTTAAGTGGTGTATCCTATAGGCCAAAGATCTCAAGCAAATTTGCAGAGGTACAAAAGCTACAGTAATAATGGGGGACTTTAATTATCCTAAAATACCATGATGTTGCTCTGGGGAATGAAGTGGCTTCAGTGAATGAAGTGTCAATTTGTGGGCCTTTTGGGAAAGAGTGATCACTATATCATAAGGTTGAAACATACAAGGAGCAATCCAGAATAAAAAGTGTTGGGGCCAATTCAGGGAGGTATGAATAAGTCTGTTGCAAGTAACTTGGGATCGAATATTAGCAGGCAAAGCTAAAACAATTGGCAACATTTTTTAAAAGAGCTGGTTGTCATGGAGATATGTTCCCATGGAGTGGAAACTTAGGGCAACTAACACCAGAACACAATGGATAATAAAAAATAGGAAGAATAAGAAAAATGAGAGTGCGTATGACAAATATCAGGTTGCTATTACAACTAAGAAATGGATTGAACATAGAAGGTTCAGCAGAAATGTGGAAAAATGTAAATGAGACGACGATGCATATGAGGAGGGAATGGCAGCTAATATAAAAGGTGATCTAAAATTCTTCGAAGAGCACATAAATAGTAAAAGATTTATCAGAGAAAGGGCAGCATCAGTTAGGGATTAAGTAGTATGTGGAGGTTGAGGTGCTGGATGAGCATCTATCTTTATCGAGGGCAATGATGATGCCGAAGTCATAGTGAAAGAATTGACATATTGGGTGACCTAAAACCTCATAGAAGTAATAAGCTGATGCTATTACTTGAAATTAAGTCACCAAAACTGGACAGGATATATCTTAGAATGCTATGGGAAGTAAGAATCGAAATTGAAGAGGCGTTGGCTATAATTTTTCGATGTTCCTTAGATACAGGGATGGCTGCAGAGGACAAGATTAGATTAGATTACAGTGTGGAAACAGGCCCTTCGGCCCAACAAGTCCACACCGACCCGCCGAAGCGAAACCCACCCATACCCCTACATTTACCCCTTACCTAACACTATGGGCAATTTAGTATGGCCAATTCACCTGACCCTGCACATCTTTGGACTGTGGGAGGAAACCGGAGCACCCGGAGGAAACCCACGCAGACACGGGGAGAACGTGCAAACTCCACACAGTCAGTCGCCTGAGGCGGGAATTGAACCCGGGTCTCTGGCGCTGTGAGGCAGCAGTGCTAACCACTGTGCCACCGTGCCGCCCACAAGAAAATTGAAAATGTTACATACTTGTTCAAAAAAATATGCAGGCATGAGCCATCACTTATAGGCCAGTTTGATTAACATGGTGTGATGGGAAAGATTTTGGAGATAATAAGACCATAAGACATAGGAGTGGCAGCAAGGCCGTTCGGCCCATCGAGTCCACTCCACAGAATCTAGGACAGAATTAACCAAAACTTAGATAAGTATAGTTTATTTAGGAAAGGAATACTTAAAATCTGTCTCATGTTTAACTATGTTATTGAGCTGAAAGATGAAGTAACAGATGATAATGAAGAACATATGATTGTAGTATGATAATATTGCTAGAAAAGGTAAAGACCATGGAATGAAAGGAATTCACACACTGGTGAATAACATTTAACTGTGTGAAAGTTGATTTACAGTTTGGAGAAAGGTGTACAATGGTGATCTCCAGGTGTTAGTACTACAATTAATGATCTTGATACAACAGTCGATGTTGGTGCATAAGCCAACTCTTGAGGCCTCCAGAATCAAAATAATTTGAGATAATTTGTATACTGAGTATAAAATGTGAATCATAGGTGTCACTATTTTGAAATGAAAGAAAAATATTTTACCAATAATTCACTTTAATTGATTTGGCACTGCTTAATGGATTTCATTTCACCAAAATTTTAACTATAATGAAACTTAGCAGTACAGAACTTTATTACTGATAAAAAGAGACATGTTTTTGAAGCTATTCGTCATGTGTTCATTGAAATGGAAGAACACCAAATTTCAAATTTCACTTTGTTCTGCAACTGGATGTTGATTAGTTGGGAAGTGATTAAAATCTTTGCCATGGAGAACGTACCAAAACTGGGGTGGTACAGTGGCTCAGTAGTTAGCACTGCTGCCTCACAGCGCCAGGGACCTGGGTTCAATTCCTGCCTTGGGCGACTGTCTGTGTGGAGTTTGCACATTCTCCCCGTGTCTGCATGGGTTTCCTCTGGGTGCTCCAGTTTCCTCCCACAGTTCAAAAATGTGCAGGTCAGGTGAATTGGCCATGCGAAATTGCCCATAGTGTTAGGTGCATTAGTCAGAGGGAAATGGGTCTGGGTGGATTACTCTTCGGAGGTTCGGTGTGGACTTGTTGGGCTGAAGGGCCTGTTTCCACACTAGGGGAATCAAATCTAATCTAAAACTCTTGTACTCCATGCTTTTAATTTTAAAAGGTGCAATGACTGAACATGTTCGTCTATTTTCCTGTAGAGGACTGCACCACATGTATGCTTTTCTTATTCATGATATGTGGATATTGCTAACCAGGCCAGTATTTATTGTGTCCTTAGTGCCCAGAGGGGAGTTGAGTCAACCACATTGCTGTGGATTTAGAGTCACATGCAGACTAGGGTAAGGATGACAAATTTCCTTCCATCTAGGGCATTATAGAACCAAATGGGTTTTTCTGACAATTTGCAACAGGTTCATGGTCATCATTAGACTCTTAATCTTAGATTTTTTTTAATTCAAATTCCACCATCTGCTGTGATGGTATTTGAACTTGGGTCCCTAAGACATTACCCAGATTTCTGGATTAATAGTCCCGTGATAATACAACTAGACCATAAGAATATATGTAACTTTCAGTCAGTGATGGTCTGTTTCTGTGATGTATGTGAATCACATAACAAACCCAAATAATGTTCTTAAATTGATTCAATCTAATCTTGAGCATTTTTAGTGTTGTTCGTCAAGTGTTCTCTAATCATAAGATCACATCTGATGTTAGTTTGTTAGATCCAAGCTATGTCTGTCAGAAACCACAAGTTGGCATCATATGATTAAAGAAAATAAATTGAGGTTGCACAAGATTTTAGAATCAGAATCCCTACAGTATGTAAAGGCCATTCAGCAAACAAGTCTACGCTGACCCGCTGAAGAGCTCCAATCCAGGTCCAGCTCCCCACTTATTCCCAAACTCTGCATTTACCATAACTAATCCACCTCGCCTGCACGCCCTTGGATACTAGGGGGCAATTTAGCAAGGCCAGTGCATGTAACCTGTACATCTTTGGACTGTGGGAGGAAACTGGAGCACTCAGAGGAAAGACACACAGAAATGGGGAGAATGTGCAAACCTCCATGCAACCTCCCAAGGTTGGAATCAAACCTGGATTCCTGGTGCTGAGAGGCACCACTGCTAACCACTGAGCCACCATGCCATTTTAGGATCATTTCTTGTACAGGTATAAAATTAAGCTTTCTAACATTTTTCTGTGAAGGCATTGGTATACTGCAGGTACTTCTAGGAGTTTAGAGTAATATAATGGGAAAGGACTAATAACTCTGAGCACTGTCTAAGGTTGAGCCCAATTTTTTGCATCTTTGATTCCAAACTGTTGTGATTCTGACAGGAGAAATTTGCTGGAAACCAAGCCCTACTAGTCTGAGCCTTACTAAAAATGTAAGTGTCTTGATAATCAACAATATAGTCAATTTGTTTCTCCTTATTACTCTAAAATGGAAGAGACTTTCTCTTGGTTTCTCCAGTAAATCAAAAAATTAAAATCCTTATTAGAACTGAACTTATGCTTCAAATACAGGGCCAAACTGGCTATCAACTGAGCTACTGTACAGAATTAAATAATTTCTTGTTGAACATAACACAGGTCATAGATAGGGCATGATTGTACAGTTCTGTGAAGGGACCATGAGTGGTGTGGGGCGGTGGGGAGAGGGAATAGGCAAAGAGGGAGCGACGGTTTGAGTATAAAAGATAGAACAAGTTGACATCTCTCCATTCCTTTCATTTGCTTTCAGTGAGATCTGATTGCTGTTTGTTGCAGAGCGATGAAAGATCTTCAAACTAGATTTCAGATTCAGCTGCAAAACAACTAGAAACCCTAATACTTGAAACTTGCAGGATTTACAGCTAACACTTTAATTGAAAGAGAGAGCTCCTTTCTTTGTAAACTTCTCCAGGAAATGCTCCCTACCCCTTTTCTAGTTCCCAAATTTACCAACTGTTGGAGACCATGACATGATGAATAATCGTGTATTCTTCATAACACTGTGGTTTAAGGGGAAATGGTTATTTTGCTCAGTGTATAAAATGGAGGCGTTCTGTTTGGTGGAAATATGGCTTGAATACAGATAGGGCTTTCATTTCCTGAGCAGAAGCAAAGCCTTACCAGTAACAATAGGATTCATTAGGAATGTGACTGTCATATCTACTATTTATCACAAACAAGCTGGAATTAATAATATCTTGAGAAAATATAAAGTTGTGGAGAGTTATTGATTGATTTGCAGGAAAGGAAATCAAACGGAGGGATGATGCAAGGTTTCCAGACCCAAAATAATTTTAACAAGATGAGATCATTTGGAATAATGTAAAAATCCTTGTCTTGAATCCCTTGATTGATTCTGCCTTAACCACACTCATGCTGCTTATTTCAAGTTTTAACTATTTGCTGTATATGAAGATTTTTCCTCATGCTTCCATTCCTGCTTTTGTTAATTAACTGAAATCTGTGCCATCTTCTATTCCAGTATTTATCAAGAAAACCCACATAGTAAAAGTTAAATTAGATATTTAACTGCAATTAAATTTTTTCATTCTTTGACATGCTTGTGACTTAACTCAAACCATAGGATGGCCTCCAGAGTCATGTCTTTCTGTAATTTTGGACATAAACTGAGGCTTCATTGTTTTGAGGAGGCAGTTGTGGATGTTCGGCGTCTGAATACCTGATTTTTAAATAGCTCAAAGCCCATTCACTCATTGAATTAAAATTGAACCTTGAATTTTTTGAGCTCTGGATAACTTGTGAAGTCTGAATCCAGTCCTGCTAGATATTTTAATGAATGTTAAAGGACCTCCCATCTTGTTGCTTCAAATAAATTGCAACCTCATACATGTGCAGCATCTTGAGTAAGCAACGATGGGTCTTTTCTCATTGTAAAATTTCCACATTGCTGGTTGAATTGCTTGTGCATTTTGTCAAAATATTGTTGAAACATATTCTCAATTAATCACAACAAAGATTTAATGATATTATATCACACAGCTAAATCTTATCATTCAAACTATAGATAGCAGTTCACCAAATAAGGAGCCAATTAAATGTTTTCTTGAGTGAAAGGAAGAACAATTTTATTATTTGTTGGTCCTGACAAAAACAAAGACACAATATAAATTGCGCGCACAAACTCTGACACAAAATTTAAAAAGCAATAGTGTCCAGTGTGAAATCAAGTTTATCCAGTTTAAAGATCTTAGTGTGTCCTTGTGGAGTTATGCTGTAATCTGAGACTGTGATTGGTTGGGGGTGTGGATCATTTGCAGCTATGAATACTGTAATATCTTTGTGACCTTGGTGTTCCAATTTCTCTTCTCTTTTTGCAATATCACTGGTGCTTTGACCTTTGCAAAGGAGAGAGATTCCAATCCCTGCACTGCTTTTTATAAAAAAAACAAACTCCCTGAGAGATTGTTGGTTTGTGTATTTTAGTGTCTAATTAACTTAATGACATGTCAATTGCTGATGCTGAAGTTTGTTCAGATTTGTGATTACAGAGCTAATTGGTTACAGGTGCATCAGACACCCTCGCTAATTCTGAGAGAAGTTTCCTTACTTTCACAATGTAAGATATGAGGAGGTTGTGGGTTTCTGAAAATAAATTCAAAGCCTCTATAAATTGTTCCCAGGCCTCTGAGCTTCGATCCTACCTGAAGTCAAAAGGAGCTGAAATTTCTGAAGAAAACTCTGAAGGTGGACTACATGTTGACTTGGCACACATAATCGAAGTTTGTGATATCTGCTTTAAAGAAGATGACAAAGGTTTGTTTTACTCACTTATCATCTGGTTGACTTTAAATGTTATTGTTATTTCTGTTTAAGGATCTTGATTCTGAGCGATGATTTCTTCAAAGGGCATTGATGAAACATTGAGATAGGCTGAAGCATTATGCTTACCTGACAGTCAGGTCCATTGAGGTTTTTGTTACTCTGTTTAATATTTTTTATTTCTTTATGCAGATGTGGAGAGTGTAATGAACAGCATTGTGTCTCTTCTCCTTATTCTGGAGACTGAAAAGCAGGAAGCACTGACTGAAAACTTATGTGAGAAACTGCTGAAAGCTTGTGATGGTGAGAGATCATCTCTCCGACTGCAGTTGTAAGTATACCATTTACCTTGAGTTCAATAATTCCAATAAAACAGCTTACTCTATAGCCAAATTCCTTCACCTAACTTTAGAAGACGTTAGTCTTTGTCTTGCCTGACAGTTATTTCCCAACATTTGTCATCCTTGAATAAGGAAGACACGCATGAGAATTCCTAGAATCATGGAATTCCAATCGGAACTCTATCAACAAACACATTGACTTGGACCCCATTTACCACCCCCTGAGAAAAAGAACAGGAAATGACTTCACCATAGGAAATGACATCACCAACCCAAGGAAACTCAAACATATAAATAGAAAGTAGGAAATATCAGTGGTGCTTCGTCTGGAGGCTCACTGAAGATGTTCCCAATATGGTGATGAAATGTCTGAAAATGAACCTTCCGCAAACCTACACCCAGAACCTCAACCTGAGCTACAAATCTTCTCAAAACTCGCAGTGAGCTTCACTGCCTGGCCAGCACTTATTTTTTTCCTGGTTGCCTTTGAGAAAGTGGTGGTAAGCTGTCTTTTTGAATCATTGCAGTGCATCTGATAGGGATTTATCCACAATAACATTCAGGAGGGAATTCCAGGATTTTGACCCAGCAACAGTGAAGGAATGGCGATATATTTTCAAGTCAGGATGGTGAGTGGCTTGGAGGGCAGCCTGTAGTTGGAGGTGTTCCCATATATCCACTGCCCTTGTCCTTTTACATAAAAGTGGTTGTGGGTTTGGACTTTGCTGCCTAAGGATTTTTGGTGAATTTCTGCACTGCATGTTGTAGATAGTACACACTCTGTTGCAACTGAACAACATTGGTGGTGGAGTGGATATTTGTAGATGTGGTGCCAATCAAGTGGGCTGCTTTGTCCTGGATGGTGTCAACCTTCTTGAGTGCTGTTGCAGATGCACCCATCAAGACAAGTGGAGAGTATTCCATCACACTCCTCACTTGTGTTTTGGAGATGATGGGCATGCTTTGGGTGGTCAGGAGGAGAGTTCCTGACCGTGGTGTTGCTGGCATCTGACCACCTCTTGTAGCGACTGCTTGTGGTTTGAGTGTCTGGTCAATGATAACCCTGAGGATGTTGATAGTGTGGGGGCACAAGATGTTCAGTGATTGTGACGCCATTGAGAGGTGTGTTTGCCCCAATACCCATTGATTCCAATTTTGTTACATGTCTTTGATACTTCACTCTGTCGAATGTGGCCCTGATTGAAAAGCTGTCACTCTCACCTCACCTCTGGAATTCAGCTGTTTTTTTTCATGTTCAGGACCTGAGTGCCCTTGGTGGAACCCACATTGGGTGTCACTCACCAGGTTATTACATGAGCAGGTGCTGGTTGCTAGCACTGTTGATGACACCTTTCCTAACTTTCCTGATGATCTAGAATAGACTGATGGGTGGTAATTGGCTGAGTTAGACATGTTCTTCTTTTTATGTACAGGACGCACCTAGGCAAATATCAGGTAGATGCCAATAAGTGTTCAAAGTTTGTGCGAAGATTTGTAGCTCGGGTGCTCGTTGTTGTGGTTCTGTTCGCCGAGCTGGAAGTTTTTGTTGCAAACGTTTCGTCCCCTGGCTAGGCGACATCATCAGTGCTGGGTACCCAATATACCAACCACGACAGCGGACAGCTGAAACTGACAACCGGAAGCGGCAGGGACAGATGCCAATGTTGAAACTGTACTGGAAGAACTTGGCTAGGGGAGTGGCAAGTTCTGGAACAAAAATCTTCAATACTATTTCCAGAATGTTGTCCAGGCCTTTGGCCTTTGTGGTATCCTGTGCCTCCAATCTTTATGTGATACCATGTGGAGTGAATTGAATTAGCTGAAGACTGGTATCTGCAATGCTGGGGACCACTGGAGCAGGGGACCACTGGAGGAGACTGCGGTGGACCATTCACTCAGCACTTTCTGCTGAAGATTACTGCAAATGCGTCAGCCTTATCTTTTTGCGTTTGACTCTTCCATCATGGAGGATGGGGATATTTGGAGAGCCGTCACCTCCTATGAGTTGTTTAATTGGCCATCACCATTCCCAATTTGGATGTGGCAGAACTGCAGAACTTGGATCTGATACAATTGTGGGATTGTTTAACTTTGTTTACATTTTTTGCTTACGCAGTTTGGCAGGCAAGTAATCCTGCTTGATAGTTTCACCAGGTTGACACCTCATTTTTAGGTTTGCCTGTTGCTGCTCCTGGCATACCTTTCTGCACTCTCCATTGAACCAGGCTTGATTCCCTGGCCTGCTGGTAATGGTTGAGTGGGGATCATGCGAAGTCATGAGTTTACAGATTGTGCTGGAATATAATTCTGCTGTCAGTGGCCCACAGTGTCTCATGGATGCTCAGTCCTGCGTTGCTAGATCTGTTCAAAGTCTGTCACGTTTTGCACGGTGATAGTGATTCACAACACGATGGAGGTTTTGCTCAATGTAAAGATGGGACTTTGTCTCCACAAGAACTGTGCGGCGGTCACTGTTACCAATACTGAAATGGACAGATGCATCTGCAGCCGACAGATTGGAAAAGGTGAGGTGGAGTATGTTTTACCCTCTTGTTGGTCCTCTCACCAGCTGCTGCAGACCCAGTCGAGCAGCTATGTCCTTGAGGACCTGACCAGCTGGATTAATAATGCTGCTGCCAGGCCACTGTTGATGTTGGACATTGAAATCCCCTACCCAGAGTACATTTTGTGCCCTTAATTTCCTGTTCCTCAGGTGCTACCTGACCTGCTGTACTTTTCCAGCACCACTCTGATCTAAACTCTGGTTTCCAGCATTTGCAATCCTCACTTTCGCCTAGTTGATATTTCCTGCTCCTCAGATGCTGCCTGACCTGTGCTTTTCCCCGCACCACTCTGATCTAAAATATGTAGGAATGAGCAGGCGGTTATCATGCCCATGGTTAACCTGAAACTTAGCGACATCATGGGGTCTGCAGTAAATGTTGGGGACTCCCAGGGCAACTCCCAACTGTGTGCACTGTGTTGTCACATCTGCTGGATCTGTCCTTCCAGTGAACTGGACATATCCAGAAATCTGGGACTTTGTCTCAAGTATGCTACTATTGAAAAATGTGGTGCTGGAAAAACACAGCAGGCCAGGCTGCATCCAAGGAGCAGGAGAATCGATGTTTTGGGCATAAGCCCTTCTTCAGGAAGGGCTCAATCCTGAAGAAGGGCTTATGCCCAAAACGTCGATTCTCCTGCTCCTCGGATGCTACCTGGCCTGCTGTGTTTTTCCAGCACCACATTTTTCAACTCTGGTAGTCCAGCATTTGCAGTCCTCACTTTCTCCAAGTATGATGCTGTGACTATGTAGGCTGTAGCTTGATTAGTCTGAAACAGCTCTCCCAATTTTGGGATTAGATCCAGAATGTTAGTAAGGAAGACATTTTAGGGTCAACAGGACTGTTGGACTACCTGGCACCAGAAAAGATAACAGCAGAAACAGCAGTTTCTGCTGTTATCTTTTCTGGTGCCAGGTAACCCAACTGACTTCATTTTTTTTGATACTTCATAGCAGTTGACACAACTGAATGGCTTGCTAGGCCATTTCAGAGGGCAGTGGAGAGTCAGCCACGTTGCTGTGGTGCTGGAGTTATCTGTGGGCCAGACCAGGTGAGAATGGCAGATTGGGAATGTGTTGCTGGAGAAGCGCAGCAGGTCAGGCAGCATCTAGGGAACAGGAGAATCGACGTTTCGGGCATTAGCCCTTCTTCAGGAATGAGGAAAGTTTGTCCAGCAGGCTAAGATAAAAGATAGGGAGGAGGGACTTGGGGGAGGGGCGTCGGAAATGTGATAGGTGGAAAAAGGTCAAGGTGAGGGTGATAGGACAGACCTGGAGTACTGTGTGCAGATTTAGTTTCCTTAATTAAGAAAGGATGTACTGGCACTGGAGGGGGTGCAGAGGAGGTTCACTAGGTTGATTCCGGAGTTGAGGGGATTGGCTTATGAGGAGAGGCTGAGTAGACTGGGATTATAGTCATTGGAATTCAGAAGAATGAGGGGGGCGGATCTTGTATAAACATATAAAATTATGAAGGCTCCAATATAGAGGAGGCCACATCGGGTGCAGAGGATGCAATAGATGATATGTGTGGAGGTACAGGTGAATCTGTGGCGGATATGGGAGTTTCCTTTGGGGCCTTGGAGGGAGGTGAGGGCGCGAGTCTTGCACCTCCTGCGGTTGCAGGGGAGGGTGCCGGGAGTGGAGGTTGGGTTGGTGGGGGGTGTGGATCTGACGGGGGAGTCACGGAGGGAGTGGTCTTTACGGAATGCTGATAGGGGAGGGGAGGGAAATATATCCTTGGCGGTGGGGTCCGTTTGGAGGTGGCGGAAATGACGGCGGATGATGCGCTGTACATGGAGGTTAGTGGGGTGGTAGGTGAGGACCAGTGGGGTTCTATCCTGGTGGCGGTTGGAGCGGCGGGGTTCAAGGGCGGAGGGTCGGGAAGTGGAAAAGATGCGGTGGAGGGCATCGTCGATCACGTCGGGGGGGAAAGTTGCGGTCCTTGAAGAAGGAGGCCATCTGGGATGTGCGTTTTTGGAACTGGTCCTCCTGGGAGCAGATGCGGCGGAGTCGAAGGAATTGGGAGAATGGGATGGCGTTTTTGCAGGGGGCAGGATGGGAGGAGGTGTAGTCCAGGTAGCTGTGGGAGTCGGTCGGTTTGTAGTAGATGTCCGTGTTGATTCGGTCGCCTGAGATGGAAATAGAAAGGTCGAGGAAGGGGAGGGAGGAATCTGAGACTGTCCAGGTGAATTTGAGGTCGGGGTGGAAGGTGTTGGTGAAGTGGATTTCCTACCATGAAGGACATTAGTGAACTCTGTGGGTTTTTTCCAACAATCGATAATGATTTCATGGTCATCAGTAGATTCTTAATTCCAGATTTGTTTATTGATTTCAAATTCTGCCACCTGCCTCAGTGGGTTTTGAACCTGGATCCCCAGAATATCAGCTGAGTTTCTGGGTTAATAGTCTAGTGATAATATCACTCTTGTACTCTTCCTTGGCTGAGATTGGAAAAAGACATTTTTCTACATCACCTGATACATTGTGACATAGACGTGCTCGATGCCGAAACAACTTGGGGAATTGTTCATTTTCTGAAAAGACTAAATATTTCTTTCAAAAAGTTATTGCAAGTAATCATTATGATCCATTTTTAAAATGCTGTTTTGTATTTATTGCTATGTGATGTAAATGTTGGTCTTTTTCTAATTAGGCTACGTAATCTTTTTCATGGAATGGAGGAGAATGCTCCTGCGAGATACATTGTGTACTGTAGTCTCATCAAGGTGGCATCATCCTGTAATGCTATTCAGTATATTCCTTCTGATCTTGATCAGGTGAGTCACCGCTTTACATATGCTTGTCATTAGTGCCATTTGCTGGTGTCTGTCTGAGCAAGGTAAAGTGGAGAAAATTCTTTCGGACCATTCCCAATATTTTTGGAGGCAGAGTATTCACCATGATGTTTCACTGAATGTGCTAAATCAGGTGCATGCACTTTGCAGCACTGGTATTGTTCTGCTACTGGAGGAATCTCTTGTGGCTGGTTTTGAAGGAGGCATTTTCAATATTGATGTTTATACTGAGGCAGAAAGTATTGTTTAAGGCGGAACGTATGGATTACTTACTTTCACACACTTACTTTTGGTATGTTGGTTGTGTATCAATAATATCAGATGTTGAAATTTCTTGCTGGCTGCCATTACATCTCTACAATGAATGCATTGGCAAAAATCAGTCATTTTGTTAATGATTTTCACGTAGGTTCGTAAATGGATATCAGACTGGAACCTCAGTGTAGACAAGAAACATCATGTACTCCGATTGCTTTATGAAGCCCTGGTGGACTGCAAAAAAAGGTATTTGGATTTAGTCAAGAAAAATAAATTAATTACAGAAGACAGTGCAGTACAATGTTTTCTAACCTTGAGACTTTTGGGTTATGTGGGTAAACTAAGTCAAGCTATGGAGCAGTTTTCTCTATCAATAGTATTGTACTACAGGTAAGAGGCCGTGATTGGCTCCTATTTTGACTCTGTCAGTCTCAAACAATAAATGGTTTTCTGGATTTTAGAGTGCAGCTGTATTTTTAGACTTCAGTTACTTGGTTAACTAGATCAGATATAAAGAGTAAGAAAGGGGAATTTTGTTCCCCAAAACCCAGAAAAATGAATGTGATAACAAACATGCATAAACACAGGAGTTGAACTATTAAAAGGGAGAATATCTGATACAGACAGGGAGAAATAAAGCTGCATAGTTTCAAAGACCTTAGTTTTTGAACTATTAGATTTTAAACCTGAATTCAGTTATTCAATTATTTACTCATATTCTGCAGCAGTGGCAAAGTGCGTAGATCTTGTTCTCCGTGAACGGTTGTTATCTCAAATTACATTTTTACTGGACACTGATTTTGAGGTTGCAAGAGAGAGGGGCTTGTTGCCTTGTTGGTATCAGTTCCTATTTATTTTTCTTTCTCCACAGCTCAGAGCAGTTGTTCATATAGGTCCATTTGTGTATTTCTGAATCTGCTTCATTGTCCTTCTCAATTGACAGTTGAAGATAGTTCTTTGCCCAATACGTACAACTTATAACAAAAGCCTGAACTAAACAGGAAATGCAGGATTTCTTGATACTGTTCAGTAATATTTCAGTTTATAGATAAAATGGCAATCTTTGTAGACTGTTTTAATTTATTACATATGGGCTCTCTGGGTTTGCCTCAATCCATGGTCAGGTATTTGCAGAAACCATTTAGGTTATTATGTGTCATTTTTAAAAGCCATTCTCTGGTATTAAAATCAGATGATGGAAATTGAATATTAGCAATCCATGTTAGGTTCTTCGAACAGGTCGAATAGTCTTATGACTTAATAATCTCCATGATTCATTTTTGTGTTATCTGTTAAATCAGTGAAATGTATGAAATGTTGAAAAGTACTTTCTCAGTATCTACTTATTTTAAATATCGTTATCCAAGTATATGGTGTGTTGTTTCCCTGGTGCTAGGATCAAGGATGTCTCAGAGAGGGTGCAGAATGTT
This sequence comes from Chiloscyllium plagiosum, assembly GCF_004010195.1. NCBI lineage: Eukaryota > Metazoa > Chordata > Chondrichthyes > Orectolobiformes > Hemiscylliidae > Chiloscyllium > Chiloscyllium plagiosum. Next base: position 22,993,652 of record NC_057725.1, on the reverse strand, counting down.
CTCACGATGGAGAGGGGCCAGCAGGAGGTCATTGTCCACATTGAAACCAACGACATTGGAAGGGAAAAGGTTGAGACTCTGAAGGGAGATTACAGAGACTTAGACAGAAATTTAAAAAGGAGGTCCTCCAGGGTAGTAATATCTGGATTACTCACAGTGCTACGAGCTAGTGAGGGCAGGAATAGGAGGATAGAGCAGATGAATGCATGGCTGAGGAGTTGGTGTATGGGAGAAGGATTCACATTTTTGGATCATTGGAATCGCTTTTGGGGTAGAAGGG
>NC_057725.1:22973914-22990502 GCF_004010195.1 Chiloscyllium plagiosum | reverse complement strand
TTTTCCCTGGGATCGGGAAGTCCAGAACTAGAGGGCATAGGTTTAGGGTGAGAGGGGAAAGATATAAAAGAGACCTAAGGGGCAACTTTTTCACGCAGAGCGTGGTACGTGTATGGAATGAGCTGCCAGAGGATGTGGTGGAGGCTGGTACAATTGCAACATTTAAGTGGTATTTGGATGGGTATATGAATAGGAAGGGTTTGGAGGGATATAGGCCAAGTGCTGGCAGGTGGGACTAGATTGGATTGGGATATCTGGTTGGCATGGACAGGTTGGACCGAAAGGTCTGTTTCCATGCTGTACATCTCTATGACTTTAAATATGTTGATATGTGTAGTTTGGGTGAAGGTTCTGCTCAGTTTACCTGATTTTGGACAAAGCAACCTCTATAAAGGACACTAATATTGAGCGAATCTGTTGCTATGTACAACCATTGGCAGGAAACAATTAAAACACTTCTTCATATATTTCCTTTTGCAACTTCTGGCTCACTGTCTGGATGTCATAATTGTCACTTGCCAGTTGAATCCTGGAATTGCAATTGCTGTTTTATTTTCCCTTGGAAATAGTTGTCTTATCTCTACTGACGTTATTCTTAAAATTCCTTGCCCCTAACTTTGCAGTTTCCTGCACAGACTTTGCTCTTACTTAGAGCTGAGCTGTTCAGTGGTGATGTGAAGAAGCACTTCTTCACGTAAGGGTAGTGGAATTCTGTGATACTCCCCTCTCCAGAAAAAACTGGCTGTCAATTGACTTTTTAAAATTCATTTTCTTGACATCTTATCTGAACTGGAAGGCCTCTTCTGTGAGGCCCCTAATACAAATCCAACAATTTCACACTATTTCTGACTCCCACCTTCACCAGATACATATTGGAATTAAGAGAATAGAGATGCTAGCAGAGACAAAAGTTTTTTTAAAAAAAACAAAGCTCAAGTGAAAATTGAAAATACCCTTTCCCTTAGGACTGTTGTAATACTTGGTTCAAATTGAACAGGTTTTTGAAATGTTAATCTTTAGAGTTATCTAGTCATTTATCTGCAATCCTAAAACCTTTCACAGAGGAGTATTAAACTGCAGCTGCGCTTCACGTGAGCAAAAGTATAAATAGTCGAGACAGAGCACACCAGAATTCTTAAAAATAAGAATTCAAAATATAAAGTACCCATAAAGATTAAATAGGAAGAAATGCAATGATTTTTATTTGACAGAAGAGTGTCCATGTCTGTCTTTCATTGGATGATGTAAAGTCTGTTGGACTTACAGTGCTCCTTCAGTGAGTTTAAAATAGTTACAAATATCGTGCCATTCAACAAATATACAGATACCAGTTGCTATAATTTGTGTTTAATTCTTCAGTTTCTGTTGGCATCTAAGTTCTCATGGGTATAGGTTTATACTAGTTAAGTGACAGAAAATTGTGGGCTAGCCAATTGAAGGTCCACTCATCAAATGAACTGCTCCTAAATCAGTATTTATTATACATCTGCCTAACTGTTTCATGCAGTTATGACCAATATTGTCAAACTTAGAAATTGCTGCAGGTTGACCAATCCAATGGACTGATGTGTGTGCATTGGTTAGTAAGTTAGAGCGACCTCCTTAATTTCCCTTTCCTTTCACTGAACTGTGTGAAATGTTTATCCAACCTCTGCTATATATGTTCTTGTGATAAAGTATTCTAATTTCTCCCTTCATTTATCTAATGCTACTCCTGACTTTCATATCCAATTGCTGTCAATTCACAATCAATTTGTTGTCAAACTTTACATGATTTTCATAAATTTTACCCTTCCGCCCATTAATTTTCAGAAGAGGCCTATTTAGCTTAATTCAATTTGTATACTGAACTATACATTAAAACCAAACACACTGTGCCAGTTAAACAATGAGTTGAAATGAGATTGGGAGAGGGAAATAAAAAAGGGTAATTAATTAACCAAGTTAGTTATGGAGGCTGCACTCTGTCTCCGAGTTCTTCCATACAGCGTTTTATTATTTGCAAGATTGAATTTCTGCATTTCAGATGGGGTTGATTAGTCCTCAAATGAAACACAGTCCCTTTTTGTGTGCTGTGCAAGATTATCAGAGTGTGTAATGGTCCAAATCAACAAGTGCAACAACCACAATGTCAGAGTGGTATGGTATGAGAGGTTTGCAGCATAATGTGACATTTTCTGTGCAATTTCTTGCCCATTTGGTCAGAGCTGGATTACTAAAGACCCCAGAGTTAACTGCCTCCATCATATTTGTGTGCGTAGACTGGGGACAAACGTTTTTTTTAAATCTACATATTAATATTTCTTTCCTTGGTTGCATTAATGTGGAAAACATTTTGTAAATTTGCTGTTGAGGGTGCAAATATTGTTGGCAACCCCCATTATTTATTGACCATCCTGAATGTTGATGTTGAGCTCCTGTTACCTTTAACTGCTGCTGTCTATTTGCTGGAAAAACACTTGTTAGAGAGAGAGTTTCACAACTTTGACTCAGCAATGAGAAAGAAATGGTAATAGAGTTTATAAAGTCATCTTTATTTGAAGAACTTTCAGATGGTGCTGTTGCCTTGTATCTGCTGTCCTTGTACTTATACGTGGTGAAGATTATGGGATTGGAGCTACACACACACAGGCAAGTGGGAATCATTGTTATTCCTTACCTGTGTTTTGGAGATGATGGGCAATCTTTGGGAAGTTGAGAGTTACTTGTCACAGGATCCCAAGCCTCTGACCTGCTGTTTAGTTACAGTATTTATATTATTGATTCAAGTAAGTTTCTAGATTATGGTGATCCCTAGGATTTCAGCGATGTTTATGAATGCTTTTGAATGTCATGAGATGGTTCGATGCTCTTTTGTTAATAAGTTGCTAGGTATGGTTATCAGCTCCAGTTTGAATGTTGTGTAACATCTGCTTCAGTATCTGAAGCACTGTTAGTGGTACAGGACACAGTGAAGTCATTAGAGAGTGCCCTCACTTTCTCCCTTATCATGGAGAGCAGTCATTGATGAAGCAATGATAATGATTGGGTTTAGAATACTACCCAGAAGCGTTCCAATCTATGAGCTAGGTAAGCCTGGGTTCAAAATCCACCTCATCCAGACCTGTGTCATAATGTCTCTGTGTTAATTTAAAAATGTGTCCTGAGGAGTTCCCTGGAGCTGAAATAATTGACTTCATAGAATCTTTACAGTGTGGAGGCAGGCCATTTGGCCCATTGAGTCCACATTGACCCTCTGAAGAGAATCCCACCCAGACCTTGGTTGAAGAGTTATTGCAAATGCTTCAGTCTTTTTCATTTATATACTGGGCTCAATCATTGAGGATTGTTTGTGGAGCACCACTTTCAGGTAGTTATTTAACAGTCCACCTCATTAATGATTGGATTGAATCTGATCCGTTAGTTGGGGGAATGCTGATCTCTTTCTGCTGTCTCACATGCATGTAGTCCTGTGTTGTAGGTTCACTCGGTTGGGACTTTTTTTTAGGTATGTTTGTTGCTGCTACTTGCACACATACCTCATTGGATGAAGATTGATTCCCTGGCTTGATATGTTTGTAGAGCGACGGATATTCTGGGCAATAAAGTTGAAAACAATTCTCCTATTGATGGACCACAGGATCTCCTGAATGTCAATTTAGAACAGCACAATCTGGTTTGAATCTATCCCATTTAGCATGATGGAAGTGCTTCACAACCCAGGATGGATGTCCTCAGTGTGAAGACAAGCTTTGATCTCTAAAGGATGTGCAGCAGCCACTCCTACCAGGACTGTAATGGACATATGCATCTTTGGATAAATTGATGAGAACACGATGAAGTAGATTTTTGCTGCAGGCCCAGACTGGCAGATATGTCTTCAGGACTTTCACAATTGGAGCTACTGACATTAATCTTCCTCCCTGGTGTATATTCTTACTACCTTCTTGCAAGTGCTTTACAACATGACAGAAAATGGATTTATCAACTGAAAGAAGGTGATTTGTAATAACCAGAAGAAGATTTTGTTTTCCAAATTTAGATTTGACCTGATGTTATGAACTTCATGGGATTTGGAGTCAACATTCAGTACTCCTAGGGTTGCACCCTGTTAAATATATCATTGTGATGGTACCTCTGCTGGTTCTGTCCTGCTGACGGTGTAAGGCATACTGAAGTGTGTTTATTCTAATATTCATGGTTTGTATAATGTAGGATTTGGTTAGTAGGACCATGTCAGGACTGGACTCTGGAGTATCTTCCCAATTTTGCTAAAACTCCCAGATAGTGAGGACTAATTTGTTAGGTTATTGAGGCTTAATGTAGTTTTGGTCCATTCATTTATGGTTTACTTGATGCAAGTGATATCATACAATTTGGTAGCTTGTTAGGCTGTTTTAGAAGACACTTAAGAATCAGCAACATTTTAATTGGTCTGGGGTGATATTTAAACTTAGACTGGCTAAGAATTTTTTTTCACTCGGGGAAGTGGCTGCCGCTGGCTGGGCCAGTATTTATTGCCCATCCCTTGTCCCTGAGAAGGTGGTGGAGTGCTGCTGCCTTGAAATATTGCAGTCCAATTGGTGAAGGTAGACCCACATTGCCATTTTGGAGGGTGTTCCAGAATTTTGACGCAGCATCATTGAACGAATGGAAATGTATTTCCACGTAAGACTGATCGGTGGAATTTGCAGTTGGTGGTATTCCCGTTCATCTGCCCCCTGCCCTTCTATATGGTAGTGATCTTGAATTAGGAATCTACTGTCTGAGGATCTTGGGTAATTTCTGCACTGCATCTCCTCAATGGGAGACACTTACTGAGCATCATTAGTGGAGGGAGTGAATGTTTGTAGGTATGGTGCTGGATTGCTTTGTGCTGAATGGTGTCCGGCTTCTTGACTGTTGTAACTCATTGAGGCAACTCATTTCCTGCTGTGAAGGGCATTATTGAAAAACCCATCTAGTTCACAAATGATTGTGATACTAACGTGAGACAGCTTTTATTGTGATTTCACATTTTGTAATGAATAGAATCACTTGATTAGAAGAAATTAATTGCAGAAACTCAAAGCTGGTTTACTCAGTCAACTCTTTTTTTTATATGGATAGTAAAGCTGTGAAGTATATCTGGATTCCATCAGTTTAATCTTTTAACGAGTTGCTTTATTTGATTTCTCAAGAAAAGTCCTAAAATTAATAGTAGCACAATCACCACTGGCTCTTGAGCTGCTTCAGATATTCTGTACCAAGCATAAGTGGAAAGTCTGTAAATGTTTAAATGTTCCTTATTTCTATTTTTTGAATATATTTGTTCCACATAGGGAGTGACACTGCAAGTGCTGAGATGCAGAACTTGCACATCAAAGGGTTGAAATAAGAACAATGCTTGAGCAGCTTATCGCTGTCATCTTGTGCCCACGATGTGTTGCTTGGTTCGAATACAATCTAGACTATCATCTTGTCGATTGTATCGAAGCTTAGTGCCTTATCAAAAGAACAGCAATTCTTCCTGAACAAGGGGACACGCATTAGAGCTTGGCCATTTAGGGGTGATATCAGGAAGTATTGCATTAAACACAAGAAAGTGGAAATCTTTCCCCACCTCAAACAATATGGAAGTTTAAGGTTTATGGGTTTTTTTAAATTGCAAGTGATAGTATTTGTTTGTTTAACAGTATTAACAAATCAAATTGTCTCAGTTGGTAGCACACTTTCTGTTGAGTCAGCAGCTTTTAAATTTGAACACCTACTCTGGGGCTTGAGCACAAAGTCAAAACCAGCATACCACTTTGTCGTGTCTGAAAACCCATCTTTCAGAAGTGGCATTAAAACAATGCTACCTCTACCCTCTAATGCAGATGTAACTCCTGACACTATTTTGGAGGAGAGCTGGGTGGTTATCCTTTGTGTACTGGTTAATAAGTCAAGTCATCATCACGGAAGCTAGTCATTCCTGCATTCAGGTGTGGGAGCTGGTTGGCCACTGCATTTTCTGTATTACAATACTTCAAAAGTGCTGTAATTGAACGTAGAACAGGACAGCACAATTCAGGCCTTTTGGCCTTGATGTTGTGCTGACCTTTTATCCTACTCTGAAATCGAACTAACTTACATTCCCTTCATTTTACGATCATCCATGTGCCTATCCAACTGTTGCTTAAATGTCCCTAAAGTATCTGACTTTACTACCACAGCTGGCAGTGCATTCTACACATCCACCATTCTGTGTAAAGAACCTACCTCTGACGTCTCCCCTAAATCTTCCTCCAATCATCTTAAAATTATGCCCCCTTGTGATAGCCATTTTCGCCCTGGGAAAACATCTCTGGCTATGTCTCTCATCATCTTTGTACACCTCAGTCAAGTCACCTCTCACCCGTCTTCACTCCAATGAGAAAAGCCCTAGCTCCCTCAACCTTTCTTCATAAGACCTGCCCTCCAGTCCAGGCAGCATCCTGATAAATCTCCTCTGTACCCTCTCAAGAGCTTCCACATCGTTCCTATAATGAAGCAACCAGAACTGAACGCAATATTATAAGTATGGTATAACCAGGGTTTTATAGAGCTGTAGCATAACCTTGTGGCTTTTAAACTTGAACTACTGTGATAATGAAAGCCGATGCACTGTACATCTCCTTAACAACCCTATCAACTTGGGTAGCAACTTTGAGGGAGCTATGGATGTGGGACCCCCAAGATCCCTCTGTTCCTTCACACTGCCAAGAATCCTGCCTTTAACCCTGTAATCTACATTCAAATTTGACCTTCCAAAATGAATTGCTTCACACTTTTTTCTAGGTTGAACTCCATCTGCCCCTTCTCAACCCAGCCCTTGCATCCTGTCAATATACAGTTGCAACCTGCAACAGCCCTCCACACTATCCACAACACCACCAACCTTTGTGTCATCGGCAAACTTACCATCCCACCCTTCTACTTCCTTATCCAAAACATTTATAAAAGTCGCAAAGAGCGGAAGTCCTAGAACAGATCCCTGTAGAACACCACTGGTCACCAAGCTCTAGGCTGAACACTTCCCACCTACTATCACCCTCTTTCTTCTATGGGCCAGCCAATTCTTTATCCAGACAGCCAAATTTCCCTATATACCATGCCTTATTACTTTCTGACTGAGCTTACCATGGGGAACCTTATAAATACCTTACTAAAATTCATGAAGACCACATCCACTGCTCTACTTTCATCAATGTATTTTGTCATATCCTCGAAGAATTCAATAAGGCTTATGTGGCATGACTTGTCTCTCTCAAAGCTGTGCTATCTCCACTCAAGCTATGCTTTTCCAAATAATCATGAATTTTGTCTCTCAGAATCCTCTCCAATAATTTGCCCACCACTGACGTAAGCCTGATTGGTCTGTAATTCCTAAGGTTATTCCTATTCCCTTTCTTGAACAAGGAAATAACCTTTGCCACCCTCCAAACATCTGGTACCACTCCAGTGGACAGTGAGGACACAAAGATCATGAAAGGCACAAGGCACAGCATTTTCTTCCCTTGCTTCCCATAGTAACCTTGGGTGTATCCCGTCTGGCCCAGGGACTTATCTATCCTCGTGTTTTTCAAATTTTCCAGCACAAGCTCCTTCCAACATCAACCTGTTCAAGCACATCGGCTTATTTCACGCTGCTCTCACAAATGACAAGGTCCGTTTCACTCGTGAATACTGAAGCAAAGTATTCATTAAAGATCTCCCCTACCTTCTCTGACTTCAGGCACAAGTTCCCTTCATTATCCCTGATTGGCCCTATCCTCACTCTGGCCATCCTCTTGTTCTTCACATAAGTGTAGAAGGCTTTTGGGCTTTCCATAATCCTACCAGCTAAAGCTTTTTTATGCCCTTTTCTAGCTCTTCAGTTTCTTCCTGGCTAGCTTGTAACCCTCTAGAGCTCTGTCTGATCCTTGCTTCCTCAATCTTAAGTAAGCTTCCTTCTTCCTCTTGACTAGATGTTCCACATCTCTTGCCATCCAAGGTTCCTTCACTTTACCATCTCTTCCTTGCCTCAGTGGGGCAAACTTATCTAGCACTCACAGCAAGTGCTCCCTAAACAATCTCCACGTTTCTGTTGTGCACTTCCCTGAGAATATCTGTTCCCATTTTATGCTCCACAGTTCCAGCCTAAAGCACTGTAATTCTCCCCCAGTTAAATACTTACCCATACTGCCTGCTCCAATCCCTTTCCATGACTAATGTAAAGGTCAGGGAGTTGTGATCACTATCATAGAAATGCTCTGCCACTGAGAGCTCTGACTTCTGGTATAGTCTGAGCACCAAATCCAATATGGCCTTCCCTCTAGTTGGTCTATCTACATAGTGAGTCAGGGATCCTCCTTGAGCACACTTGACAAAAGTCTTCTCCAATCAAACTATTTGCCCTAAGGAGATTCAAATCAATGGAATGGTGGCTCAGTGGTTAGCACTGCTGCATTACAGCACCAGGGACCTGGGTTCGATTCCAGCCTTGGGTGACTGTGGAGTTTGCACATTCTCCCCCTGTTTGTGTGGTTTCCTCCGGTGCTCTGGTTTCCTCCCACAGTCCAAAGATGTGCAGGTTAGGTGAATTGGTCATGCTGAATTGCCCGTAGTGTTCAGGGTTAGGTGCATTAGTCAGAGGAAATGTAGAGTAATAAGGTAGGGGAATAAGTCTGGGTGGGTTACTGTTCAGAGGGTTGGTGTGAAATTGTTGGCCCAAGTGGCCTGTTTGCACACTGTAGGGATTCTGTGTAATGTTAGGGAAGTTGAAGTCACCCATAATAACAATTGTTAGTTCTGCATCTTTCCAAAATCTGCCTCCGTGTCCCTATTGCTGTTGAGGGACCTATAGAAAACTCTCAATAAAGTGACTACTTTTTTCTTGTTTCTGAATTCCACCCATACTAACTCAGTAGACAAATCCTCCTCAGCTGCAGCTGTCACTGATTAGCAAGGTCTCCTTATACGGTCCCATCTTCTCCAGAAGGTATCCCAATAATCCACATATCTGAAGTACTCCCTCCTATACCAGCTCTTCAGCCATGTGCTCAGTTGCACTCACTCTCTGTTCCTGGCCTCACTAGCCCATGGCACCAGTAGCAATCCTGAGATTACTACTCTGCTTGTCCTGCCTTTTAACTTCCAGCCTAATTCCCTATATTTCAGGTCCTCATCCCTTTTCCTAGCTATGTAACTGATACCGATGTGTACCACAATTTCTGGCAGCTCATCCTCCCTGTAGGCTCGATCCAAGACATCCCTGACCCTGACCCTGGCACCCAGGAGGCAACATATCATCCAGGAGTCTCGTTCTCGACCACAGAATCTCCTATCTATTCCTCTAACCAGTGAATCTCCAACCACTATTGCTGTCCTATTCTTCCCCTTTCCCTTCTGAGCCACAGAGCCAGGCTCAGTGCTAGAGAACTGGCTGGTGTGGCTTTCCCCTGGTAGGTTGTTCCCCCCCCCCCCAACCATAACTAAAGCGGTATACTTATTGTTGGGGAGAATAGCCACAGGGGATCCCTGCACTGACTACCTATTCCCTTTCCCTCTCCTGACAATCAGCCAGCTACCTTTATCCCATAACTTAGGTGTATCGACCTCCGTATAACCCCTCTCTATCACCCCCTCAGTCTCCCAAATGAATCGAAGTTCATCTAGTTCCATTTCCCTTACGTGGTCTGTGTAGAGCTGGAGTTAAGTGCACTTGCAGGTGAAGTCAGCAAGGGCACTTATGGTGACCCTTACCTCCAACATCCTGCCAGAGGAACATGCAACTGCTCTAGCTTCCATCCTGTCTGCTCTAAATTGCCAAAGAAAGTTTTAAAAATACAACCTTACCTGACCAACCCTCCAGATAGTCTTTTTGGGTTAGAGGAGGACGACAGGTGGGAGACACTACATGTATTGTGTCCTGGGTTTAGCCACTCCCTGAATATATTAGTTCACTTTCCCAGCAGTCCCTGTGTCTGCTTCTGCTCCTGTTCAGCCTTTGCTCTGCTGATTCACGAGATAAGTATTTTATATTCAAACTTATCTCCCTGACTGGTCCCTGGCTCGCGCTGTCTCGACTTTGTTTTTTCAGTGATCTTGGAAGGCACTACATAACTCCAAATCTGCCTGTATTTTCAAGGTCAATCAATGGAACAGATCAGATGTGATCTCAAGATTCTCAGGGTCGAAAGGCTTATTCCTGTTACTATGTTCTTAAATAGTAGTGCTATCCACATGCAGCTGATATGACCAGCATACGTCTTAAAAGAAACCAGTATGTCTGCTGATTACAATTTGATAAATTGGTACAACAACAAAAGATTAAAATTTGACTATTGCTTAATGCAAGGTGTAATTGTGCTAGGAATACTTCCAAATCGTAAGGTGAATCAGTGTTTTCTTTTGAGTGCAGAGTGAATCTTTGATAAATTTCCTACGAGAAGTGCTCTCTCTGGTTCTGGTCGCAAACATAAGTAGTTTTGTGCTGTTTTGGGTCTCAACCAGCCATCTGTTGAGCCAAGTTCAACTTTTTTTCTCCAGAAATACTTCTTTTCAACTGAGTGATGTTGAGTCTTTTCGTCTCTGTGCCTTTGGGGTTGGTGCTTGGGTGGTGATGCTGTACAGCACTTAATTTCCTCTTTCTAATTAATTTGCAAATATTCAATGTTACTGCTGTCAGTTAACCTTGGTTTTTCTCATTAATGCACCTTTTTCTCCTAATTTTTGAATGTAAGAATATTCTGACAAACTTGGCAAGACATTTGCTATAAAAACTTTAACACAGATATGCTCTGTTAATGTCCAGTCTTTCAAGACTATGGTATTTGAATTTGTTCTTTTGCCAACTCCTAATGATCCCCTTCAGCTTATAAAGGTAGCAAATCACTAATTTTGAAGCATGTGTTTTAATATCAGGGAAAGAGCAAGGAAGTGGGAGATCTGGCAAAAGAACCATTGCAGGCACTGTGGTGAGACGTCTTGCTAAAACAAGGGTCATACAATAGCTTTTTAAAAAAATCCAATTGCAGTTATATTTTATTCAGAAGTGTCACAACACTTGCAAATTTAAAATTACTTTGTAATTTTCTCATTTTGATTTTGTTCAGTGTCTCAGGGATGTTGTTACATCCTATAAAATTTGATGTATGCAATTCGGTATTTTTTTTCCACTTTGTAGTTTTGATGGTTTTAATCTTTTGATCTGCATACTTAAACCAACATGTTAAACTCCAGCTGGGTAACATAGAATGCAATTTATGCCTTCTGTAGTTTGTTATTGTCTACCATGTCAGACTCCAAGACATTTGGATCTAGTTTCCTGAGAAGGCACTCCAAAATGGCAATCCTAGATCGCAACAAATTTGATGCATTGATGTACTGGTTTTAGCAGAAGGAGATAAATCTGTACTTCCATTCTATTGAACAGAAGCGCCACTTTTCTTTCCTTTTGCCAAGCAGCTGCAAATCGTATTAACTTGCATTGAAAGGAAATGTTAAACCACTTGAATGTCACAATGAAGTATGAATTAGCTGCATGTCCTAGGAAGTGACTCAGAGCAAGTCTTAAAAGTACACAGGAAAGCGGCCTTATTTCTTATGTTTTTAAAGGCTGAACTTCTGCGTACTTACAGATGTTTTGCCAAATGAATAATGAGGCAAGATTACAAGTGTGTGCACTGAAATGAACAAACCATTCATGCACTTAAAGGACTTTTGATCCAATTTTCTAGTGCCATGACTATCTAAATCAGTAGAACTAATTTAAAAGATTAAAGTGTTATTGCTTTGTGTCGTTTACCAACTGACTCCGTTCCCTTTTAGAGCAAGATGAATATGAAGCAAATTAGAGTTTAACTTTGTCAGGCTTGAGTTTGCCATGTATGGTTTGGAGCTTCAACAATACTCGTTAAGTCTGATTTTTATTACAATTTGATTCTTGTCAGCTATATAGTAATCATTGCTTAAGATGAAGATTTAAGCTTTGTTTGCAAAATGATTTTCCCTTGTATTGTAGATTTCACAGTTTAATGCTGTTTTTAAAGAATTTTTTTAATACAATAGTATTTCTAGCTCTCAATCTTGCCTGTGACTTGTTAATCTGGTTGTATGTGTACAGGGCTTTAATATATAAGCATGAAATATTATTGAATAATAGTGAATAATAATAGGGTTTGAAGTCAGTGCATATGACAGTTGTGGCATAACTTCACTCTGACCTTTGGAGTTCTGCATCTTAAGAGATTTTGTTCTTAACCAGTGCAGTCAAGTTAACATATGAAATTAAAGGCAATTATATTCTACACAGGTAAAGAACAAGCGTACTGGATTAATACTACAGTATTAGTTACATATAGAAACCCAGATAACCAGGCTTCCCAATGATGCAAACTGCCTAACAGTATACAAAGGAACCTCAGTTATCCAAAGACACAGGCGGGGAGTACTTCATTCGATTAATTGAATGCTGGATAACGTAGTTAGCCAAGCATCGGGGCCTTGCGATCGTGTTTGGATAATCTGAAATTCGGTTAATTGAATGCTGGATAATCAAGGTTCCTCAGTATATGGAAGAGCAATGTTGCAAGATTGATTAAAATGAATGCCATACAGTGGCACATGGATTTAATCCACTATAGTCCATACAGTGCTGTTGTTGTGGAAGTTCTAGAATTTTGATTAGGTGACTGTAAAGGGATGGCTGTTCAGTTCTAATTCAAGATGATGTGGGATATAGGGTGTGTGAAATCTTGCATACGGTGGTTCTCCCATGCACCCAGTGCCCTATTTCTCAAGATAGTCAAGGTTATGGATTGTAAAAAGCCGAGAGGTTTTGGTGAATGCTGTAGTGCATATTGTAGATAGTACACACTGCTTCTGCAGTGTATGTGGTTCGTGGCTTGGCTTCCTTCCTTGGCTGCTACTTGGGCTTGAGAAATTGTCACAGTTTATTTTTATATTAGGGCAGAAAACACAAACCATATATTGCTCTATTAAATAATAAGCAATTAGCATTCCTGGGTGGCATCATTGCTGAGATTGAGATGGATGCTGTAAATTTTTATGTAAGGGAAGAGACAGTACTGCAGTGGGCACTGTCTCTGATTGGGGGCTAAGACAGGAGCAGCATCATGGTCCATGATTTCTGTCTGTTCCCCTGGCCATTAATGGAGGGAGGTAAATAATTTAAGAAAGTAGATTGGAACATGATGAAGAGTTGGTGTTGAGTTTTTTGAGTTACTGAAACTAAACTTTTCTAGACAAGTATTTCATCACACTCCTGTTCACACCTGTATAGGTAGCTTTAAGAAGTTGGGGTGAGCTACTTGTGAGAGAAGTTCCCAGACTAGACCATTACTTGTCTCCATGGGGTATGTATTTGATAGGTGCTGTTCAGTTTTTGGTTAATGGTGTCGCTCAGGATGACACAGCAATGATATTGCCATTAAATGTCAAGGAGAGGCTTCGTGCATCTTTGAAATGAATATTGCATGGCACAAAAGGCACTTATCACCAGCTACCAGCCCAAGCTTGAATGTTGCCATATCATGTTATATGTAGAGACAGACTGCATCAGTATTTGAGACACAAGCGGAAACTGCAGTTGACCATGAACCTCTGATCTTATGAAAGGAAGGTCATTGAAGTAGATGAAGGTGTTCTGCTATCTAGAGATCCTTATAAAGTGACTGGAATGTGGAGTTAGGTAGCAGATCAGCCATTACTGAATGTGGAACAGACTTTGGGTAGAATGGCCTTCTCCTATGTCCTGAACATGAATATTGAGCAAGTGTAAAATTGCATGATACTGCAAAATGCCAGGAATGTGGGAATCAGCAATGGAATTGAAATAGTAATACAGCAGAGGAGGCCACTCAAATCCATTATGCTTGTGCTGGCTTTTTGGAAGAACTATTCAATTTGTTCACCTCTGTAATTCTTCTGCCTCGCCAAAGCTTTGCCTTTTGAAGTGTACATCTAATTTTACCTTCGGCATTAACCATTTGAATCTGCTTTTGCCATCATTTTTTTTCAGGCAGGCATTGCACATCATCATAACTTTAAAAGAAAAATTTCCCTTTTTTTGGCAAAGGTCATGAAGTCTGAATTGCATGTAAATTACTATCAAATGTAACTGGGCTTGATGCAGTTGGGTCAAAGTTATAAGGATAACAAGGGGCCACTCCATTGACAATAATGACCAAGTTAGCAATTTTTGAGAAGATTTGTAGCTCAGGTTGATAAGTCTGTCAGTTAGCTCTCTGAGCTTGAGCTTAAAGGTTTGTTTTTAGACGTTTTGTCACCATACTAGGTAACATCATTAGTGAGAGCTTCTGGTGAAGTGCAGGTGGTATGTCCTGCCTCTCTATTTATCGGTGTTGGTTTCTTATGGTGCGTGATGTCATTTCCGGTTCTTTTTTTCAAGGGAAGGTAGATAGGATCTAAGTCAATATGCTTATTGGAGTTGTGGTTAAAATGCCATGCCTCTTAAGAATTCTAATGCATGTCTTTGTTTTGCCTGTCCTAGGATGTGTGTGTCGTCCCAGTCAAATTGGTGTCCTTCTTTGTCTGTATTTATGGAAACTGGCAAGTTTCCTGCTAATTTGTCCGATGTGTTTTTTGTAAATTACATTAGTTTTGCTGGTGGTATCTAATGGATCCTTCAGGTTCATTAGTCGCTGTTTAAGTGTTGGGGTAGGTTTGTGGGCTACCATGATGCCAAGGAGTCTGAGTAGTCTGGAAGTCATTTCCGGTATGTCTTTGATGTAGAGTAATGTGGCTATAGTTTTTGGTTGCATTGCATCTGTTTGGGTTTGCTTCTGAGGAATCGATAGATGGTGTTTATTGGGTATCCGTTTTTCTTGAAAACATTGTATAGATATTTTTCTTTTTTTGTAGTTCGTGGGTGCTGCAGTGTGATGTAGCTTGTTAAAATAACGTCTTAATGCAGCTCCGTTTGTGGGTGTTGGGATGATTGTTTCTGAAGTTAAGTATTTGGTCTGTGTTTGTTGTTTTTCTGTAGAGACTGGTTTGAAGCTCTCCATTAACTGTACGTTCAACTGTCACGTCTAGGAATGGGAGTCTGTTGTCGTTCTCCTCTTTTGTGAATTCTATGCCTGTCGGGGTATTGTTGATGGTGTTGCATGTTTAGATTAGATTAGATTTCTTACAGCATGGATACAGGGGCCTTCGGCCCAACAAGTCCACACCAACCCTCCAACGAGTAACCCACCCAGACCCATTTTCCTCTGATTAATGCACCTGACACTGTGGGCAATTTAGCATGGCCAGTTCACTTGACCTGCATATCTTTGGACTGTGGGAGGAAACTGGAGCACCCGGAGGAAACTCACGCAGAGACTGGGAGAATGTGCAAACTCCACACAGACAGTCGTCCGAGGCTGGAATCGAACCCGGGTCCCTGGCGCTGAGAGGCAGCAGTGCTAATCACTGAGCTATTGTTTCCTCTAATTTGTTCGGTTTTGTGATGACGAAGGTGTCATCTATGTAGTGGACCCAAAGTTTGGGTTGGATAGATGGGAGGGCAGCTTGTTCAAGTCTCTGCATTACTGCTTCCACTGTGAGCCCTGATATTGGTGATCTCATATGTGTTCCATTGACTTGTTTGTAAGTTTTGTTATTGAATGTGAAGTGAGGCACAGGTCCACTAGCATGAGGATGTTGTCTTTGCTGGTGAAGTTGGTGCTGTCTGTTGTTTGTGGTTCTGGTTTTCCTAATAGTGATGCCAGTGTTTCTTTGGCCAGGTCAATGTTAATTGCTGTGATAAGGGATGCAACATCAAATGAGACCATTATTTTGTCCTCTTCTATCTTGGTGTCTTTGGTGTTCAGGAATTCTTGAGTGGAGTGAATGGAGTGGCATGAATTTTCAGTTAGGTGTTTTAGTTTTTGGTGAAGTTCTTTGGCTAGTCTGTATGTTGTAGGTTACAGAGAGAGAGAGAGGTAGAGAGACTATGGGTCTGAGGGGGGCACTTGATTTGTGTTTTTTTGGTAATCCCTTGAAGCCTGGTGTGTTGGATCAATCTGGATTCATAGAACATAGAACATTACAGCACAGTACAGGCCCTTCAGCCCTCGATTTTGCGCCGACCTATCATACCAATCTGAAGCCCATCTAACCTACACTATTCCATGTACGTCCATATGCTTGTGCAATGACGACTTAAATGTGCTTAAAGTTGGCGAATCTACTACTGTTGCAGGCAAAGCATTCCATACCCTTACTACTCTGAGTAAAGAAACTACTTCTGACATCTGTCTTACACCTATCTCCCCTCACTTTAAAGTTGTGTCCCCTCATGCTCGCCGTCACCATTCTTGGAAAAAGGCTCTCCCTGCCCATCCTATCTAACTGTCTCATTATCTTATACGTCTCTATTAAATCACCTCTCAACCTTCTTCTCTCTAACGAAAACAGCCTCAAGTCCCTCAGCCTTTCCTCGTAAGACCTTCCCTCCATACCAGGCAACATCTTAGTAAATCTCCTCTGCACCCTTTCCAAAGCTTCCACATCCTCTTTCTAATGCAGTGACCAGAACTGTACACAATACTCCAGGTGCAGCCGCACCAGAGCTTTGTACAGCTGTAGCATAACCTCATGG